>NC_090270.1:320945574-321545574 GCF_040414725.1 Anabrus simplex
ATCATCAATTCCCCGATTTACAAACGAATGTCTACCGTAGATTTCTGCGGTCTACCTTTTACTTTATGAGGATGATGTGTCCTACTTATATAACAGAGCTTTTCTAGTCGACTGATAAACTCTCCCCAAGCTGGCTTATTCGTGTAGGCATTATTAATGGCAAATAACCGTGTTCGTTTCCTTGTATCCCTCAGCCTCTCCTATGTGAGATTCTCTATCATGCTTTTGGCACTACTTCTAGGATTGAAATCGCTAAGCACGATTCTTACAGCTTTTCGCTGTAGGCTCTCAAGCTGTTTCGCAGGAATCTGCCAGAAATATGTCTGTAATGTGTGAGAAACTGATTTTGTCGCAGAAAATAGATAGAGGTTACTGTTTAATTTATATAAATTTACAGCAGCCTCCGTGGCGCGCCAGCCTCTCACCGTTGAACACCATGGTTTAAATCCCGGTCACTCCATGCGAGATTTATGCTGGACGAAGCGGAGGCAGGACAGGTTTTTCTCCGGATACTCCAGTTTTCCCTGCCAGATATCATAAAATGAAGATAATTCTTTTAAAAGCAACTTCAACAAGAAAATATATAATTTCAAATATATAATACGTTCATTTTTGAAACGACAAAGCACCGGGAGAAGACTCAGTAGTAGCATAACTGTGGATATATGCCGTAGAGGAATCGCTTGATATCTTGCAAAAGCAAATAGAAGAAATATGGAACAAGAAGACCCTACCCGAAGATTGGAAGATAGCTTTGATTCATCCGTTACACAAAAAAAGGCAGCATAAAGAACATCAAAAACTACAGAGGAATATCTTTGCTACCCGTGACTTACAAAATTCTATCACTTGCCATCCTGGAGCGTTTGGAAGCACAAGTCGAACATCAAATAGGTGAATACCAAGGAGGGTTCAGAAAAGATCGCTCAACAGCCAAACAGATCCAAAATCTTAAAACGATCATCAGATATTGTACACTAAGGTCCAAGCAGTATGTGTCCGTCTTTGTGGACTTCAAGAAAGCGTACGACTCCATTGACCGGGAAGTCCTGCGAAACATCTTAAATGAATTTGGAGTTGATTTGAAACTGCTGGCATTAATTAGAGCCACCCTCACCTATACAAAATCCAAGATGAAGTTCCACGGATGTGTCTCGCATTCCTTTGACATCAAAACAGGAGTCCGACAAGGTGATGGGCTATCCCCGATACTCTTCTTGAAAAGATCATCAGAACCTGGCGGGTGAGATTACAGGAAACCAACTACAGTCCATTAAGAATAGGAACCAAATCCAAGGGGATCGCAACAGACTGCTTAGCATTTGCCGATGATATTGCTGTTCTCTCAAATGACATAGAAACCGCTAGAGCTCAAGTTGAAATTTTAAAGGAAATTGCCGAAAAAACTGGTTGCAGATATAGTTTGAGAAAACAGAAGTAATGACTAACATCAAAGAGGCTCCACCAAAACTCCATACAAATTACGGGGACATCACCCGAGTACACAAATTCAAATACCTGGGTGAGATCATCATGAAAAAGGACTGGACAAAGAAGCACTTCAGGAACGAGTACGCAAACTGCAAATAGCCTACCAAACATCCCGCACAATCTACAACAAAAAATGCCTTTCCCAGAACACCAAGATACGTCACTTTGAAACAGTTCTGAAGCCAGTAGTTCTATATGCAGCCGAAACCCTGTCTCTAAATGCCAACAAAGGACTCCTTGATGAACTGGAGGAAAAGAACGCAAAATTGTGAGAGGTATCTTGGGATCAAAGTACAGAAATGGAATCCATCAAAAGAGATCCAACGAGGAAGTCTACAGCAAAATAGAGAAAATTACCGACACACTCAGAAAAAGACGGGCATGATTTTACGGTCATCTGAAAAGAATGGACGGAAGAAAGTTAACTAAAGAAATCTTTCACTTTTTTTATTCAAATCCCAAAACCACAATCCCCTGGTTTAGAAATACCAAAGAAGACCTGCAAATGCTACATATCTCAGCTGAAGACGCCCTTAACAGAGATCTCTTCCGCAAGAAAATATTGACGAACGGGCTAAACCGAGACGAGCAACCGAAGAGAAGACACGGTGCTCCTTGGACAGAGGACCGTAACCAGGCCCACTCACAAAGAATGAGGGGAAATTTGGGCTCTAAAGAAGGCCAAGTTCATCGTCAAATGCAACAAGACTTAACGTGGTCCTTAATGTACCCAGCGTTATATATATTATATATATATATATATATATATATATATATATATATATATAATATATATATATATTCATTACAAAACCACATAACACCAATAGAACTGTTTAAATCACGGATTATTTTGACTAAGGGCGATAAGCCACTGGGCCTGTAAACAGCTTCCATTGGTTGAAATTCTGTAATTAATCTGTGGTTCACTAAATAGGACATTTACCTGGAGTTCGATCAAATTTCTCCTCACCCTCGATATCGTGTGACCTCTCTGATCAGTGAACACAAATCTCGAACCAACCGATGTTCACTTGTTTACATCAGGTACACACCAAATGCTCGGTTTCCGTGGTTATCTCGCGTTTGCACTCATGATCCGTCACTAACACGTATTCAGTCTAATTGTAACGGACAACATCCAGGGTTGTTAGATATCTGAAACCACTAAAAGAGTAGATGTTCAAAGAGATCTCTGAAATACAGTGTAATAGATTCGTTTCTTTTTGTTCGGACCCAAGAACCTGCAGTGTTTCATAGTTTGGATGTTTCGTTACTTTATTGAAAATGTACATCCAGTTTCCGGTCATTTGACATGGTCAGGAATGGAATGACTGAAGCCCTCGTCTAGCGGCCAGATAGGAAATGAGCCGGCTGCCGAAGCCTTTCGTACTGCTCTGGGGCGATGATTAATGAATGAGAGATGAAATGAAATACTAATGTAGAGTGTTGTTGAATGAAAGATGACAGGGAAAACCGGAGTACCCGGAGAAAAACCTGTCCCGACTCCGCTTTGTCCAGCACAAATCTCACATGGAGTGACCGGGATTTGAACCACGGTATCCAGCGGTGAGCGGCCGGCGTGCTGCCGCCTGAGCCACGGAGGGGAAAACTGGAGTATCCGGACAAAACCTGTCCTGCCTCCGCTTTGTCCAGCACAAATCTCGCATGGAGTGACCGGGATTTGAACCACGGTGTCCAATGGTGAGAGGCCGGCGCGCTGCCACCTGAGGCACGGAAGCTGCTATGAATTTATGTAAATTAAAACGTAACTTCTGTATATTTAATGTTCTGCGGCAAAATCAGTTTCTCGCACGTTACAGACATATTTCTGGTAGATACCTGCAAAGCGGCTTGAGATCCTACAGTGAAAAGCTGCAAGATTCGTGCTTAGTGATTTCAATCCTAGAAGTAGTGTCAAAAGCATGATAGAGAAACTCACGTGGGAGACGCTGGGGGCTAGAAGGAAACGAACACGGGGAGAGTTGAACAATCGACTAGAAAAGCCCTGTTATATAAGTAGGACAGATCATCCTGATAAAGTAAAAGGTAAATCGCAGAAGTCTAACTATGGTAGGCATTAATTTGTAAATCGGGGAACCGATGATCGGAATGCATTATGTAAATTGTATATAAATTTCTACGTGATGGTGTCATATATTTTTTTTTTTTTTGCTAGTTGTTTTAGGTCGCATCGACACAGATAGGTCTTACGGAGACGACGGGACAGGAAAGGGCTGGGAGTGGGAAGGAAATGGCCGTGGCCTTAATTAAGGTACAGCCCCAGCATTTACCTGGTGCGAAAATGGGAAACCACGGAAAACCATTTTCAGGGCTGCCGACAGTCGGGTTCGAACCTACTATCTCCCGAATACTGGATACTGGCCGCACTTAAGCGACTGCAGCTATCGAGCTCGGTGGTGTCATATTTTAATATAACGCTAAATCTACTTTAACTTGAGTATTAAGGCATCTGAATTATTCAAGTCATGTGTCAAATTGTATATGAAAGTGTTGAATTTACAATATTTCGTAATTGGATCGCTCAGTCTACTTTAACTTACAGTGTAAAATTTTGAAATACGTAAGTTACGCGTGTACTGGTATGTGACTGTGTTGTAATGTCACTGTACTGCTCAACCAGTAGTATTGTGAGCCGTAGTGTTAAGTACCGGAAATACTTTAGTTGAGTGTGAATTTGTACATGACGATGCTAAATTTAGAATATTAAACTAGTAGTATTTCTTGTAATATTTTCTTTCCATGTAATTGCTTGTTGTTCTCTTCTTGTTGTAGTCGTATTATTACCACACTACTGTAAGTACGGGATATTTCCCAGTTGCGATGTATTTGTTAACAGAAAATAACAGGAATTGATTCTTATCTGTCTATATTAAGTTCTAGCATTATCTACAGACAGATAGGAATCAGTTCCTTCGCAGGTATCTGTATATATATTCCACCATTACGTAGTCTACCTCCGTACCTTAACGTGTAATATTATTAGCTCTTCGGAGGCACGGGTTTGATTCCCAGTACTGCCAGAAATTTAACAATGGTAGGAGGGCTAGTATATTGTTGAACTAGTACATGCAGCTCGCCACCATTGGGTGTGGGACTGTAAAGTGCTGCACTACCTCGGGATGAGGAAAAGAAACCGATGACAATAGTTTTTAAATGGTGTTTAAGGTAAGCCAAGCTTCCTTTTGCTACAAGGGTGAGTTTTCTTGCCAGATTCACATTCTAACACCGAGATGTGAAAATAGTTTCTTTAACCATTCCCCTTAACGTTGGACACAAGAAAATTTAAAGAACCAAAAAAATTATGATACCAACAGAGCTGCCACGTGAATTAATAGGTTGTAACCACCTAGGTCAACGAAGTCAACCTTTATGGTTGAGGATATCATCTCGCTCCAATGTATGCAGGCCAACTGATTGGGCAGCAGCCACTCTGGCAGGCAAAGGCACTTAATTGACTTAAAGTACCAGAAGATTTGTTTATTAAGTGCAACTCATCGTACGTGGTACTGTTAATATATATTTGTTTACAGTTTCATATCAGGTAATTAGAAGCGTCTCAATGCGACTAATCGTAACACAACGATGAGAAGCGGTAGATTACGCCATTATTTATTGCACTGCTTAATGCACCTCAATTCCAAGAACATCCTGAAGCAAAACTGTGTGCTTTTCAATTCTTAAACATGGTCAATTTGATGTTACATATTAGTATTCTTGTGCTGGCGTGTTTCGATGACTTTTTCTATCATCGTATCGCCAGGTTGAGTTGCTCAGATTGAGGCGCTGCCCTTCTGATCCCAGCTTCTCAGGTTCGATCCTAGCTCAGTCCGATGGTATTTGAAGGTGGTCAAATACGTGAGCCTCGTGTCGGTAGATTTACTGAAACGTAAGAGGACTCTTGCGGGACAACATTCCGGCACCTCAGCGTCTTCGAAAACCTTAAAATTAGTTGCAGGGACGTAAAGCAAATAACATTATTTATTATTATCATTGTCATCGTATCAAGTATGGCTACCTACAGTTCTGTATTTGGTTACGAATTAAATGCTCTATTACAAGAGTATTCGTAATTAATTACTTCTATTATACCTTCCAAAACTTCACATTTTCAATATGATAATTTATTTCTACTGAACTGGAAGCATAGTAATTTTATTCGTACTTTTAAAAGAATTATTTTCATTTTCTAGTGGGGCGTGTTAGCTGAGTGGCATTAACATTGACTTCTCACCAAGACGGCTGCAATTTGAATCCCGGCCAATATAATGTAGGATTTTCAAATTAAAAAGTCACGCCTATGTAGTACAGTCTCCACGAAAGCTGTAATTTCCATGATGTGATAACGAAAATATCAAATAACATTAATGTATAACCTTGCTTCCTTTCCTCATTTTTGTCTGAATCAGAGTTGCTTTCAAACGTGTCTTCAAGTAAAATCTAATTCAAACCATAGAATTATTCATGTACAGTGTATTTAAACGAGTTGTCGATACCTATTCCGAAAAAGTGCAATTTCTTATTCAAGAAAAATAGGGATGTGAATATGGTAATTTTAACATTGATGGTATGGGATTACTCCACTCCCCTTAGAAGCAGTGGGGTAAATGAAGGTCTGAACTCTCTGAACACTCGTTAGCTTTAGAACAAAACGCGAATGTTAATAAACTACTGTTATGTGCCAGTCCCGCGGTAACCCCTTTCCGTACTTCCATGAAGTGGCTAGTGACTCACACGACCTGGGATTTCCCAACTGGCTTGTAGGGTGGGCCCCACCTTTCCGTATATAATTCTCGTTGGCAGACTTACCTGTGAGTTTCTTGGAGATTCAACGGGAATGTTCTTCCCCTAGTGACCTCGCGAATATTCTGGCTCAAATCACCTCAGCTATAAAATGGGAGGCTAACCGCGGATAGTCAGTGACAGTTGGGCTCCGAGGTGGAGTCGGTGTGTTGGGGTCCGGTGACTGAGCTGAGGGCGACAGAGGTGTTGGCTGTCGCTAGTGTCCCACCGAGGTCTGAACCAGGTGCTGTTGTTGTGGTGTCGGAGAGATAAGTGAGTAGATGGACTGGAGACGACTGAACGGAAGACGTGTACTGCCTGCGAGTACTGCGGGCTTGTGTATATCTGTGGACTGAGAATTACCGTGAAACAGCGAGGAAACTCTCTATCGTGAGTGCGAAGATAAATGGACCTGTGTTAATGTTCACTGTTGTGAGTATCGTCCTGCTATTGAATACTGTTGAGCTGTTCAGTTGTTCGCTGCATGTGACTGAGTTACTGGACTGTCTGTGGAGTCGAACCAACGAACAGTCGTCGTGTGTCGTGTGGCCCCTAACCCTGTGTTCGGATCCAGTGGTCTACACACAGCTGCTATATGAGGTGAGTGGACTTGGTGAAGTGAAAGCAAGGATTAAGCGTCCACGGGCTGGATCGCCTGTTGCGCCATAAGGAAGAGCAATTTGTAAACAGACTGTAATTAGTAAGTGTAGCCTATCATAGCTGATGAGAAATGTGTGTGTGTTCACTACACTAAGCTATGCGATATTTGTCTTGTATTTAACAACAGATAGGTTAATTATATACATTCATTGTTAAGCTTTTAGGCATAAATCGTGATCAAAATGGAAAAGTAACAACTTCAGTTTCATCCCAGTCGTATAAAATCCAAATGACAGTAATTCTCTCGAATAATATGCTGAATTTAGCAAGATTGTATAATGCGATACAAAACGGTTTGAGATAAAGTTATAGCTAGACACGGAGAGAATGTGAAATATCAGACAGACACGCGAATTGATGGATGTTATATGAGGCGTTATTCCATGTACTCAAATCTGATGATGAAAACTGAGAATAAGGACTACTCATGTCATTTTGAGAGAAGTCTGGCTCCTTGGCTAAATGGTTAGCGTACTGGCCTTTAGTGCAGGGGTTCCCATGTTCGATTCCCGGCCGGGTCGGGAATTTTAATTTTCATTGGTTAATTCCAATGCCTTAGGGGCTGGGTGTTTGTGAGTCGTCTTCGCCATAAAAATTCACCAAGTAGGGCCCAATTCTCACAGACTCGCAGGTCGCCTGTACGGCAACAACTCGAAATACCAGCACCAGGCCTCTTCGGAGCTACACGTCATTAGATTAGATTGGAAAGAAGTAAGCCAGTCATTATAGCGAAGATGTTATCAGTCCATAAATCCTTAATTCGGATAATAAATTAGTAATTGGGTCTGCGCCCTCTCACCTGGCCTATCTTCTCCACATCGTCTATATCGACCTCACTAAAGTTAATTTTCGTTTTCTTTCGAATGACATCTACCACTTTGTAAATAATGTCCACTTTAGATTCTGTCTTTTCTTCATCCACCCCGTAAATAAATATGGATTTCTTTTCATGATCCAGACTACAGACTGCTATTTCTTTCTTCAAATTTACCACCTCCTCTTCCGTATTTTTTATTCTCCCTTATTGACACTATTTCTCTCTCTCTCTCTCTTTTTTTGCTATTTGTATAACGTCGCACTAACACATCGAAGGTTTTCGGCGACGGAAGGGTGGGAGATTGGGAAGGTAGCCGTGGCCTTCATTAAGGTACAGCCCCAGCATTTGCCTGGTGTTAAAATGGGAAACCAAGGAAAACCATCATCAGGCCTGTCGACAGTGGGGTTCGAACCCACTTTCTCCCAAATGCAAGCTTACAGCTGCGTGACCCTAACCGCACGGCCACTTGCTCGGTTCTCTGTCTTCCATTTTTACCTTAGTATTTTTCATGTATTCCTGGATCAACTGCCTCGTCTTTTCGTGATTCTGGACTTGCTCCTGTAGCATCTTTTTTAACTGCTGAAATGGGCATAACTCCTCCAGTACCTCCTTTACCACCTTCCTTATAACTTCTATCTCTTCCCATCACATGTTGCTTCTGCTCTGTGGACCTGGATTTACCTCCACTCCTCCAATAACCAGCAGCACAGTGACCATCACTGCCGCTAACAGCATCTCATCCTTCACTCCCATCTGTAGCTTACATTTTTTTTGTTATTCGTTCCCTTCTTCATTCTTCCCTGCCATCTCCCGATAGTGACCCTGTACTGGTCAGTACCGATCATCTTTCGAGCTTCCTCCTCACACTCCACTTGACCCGACCGCTCCCCCACTCCTTCTTTACTCCACTCAGCCGACACACACCACACGACACGTCTGTTCTCCTTGCTTAAGCTAGACTGTGATAATAATAAATTAGTACTTCCGTTCTCAAACTTATTCGGGTCACGGTGACCCATTTATAACAAGGTCTCCTCACGATGACTCACCATAGTCAAGGCATGCTTAACAATATTATACACTGCTTGAAGGAACCCAGAAGGAGTGGTTGAAAAGTGAATGAAACTACATATGCTGAAAGACCATGTGCCTTTATTGAACTGATTGCAATAGGGGATGAAAGAGACAGGGCCGTTGGCAGTTACAGGTGGAATGTTGGCGCCAGATCAGTAGGGTGCCTGAACCGTGCCACCCCCGTACCGCGGCCGCATTTCATACTCTTATGCGATTTGGAATGGTGTCAAGCAGTCTTTGGATCGTCACCTTAGGCAAGTTCGTTTACAATTGTTGCAGCTGTCCCCCCAGATCACACAGGTTGGTGCTGGGATGAAGTCCCCTTCCAGTGTCATCCCACACGTTTTCAATGATGGAGAGATCCGAGGATCTTGTCTTGCTGACTACGGGGACTCAACATGCTCTAGGTTGTCCATAGACAAATGTGCTGTGTGTGGACGTGCGTTATATTGTGGAAACACTGTCCCAGGCTACTAGGCCACAAGGATTAGGAGGTGCGGACGCAGACTGTCTGTGACGTATCCCTGTGCCGTCAAAGTCTGCCTAAGCACAATTAGAGATGACCTGAACGCATATCCTATGGCTCCAAGACCATGATGCCAGGGATTACATCTCTGTGTCTTTCCACAAAATGTGTAGTACCTGCTCTCTGCCCTCGACGCCACCAAACCCACACATGATGGTCATCGGAGGTTATGGAGAAGTGCGTCTCATTACTAAACATAATGCGACGCTATTCGTCCTCTGTACGTGCCTTCCGGGCATGGTACCACTTCAAACACAGGCGCTAGTGTTCTGGTGTCAATGGCGACCGACGCATGGGGCTATAGGACCCCAATCCGGCGGATGCGAATCGTCGAAGCAGTGTGCGGGAACTCCCAGGATGTTGTACAGGCGCCAGTACATGTTCGCGGATGGCGGGTGCCAAATTTATGGGATCCCGCAGTGCTTGACGCACAATACGATAGACCATCCGCGGAGTGGTCTTTCTTGGTCGACCCATACCTGAACAACATGATTGGGCGCCCTCATGTACCCATTGAATCCAACATCAGGACACTGTGACATCTGAATGGCCCACATTCCTGGCAATTGCACGACACGACCAAACAGTCTCGTGCAGTCCCACAATCCAGTCCGTCCAATGCTCTCAATTGGTGGATAGGCTGTCTAACGCGTCTGCGAGGCATCGCGGGTGCTTCCTACTGCACGTATTCCTTAGCTGTCTGACTCACGGCAGTCGACTGGTAACAAGTTATCAACAACAGGACGGTGCCATCACGAATGCACTCTGGTGGGCGTTCTACACAATACAGATCGTTGTAAATCTAATAATTTACGTTATGGAATGTATGTATACCGAAATGCGATAATATTGGACCACTACTTCTGGGTGCTAAACTTTTGTGTCAGGCAGTGGAATTTACTTGTGCGTTATTTGTTGGTTAAAATAGTAAAAAAACTACAATGAACGAATTCAATTCCATATTTAAAGCATGTTCCTTAAATCATTGAATCAAACTAAATACAGTCTCCCTGATTTCCTTTTCCACACAGATATTCGCTCGGAAATTACTCGTTATCACAACGACCGTCAAAAACTACGCTACATACATATCAGAATTTGGTGATTATGTTAAAATTCACTGGTATTTACTACTACTGTATGCGTGTATGTAGTGGAGAGTAATTTGTATACGTTACTGATGCCCAAAATCCATTTAATTCCATGCTGCTAATTATTTACTTCAGCGTATTGACGCAAGGGAGCTCGAAATATTTCTCCTCTCCTGAATTTGTAAATTCAAAACGAGCACTGACGTATAATGGATCGGGAATCATCGACATTATCATTTTGAAAATCAAGTGATTGGCTTTAATTATTTTTAGTCATACTAAGATTCCAATGGCACCGCATATTTAAACCTGGTACGGCGAGTAACAATCATTGCCTCCGTCTGAATTCGATCAATCAAACAACCGTCAATAATCTATATTTATGGCTGGTGCTCAGGTATCAGATTCCTATCGATTATTCACCTAGATATTAGTTAAAGGTTTTCAAGGAACATGGAAGTTTATCGAACATTCTTCTTAATAATTTATTCAAATCATTTACTCCACGTCATATAAATCAATATTTTACACACCTTGAATTTAAAATGTATCTTCATATTGTGAACTTTCCTACTTTTGAAAGCTTCACTCAGTCTGATTCGTCAAATAATGCCATTCCACGTCGTCTCTCTACTGACAGCTTGAAGCATACTACATAATCGAGCTTCTCACCTCCTTACTCCCAGGTCTTCCCAACTCAAATTTTGCTGCTTCCTCTTGAGCCATGCTGCAATGACTTTCAGTTGCGCAACAGATATGATATAATCATTGGGAGCAGGAAAGCATCTGTGTTTACGCGATGTCCATATCGTGATCGTAGCCGTCATTACTTTAAGTGACCAATGAAACAAGAGTAATTTTTTCCATTCCTGGATGATACCGATTATGGTTTGATTGGAAGGTCGTTTACCAAATACGGGCTGATTCTAAAATAATTTAGAAAATTTTGGGGACGGGTTCGTTACACAAAAACAAGAAAAAATGTCATATTAAAATATCTCCCAAAACAATTCGTTCCGCTTTAGCGTTCTTAATAATTTATTATTGTATTTATTTACTAGCTGATGTACCCGTGATTCGCTGCGGAATTCTCAGAAAGTCGGTCTATGTGATTTTGCCAACTGAAGTCATCATAGACCATTACCATGACGTCAGTAGGAATATAGCTACTAAAAGCAATGTTATCATATAAAATACTCGATCACAGGAACAACCGCACATTTTCTCACTTATAACCAACAGTACTACGCTGCTGTTCTAACAGTTCAAAATTGCCAGTGCTTGAATGACCATGACGCAGACAGCCATAAACACTCCTCTGTCATTATTTTATTAACTGTGCACACTGCTCATTATAGGGATTGAATAGCTGGAATCCTATGATGAACCAGTGTCCTACGTACCAGTATTATCAGAAAAGTTATGAACCAGGGGAATGGCATACTAAAGAAGAGAAATCTCAGTCCCCAGCTACTTCCGCCAACATTCAGGTAGGCTGTTATACTCGGTACGCAGCAATAATCTCATACGGTATATCGGAGATGCGTGTCAGCAGCTCAAAGCACATCACAACAAATAGTGGTCAATGTAATGTTATTGTTGATCAATATTATGGACTTTCTATATTGTACGCCTTTACATTTAATTTTCTTCCGACTCTGTGATATTAAGGCATCTTATAAGATTATTTATGACGTAGACCTTAGTACCGATTTTCATCAAATTCTATTCAGCCGTTTTCTTATGCTGGGCGTACGTACGTACATACATACAGACAGACAGAAATTACGGAAAATTATAAAGTGCATTTCCTTGTTACTGTGGACACGACCGATAAATAAATGCATTTCTTTTTAAATTCTGAGCAATGTACAGACAGAACTCTTATTTTATATATATATAGACTTATGAAAGTTTACGTTCACCGGCTTTCCAGGTCCAGCCGTGTAATATAAATTTTCCCAGCACGATTTTCAGGTGACGTCTACCAAAACATTATTCAGAACACTCTCTCCGACTTACTAGAGGATGCGCCCCTGCAAATAAGAAGAAACATGCCGTTTATGCATGGTGGGGCTCCGCCACATTTCTGTGTCATTGCTCGAGATGCATTTCATGTTATCTTCCACGGCAGATGGATAAGTAGAGAGACTGCACGTTCCCCAGAACTCAATCCTTTGAATTTTTATCTCTGCGGGAACCTTTAACAACTGGTTTATTCAGCAGACAAACAGGATGAAGAAGCTCTTATTCGACGTGTCATGGAAGCCTGTGAAACCATTCGATACCGTCAGGGAGTATTTGAAAGAGTGCGACAGTTTGTGACCCGACAGCTGCATGTGTGTCCTAGACGAAAGAGGAAAGCATTTCGATATTTTGTGTTGAACACTTCCTAACAAGCTGACAACATCAAAAACAGGTTAGTGTCTCACTTTAATATGTTCTTTCATTAATAACATTTTGAACATAATACACCGAATACGAAAGATTTGGAGACGTATGTTTACATGAACCTTTTTTATCCTTTGGTGTAAGGTACCCGTCCCCAAAATTTGTAAAATTATTTTAGAATCATCCTGTATGTGGTCTTTGGAAATTTGAGTCACAGTTCATTGTCAACCAGTTTGTCCTTTAAGGAAGTAACAGAAATCCTGATCGGATATAGAAATATACTTGTGACATTGCGGGAGAGAACTTGACCTCATCCCACATTAACTCCTCGACAGCAAAAAGCTCGCCAGATTGTGCAATTGTAAATATTTATAAAAACAACATTAGAATGTAAGAAATAAAATTTGACAGTAATATACAGGGTGTAACAAAAATATACGGCACAAATTGCGGTACATTTTCCTCAAACCTAGAAGAAGATATTATGTTATATGAACATGGGTACGGAAACGCTTTGTTTCCAGATTACACCTCATTTTCACCAACTCAATAATCATGGGAAACACGGACTCTTGGTTATGTCTGGTTATGGTGCCATTATTGTAGGTGCCAGTGTCCTGTTCTGTTTGGTTTTGTTTTGTTTTTCCTTTGTTTTTGTTTTGTTTTTAAATTTGTTTTTTTGTTTTTGTTTTTGTTTTTGTTTTTGTTTTTGTTTTTGTTTTTGTTTTTGTTTTTGTTCTTGTTTTTGTTTTTGTTTTTGTTTTTGTTTTTGTTTTTGTTTTTGTTTTTGTTTTTGTTTTTGTTTTTGTTTTTGTTTTTGTTTTTGTTTTTGTTTTTGTTTTTGTTCTTGTTTTTGTTTTTGTTTTATAACTCCCTGTTGCTATGCGACTTTTACAGGTAACATCAATTGTTCCAGTGATGAGTATGACCTTGGCAAGCACACGGGTTACTATGTACGTAGAGTTCATCACAGATTTGGCTCGTGCATTGGCAGTGTACACAAATGCAGAGATGCCAGATGTCCATTTGATGTATGGATTAGCAGACGGCAATGGCGCTCGCGCTCGATGTTTGTTCCGGGAGAGGTTTCGAGGGTGAAATTGCCCGGACAGGAAAACTCTAGAAGCCATTGATCGTCGTCTTAGGGAACATGGGGCATTTCAGCCTTATACTCGTGACCGGGTGAGGCTTAGAAAGGTGAGGACACCGCAACGGGAGGCGGCAATTCTTCATGCAGTTGAAGACGACCCTAGTGTCAGTACAAGACAAGTATCTGCAACAATCAACGTTGACCACATGTCTGTCCGGCGATTGTTGCACGAGGACCAGCTGTGTCCATACCATTTACAGGCACTATCAGGAGCTGATTTTCCTGCAAGAGTACTCTTCTGCGAATGTTTTATTCAACAAAGTGTCTACCCTAATTTTAGTGCAATAATGCTGTTCACAGATGAGGCGTCGTTTCAACGAGATCAGATTGTAAATTTTCACAATTGACATGTTTGGACTGACGTCAATCCTCACGCAAATGTTGAAGTCATCAACAAAGATTTTTTGTCAATGTTTGGGCTGGCATTGTTGGTGACTGTTTGGTAAAGTCTTACGTTCAACGGACACATTACCATCATTTCGTATAGGATGTCCTACCTGATCGGTTAGCAGATGTGCCTTTATCTCTGCGACAAAACATGTACTGTACTTCATGCAAAATGGATAACATCCTCATGTTAGTGTTAATTGCCGTCGACAGATTCGGTGGCATATGGATAGGCAGAGGTTAACCTATTGCCTAGACTCCACGCTCTCCGGACCTAAACCTACTGGATTCTTATTTGTGGGAGCACTTGAAAGCTCGTATGTATCGTATCCCAGTACAAGATATTCAGAATCAGCGTTCCTGTATTATGGAAGGCTGCGAAATCATAGTCAATACTCCAGGGATACATCAGCGGTTCACTACCACGGCAGACTGAAGTATATATCAGAGCTCACGTAGGGCATATTGAACAACTGCTGTGAGAAGGAGTAGCAAGTTGTACGCTGGTACGTTATGTTCTTAAGTGTTCCCCATGATTAATGAGTCGGAGACAGTGAGGTGTAACATGGAAACAAAGTGTTTCCGGAGCCATGTTCATATAACATGATTTCTTCCTCTATGTGCAAGGAATGTGACCTGAAATTTGTGGCGTACATTTTTTTACACCCTGCATACAATTTCATATACCTAGTGAGCTAGTTCATTGCTATCAGTTAACCACCTTAGTACGAGTAATAATGCTGCATTGTGTTATTTATGACGGATATATTTCAGAAAGCATTTACTCTAATTCATGTTACACTGTTACAGAGTAATGCACAAACTTCATATCTAAACAAAAGGCGATATTTAATCTCATAGAGTGCCATACTATACCAATTCCCCCATAGTGTTTTCTTATGACGGTAAAATAATTGAATTAATACAGCCATGTACTGATTATTCATTTCTTCTGAACTCAAGTGCAACATAACGTCGTCACATGTTTGTGTGATGACAGTTGTTAGAAGAGATATTTGGCACACTGCCTCTCTCAGCTAATTAGTTAAAATCACTGATTGGTTTAAAAACGACGAGATGCTTACCCGGCCAGAACTCTAGAATAACATTTTCAATTTGAATGTTTGTTCGAGACCACCATGCCGTAAGTCGTTAAATCAGACAGTATAATTTTCCAACATTTCTGTAAACTAGAAAGAATAGGTGGTGTTTGTTTGTTTGTTTGTTTGTTTGTTTGTTTGTGTGTTTGTTTGTTTGTTTGTTTGTTTGTTTGTCAGTCTAGTTGTATAATGGATCATTGTTTGATTCCGTACGGGTTGATACAATCAGTACAAATGTGATCTTGAACCAAGTTATGAGGTCTGAGGGTGATAACCATCAGTGAACTAACAATAGAATATTTCGAAAGGTTTACATAGTTTCTAGCATTAAATTTGTTGGAGTTTTAATCGGTATCAAAGGAACAATGATAAAATGTTGTATGGAAAATTTGCAAAACCTGGGGATTTATGACAGCATCCTCGTAGACGTATCGATATTAGCAACCAAGGAGTAAATTTAAATTATTAGTAGTCATCTCTATAATCCCCTTTAATAACCACTGTTCATTGTTACTATTTAACTATTTAACACTCTTGATTTCGTACAACACTTTGTCATGACTGGAAGCCCATAAATTGAGAAACGTTAAATAAGTACATACAAATTACTTCCAGCATAAGTTGCTAACGAACTAAGAATTTAGTCGAGTTGTAGTCATCAATCAGTCACGACTAATCTGCATTTAGGGCAACCACCCAGATTCCAGATGTGTGGTTTACCTAGTTTTTCCTTAAATAAATGCAAAGTATTTTGAAATGTATTGAACATCCCCCATAGTAAATTATTCCAATCCCTAACTCCCCTTCCTATAAACATACGTTTGCCCCAATTTTTCCCCTTGAATTACAGCATTACCTTCATATTTTGATCTTGCCTATTTTTAAAAACACCACTCAGACTTATTCGTCTACTAATGTCATTCCATATTATATCTCCACTGACTGATGGGAACATGCCACTTAGTCGAAATGCTCATTCACTCTACTCTCGACCATTACGCACAAATCTGAAGCATGAATCCTCTTTTACTTTTTAATTTTTTAGTTGCCAGGCTTAGCAGAGGGCTATGCAGATGTCATTATAAACATTATTCTACTATGCTTGAAAAAGCGTAAGAAAACGACGTATTATACGCTACATGCCTTCGCCGACAAATTCAATTCATATCTGTCCGCCGAACAAGATCCTCGGCGAACAGATAAGAATTTATTTATTTATTTATTTATTTATTTATTTATTTATTTATTTATTTATTTATTTATTTATTTATTTATTTATTTATTTATTAAATATCCTAACAGTTTGAACCCTATTTTACATGAGTTTTCTGAACCCTTTAAGGTCCATAAAGGATACCTACCTTCCTTACTATTAGCAATCTGCATGAGATCTGTCTCTTAGGTCATTAACGGGTTCTTCGTCACTTGCATAGGTAAGCGACGGGTTTCAGTAATATTTAATCTATCTAAGAAGTGAAAATCAACTCTATAAATGTAGTGGTGTATTTAAGAAATGATTTAAGTTAGAAAATTTTAAAAAATAAAACATCATAACACGAACTACTACTCGTTGGATCAACATAATTAACAATAGTTACAACGCAGAGGAGAGATGCACTGGCTTCAGAAGTTTTAACATCACTTCCTGATGGGTGTCCTTACTAGAAACCACTGCCACAAATTAGGAGTGAAGAAAAGAAAATTTGGAAATCCTTAAATTCGGCTTCCATGTGAGACTACATGTACCATCATAATGATTCGTGATGGTCCAGCACTCGTAACGTGAACTCTGGACTCTTAGTATAATTAATGCAGTCCAATCGGTATGTGCCACACAGTGGTTGTACGGCATGGACCCTTAATTGAATAGTTGTGACCTGCACGTATGTCATGGACCAGCATCTAACTTTGCAATTTACTTTAAAATCATTGTGGGTATTGACCGCAAGTAAAATGATGCTATAATGGCAGATGGCCTTAATCTATGTCACTGAGGTTGATAACTCCATGGCCATCCAAATGTCTAAGCTGAAGGCCAAACACAATTATGTTACAGTAGTTGATGGCCAAGGTTTCCACTTTACTAATCCCAGCACATTTATTGCTCAATCAATCAAAGTCAAATAATCTAACAACAGCAACAACAACAATAATGCTCACGACACTTTGTGGCAGTAAATTCCTGTACATTCGGACACACCCCCTTAATCGTTATGCTAACAATTGAATTTTCCCAGCAAAATAAACTAAGATTTCCAGAATACATTTTTACGTTAAACACTTGGTTTTAAGTTATTTCTCAAATACGATTTGCATTGAGTTTAAACATTTAATAAATTGAAATGATTTTTATAAATCCTAATTAACAATAAATTCTATATCCGCGGACGAATGGTTCCTTTAACAAGTCCCTACTCAAATTAATTTACGTTTTATTATAACGTGTATCGTCACTTCATGGAGGCTGGAAACTTTTTTAAAATTTTAAATATAATGTATTTCATGACGTCACACCACAAGTTTAATTTAACACTAACACTATTAACACTCGCTTGGATACCCTAATTATTAAGTACTCAAATCAGCACAAGTGAACTCAACATGAAGTAAGCCAACACATTGTCACATCCCAACATGACATTTAAAATAAGGCTTTGTACATCTCTCAAAAATAAAATCTATAACTACCACCAATACTCTATTTTGGACATCCCTGGAAATGGTTAAATCCGCTTAATATTGTCTCATTTCAAACGCTTCAAATATACGTTCAAATCTCGGTTAAACCACTTAACGTTAAAGAATGCGATCTAATAACGTACACATTACTCAATGATTAGAATTTCCATTAGCTCCATTCTAAAGAATACAATCCGATTTTCAACACGTTGGCTAAATAATGGACTGCAAATTTACTGTTATCTTCCGAGCAGTGGTCTACCTAATCAGCTGTCCAGAGGAGCGGGCTACTCCTCCTGTCTTCGCATTGATAGGAAACATCTGTTCTATTCACGTTTTAACTGGTGTTATAAGAATGATATCTACGATCTCGCTGATGAACTTACAAATACGGCATTCCTGGCCCAAACGGATTATACGCAGAGATTTACTTTAATATGTCACTCAATTATCACCTACACCACGAATCTACAGTTTAACGCAGAGTCCAATCCACATTCCCATCTGAGAACATTACACAAATAAATCCCTCGGGTTCACACAGAATCTCCCGTCATCATTTCCAGGCTACCAATCGCCTAATTCACAATTTCCTACCTCAACTCACATTTAGCAAGACTTGACCACTTGCTCCAACACGACAAAAATCTCGCCGACATTGAAAATGGAATATAACTCATAGGATCCACAACGTTGTGCACACACAAATACTCTGATAATGAAACATCTCCGCATAACGTGACCTCGTATTTCTGAACTGGATTTCACAAATGACTGACAAAACTTACTGTTATTTTCATCGTCAGTTACACACAGTTTAAAACGGACATAGAAGTAGCAATCCCTTCGTAACAGATACTTACCGATCTCGCCTCGTAACTGTCCTTAATAAAAATTTACACTGCTCCACACGGCATCGTGCCTTCATTCGACATAAAATGGGTAAACACGGATTCTTATACAACTTTCGCCATAATTTTAAACAGAAAAATGTTCAAATCAGATTAAAGATCTCAACTTGACATCACACAAAACAAACTCACGCAAATGACAATCTACTTCAGACTTTATATCGTTTCATTACCATCACTTGACTATTTTGCAACACTTCATACGGTACCTACTTTGCAAAAATTCATAAATTTATCCAAGCGTTAAAAACCAATGACCTTTCGTCATATTTCTGACATTCCACGAAAAGAAATGGGTGACCCAAATGCGTCATAAATACACATACAAAATAAACGGTGACATCATGAAACAAATAAGAGGTAGTAACGGTGATAATTCACCTACCAGCTTCCACCGTCTAAGTTCAACAGTGAATCTCTGGAATTTTGTGATTTTAACACTTTTGGTTTCACAGGTCATTTCATTCATCTTCATTCGCCTGAAATAAAGGCACATAACAATTACCTTCACTCGTTATTTTCGCGGACCGAACGCGACCGTTGTAATCGCGATCGCACCCGCAATACTTTCAACACGATATTATTCAAATTTCACTTATAAAACTGCGGCCTACAATGACCGTCCTTTACATGTTTATTAAATACACTTAAAGAAAAAGACTATCTGAACTTGGAGACCATACTCCAACCACATCGGCCGAAAACCTTCTCAACTGGACTTAGTCTAATAATCGCTGATAAATTGTACAACAGTACGAGGTTCCTCATCTAGCTCAAATGACACAATGCGGGGTAATTTCAAGATGGCGCTCATATTTTTAAGGCCTTAACCCCCTCTCTTAGACATATTTCCTTGCCGCCAAGAACATTACATGTATTTTCCGACCTTGTGGAAATGTATTGAAGGCAGATTTTACAGTAACCCAGTACTTGCTAATTAATAGTGGCATTGTTTATGAACATTTACGATTATCTCGTAAGAAATTGACTATTTAAATGACCTCTTTCGACAGGCACTATATTCTGATGACGTGACGTAGGTTGAACAGACACGCGCGTATTTTTCCACTTTCCCTCGGAAACAACTTAGCAATCAAAGATCAGTGTTACTAAAGACCAATTGTCTCACATATAATTGCAGGACATTTATTATATTCGTTTCGCTGCTAATTCCTTCTGAACGATATATTTATCAAACCAACACTTTGGTTGCATCAATGCTCCATTTACACGTGCGAGTGACGTCATTTTTCTTAGGGTGAGAAAGCGAGCTATTCTCCCCCATGCCACGTGTCGTTCCGGTGAAAAAATATTTCTGAGCTCTTCATTGCGATTCATATGGGGCCTCGTGTGGTAATTTTTGGACTCTAATTTCTTATGACACAAAGGTCATGGGTTCAATATGATGGTTATAATTTTAATAAGTTTCATACTGTACCAGGAAATGATTATGGGGCCAGAGTTTGGGAAGGATCTCAGGTAGTATTCGGTTACTTATTGGAGCAGGTACAGAGATGGATAGTATCGCAGGACGAATAATAGATGGTAAAATCTTTTTGATAATATTTATTACAAATATTCATGAAAATCACCCTGTATTTGGAACTTCAACATTAAATTTTCAGTCAGTATTTTCAAAAATGCGAAATAAAATATCAATGCTGTTGTATTCAGAGACATCCACTTCATAAAATGTCCAAAATAAATATTTCTCTTTTAGAGATCGTAGACACACTACAGTTAATCTAAGATCTCTTAAATGGATTCAAATACCAAAATAAGACTTTGCACATTGAATTTCATGAAGTCCATCACTTTTGATGCAAAGCTACAGTTTATCTAATATTTTGAATATAATATTAACACACACTTCCATAAATAAGCTGATAGTTAAAATAAAAATATTTGATCACTTGCTGTATACTCCTACAGTTCATCTAAGTTGATTTTGTGAGAAAATAAAATAAAATAACGCACTTGCATACCCTAGAGTTCATCTGCGTGAAATTACTTCAAGGTATAAAGGATTACAAGGAAGAAATTGAAATGTAAGACATGAAGTCTTCTTAAATTATTAGAAATAGCAAGCTGAAATTCACCCGAAGCACTTTTCTGTTGTTGGATGGAGCACTATGATTAACTGAATGCTTTGTTAAAAGTCAGTTAAAGTCTAAGTGGAATTACTCACTCGAAATATAAGAAAATCACCTGGAATCTGCTTATAAATGTTGGCGAAGTGCTGTCCTGCGGCTTGGTGACTGGAACATTCTGCAGCGTGCAGCCAAGGCTTGAACTTTGCACCAGCAGCGTGACAAGTCCGTTCAATGAAGATACCATGTTATTATCCCTAGTCGACGTCCCTCGATGGGTACCATGATCGAAAAACACACGTTAATCCCAAGCTGGAAATGACGCAGCAGAATCACATAACACTTTGCCAAGATTTCCGATGTTCTTTTAGTGATAATGTCGGAACACGGAACGTTCAATTGGCACAAATAATGGACTAAAGAGCTCTCAATTATTATTAAGATTGGTATTATACACTGGCACAAGTCTCAACGCACAGTTCGTATTCTCACGTGACGGAGAATATCACAGTCTATGCTACAGTATGATTTGTAAGTCAGGTTAATGATGTAATGACTTACAATCGTATTCAAAATAAAAAACACTGTTTTTCACACGCACATTTTCTAGAATAAGGATTGATCCCTGTCATAGTTCATAATAATCACTGATTATGTCTTAGGTTCGACCGTAGAATAATCATCACAGTCCATAAAACACTTGAAAATATGTCATTAACGACATTCTATACAACAGTCTCTGGAGTAATACTGTTTATAGATGAAGAATGTTTTATGACTGAATTTGCATAACACGAGTCCATACGACTTAATATTGCCATAAAATTTTCTTAATATTTAGTTAGTTTCTCGTAGTAGCAATCGAAATTTCGAGAGAATACACGAGAAAATAGTCACATTTAGCCTTTTTACTTGTTGAATGTTTAGTGGAATAGTATCTCACACAGTTCGCAATTGTACTAGTATAGGAGAAATGTGTCTCAGAATCATTAAAATCGTCATAAATTAGAAGTTTACTATATCATACACAATGTCTTAGAATGCTGTTGCAGTCCATGATCAAGTTCAAGATTACGTGAAAATGACAAAATCCACAATATCGTTAACTAGTAAATGAAATACTTGAATCTCCAATTACACTTCAATTCACAATTTCTACTGTAACTTCACTCGGTTAACACACTCCTAAATATTATATAATGACGATTTAGTCGGAGAAAATTTTATAACACTTCATTCGTCACGACGCGGTAGAAACTTTACTTGCGATGTCTTCGCACAGTTTCAAAGTGTTCGAGTGTGACTTCGACGTCTTCGCGGATCGCGACGGAGCATACTGACGTTCTGTCATAATCGTAGAACACACTGTCTATACTCTCGGTTCGTTGACCTATTTATATCCGGCTGCGAGCAGCACTCTGAATCAGGTGATGAAGGAGTGATAATACTTCTCAAACTTTAATTTTTTATATCTTGGAACCACTGGACTGATTAATCTCAAATTTGCAGGGTTGTACTTATAAAATATGGGCTACAATTTAGTGGTTTCATATTAAACGATCCAGTCGTTGAAAAGTTTAAAAATGGTTTCGAGAAAATTCTGAGGGGTGGTAAGCTACAGGCAGTGCTGACGTCACTTGACCTTGCTCCACTCATGTGGTCTCCCTCACGCAGTGCAGTGAGAACGAGAACATTCTCTCGCACAGCTGTTTGTGCATCGTAACTTAGCCGTTCGTTCATGAATAAAGATTTATAACTCGTATGTTCCAGGGCCTATGCCTTCCTGGTAAAATGCGTTATTGGTCCTTGCATAAAATTAGGAAACTAAATTACTGAAGATGCTGTGAGTGAATTTAAGGAATTGTTTGTAACAGCAGGATTTCCTAAACAGGTTGTATAATGGCCTTGAAAATCCTACATTACAATTTTTTATGTGCTGTGGAAGTTTTAATATTGTCCTTCCAAACATGCAGAGTCGAAGAGTAAATGGTCTACCGTCATTGGAGATCCACAAAAGCACAAGTAATCGCCTGCAGTTTTCATTTTGATGCATTTATGGTAGCACGTAAAGTTCCTATGTCCAGATTGAAACTGAGTGAGAATGAATTCGGGCATTGATGTTTTTCACTGGAGTCGGCTAAAAATGCCGGGAAAAGTATTTGTCTTGTGACTGACTCTTTTGAACATGATGTCCAGAGATTGTTCCACTTTCTTATTACATCTGTTTTGTTTCGGGATTTTGCATAGCTTGCGGGTGATTTTTCTTGTAGATTATTTCTATGTTAGATGAAGTGGCTGCTTTTGCGAGGATGTCTGCCATTTCATTTTCAGGAGAACTGGTGTGTCCTGGCATCCAGGAGAGACAGCCATGGGGGCACTGCCATGCTCTAGATTTTATAATATCAGCTATTGGATTGTTATTGTGCTTGTCGTTGATTGTGTTCAACACAGCCTGCGAGTTCCTTAGTATCCGAGCGCTAATACTGTTGTGTTCACACCACTCCATAGCAGACTTGATGGTCAATTGATCGTCTTGAAATACTGAGCAGCTGAAGGACAATTTGTATTGGGAGGAATACACTTCTCCGTGCTTCCCGTGGACAACGAATGCGTATCCCACTTGTCATATTCAGTGTTATTAGGTATGCGAGAGCCGTCTATGTAAATATAGTAGTCATGGTTTAGCGAACAGCTATTGCAAACACAAATTTTGAAGTTACTAGGGTGACCACTTAGCCCAGCAGCTTGTCCAGAATTTACCGTGGCCTGAAAGCAATATCTTAGGTATCATTAAACAAACTACAACAGCTGTATGAAGAAAGGATCACTGCAGAGTATTGCGATATATTCGGGATAGCAGGAACCTAAACGCCACGGCTCAAATAAAACGAAGAACGTAATCATTGCAGGCGATCACTTGTAAATAGCTCTCGTTCTATGTTTCATAACATTTCTATCTCGATGCGTACTTTACCCTTTGAGATAGATTTCAGATTAAACTTTTTTTTTGAATTCCAGTGACCCAAATATGGAGATTCGTTCAATCCTACTCTTTATGAATCACATTCTCTAACATGGTTCACAAAATAAGATAGGTGAACAGAAAGTAATTTTCTGCTACTTCGTATACGAAATTCAACTTTAGAATGAGGAAGCTCCACGGTACAGCCAACTAATGGTGTGCAATTTCCGAACGGAGGTTTTACTGGCTCTACAATTTGTATGTTCAATGTATTTTCTATAAACGTGCACGAGAATGCATTCTGAGGGCTATAAAATGAAAGAGGATTGAGGCAGTGTAGATCTGGCTAATAACCATGGTGGCTATTAACTGTCTGCTATCCCTGAATACGTGTTACATACACTGGCTAACCTCCCCTCCTCTTCATCCTTCGGGAAGGTATGGCTTGCGCTTCTTAGCATGGGAGAAAAAAATGTAAGTTCGTTTTCAAGCAAAGGGGATATTAATTGCTTTCATTTAAAAATGATTTAATATAATGGTGTAACTTTAAAGAGTTGTAATTACAGCGATCAACAAAAAAATGACTAAGACAATTGAAACATGTTGATTCAGAATAAGCTAACAATTTGTCTCTATCACACACCGTTCTTGAGATATACAACATCAATAATTTACATATTTTTAATACTATCAAGAAAAACAACTCACAGACAGAAGTTAGACTAGAGCACTGATTGCTACATGGAGTACTAACGAGCATGGCTTTAGCTATGATTAGTGCAAATTCACCACATGGCATATATTAGATTTGTCTATTACATAACTGCAAAAGTAGCAAAACCGATCTGGTGAATTTGTGCTACCTCTGGAGCCATAATGTCCAATGTCACAGACAATAAAAAAGAATAAAATGAAAATGTTCGGATTCGTATGAAAAAACGTAAAACAATAAAAACAATTTTCGATGAACTCTGTTCCATAAAAAATTCTGTTATCATTTTCAAAACCTGACTTGATAGAGAAAAATGCTTTTCAGATTTTAAATCGGCATGAAAAACTGCACTAGAAACATTAAACATTATGTCAGATATCTACCCTTAGTATTTTTTTTTTTTTTTTTTTTTTTTTTTTGCAAGTTGCTTTACGTCGCACCGACACAGATATAGGTCTTATTGCGACAATGGGACAGGGAAGGGCTAGGAGTGGGAAGGAAGCGGCAGTGGCCTTAATTAAGGTTCAGCCCCAGCATTTGCCTGGTGTGAAAATGGGAAACCACGGAAAACCATTTTCAGGGCTGCCGACAGTGGGCTTCGAACCCACGATCTCCCGAATACTGGATACTGGCCGCACTTAAGCGACTGCAGCTATCGAGCTCGGTATAGTAAATTAGTGGTGGTGATGGTGCTGGTTGTGGTGGTAGTGATCTTTATTGCTAAAAAATAAGTAAATCTGTGATACCATTCTAGGTAGATTCCAGAGTGACTGCGTTGTAATTATCTTACAACACGAGGAAAGTGGGTGGTGATTATTATTTTAATGTCATTTGCTTTACGTCCCACTAACTAATTTTCACGGTTTTCGGAGACGCAGAGGTGCCGGAATTTAGTCCCGCAGGAGTTCTTTTACGTGCCAGTAAATCTACCGACACGAGGCTGTCGTATTTGAGCACTTTCAAATACCACCGGACTGAGCCAGGATCGAACCTGCCAAGTTGGAGTCAGAAGACCAGCGCCTCAACCGTCAGAGCCACTCAGACCGGCAATTATTATTTTAAATTCCAGAGTGGCTGTGTTGTAATTACAAAGATCAACAAAAATTGACTTTCGGTGGATATCTTGGTATCCAACACGCGTTATAAGAGAACTGAAACATGTTGATTGAAAACAAGCTAACCATAGTTTTAATTACATGTTAATGAAGGAATATAATTTTTAAAATGCGAAGTTCTACTGGTATGAAATATATAGTGTAAAATATATGAGTGAAATACTTTTCTTTCAGACATTACATCATTTTAGATTCCGTGTCTGTTAAAAAATGTACTTGCAGACTTCAGAATGAAATTTATTTCCACCTACAATGAATTAAGCGAAACCGCAATAGACATCCTGCAGAAAGTAATTGAAATTCGTATAACTGGAATCATATTTGGTGTAACCACACTAGGGTTACAGAAACTGGAATTCGGAAATCTGACCTCAGTAGGCTTTGCAGTATATCTTAGATGTAAAGGCTCGTTTTAAAAGGAAATAAACACGGGCAACCATCGCCTATTAACACTAATCAGAGTGAAAAATAGAATGGTTCCGACACTTCAAAAAATGACAGTATCGGCCAAGGAAAAGCAAGGGTGCCGCAGGGCTTAAAAATGAAAAACTCCCGAGGATTCGCAAACGTCAGATAAGAAAGATGAACTTGAAGAACCTGGAAAAAGTAAGTGGAACGAATGTCAGAACTCAAATAAAGCCCCATGGTCGCCATCCAACGCTCCCAAGTTAAGAGTCTCTTACGCCTCTTACGACAAGTAGGGGATACCATGGATGATATTCTACCACCCCTACACAAAGGGGAAACTGGGAAAGAATGTTTATGATTGTGGTGGTGGTGGTGGTGGCGGCGGCGGCGGTTGTTTTAAGTAAAATGGGATCTTTTTTTACAATTGGCTTTACGTCCCACCGACACAGATAGGTCTTACGATGGCGATGGGATAGGCAAGGCTAAAGTGTGAAGGAAGTGACCGTGGTATTAATTAACGTACATCCGTAGCATTTGCCTGTCGTAAGAATAGGAAACCACGGAAAACCATCTTCATGGATGCCGACAGTGGGGTTTGAACCCACTACCTCCGGAATACAAGCTCACAGCTGGGTTACTCTAACCACACGGCCACTTGCTTCGTACAGTGAGGTTATATCCTACATCTCCCGAATGGAAGCTCACAGCTGGGGGTCCCTAACCGCACCGCCAACTCACTCGGTAAATACGAGATCAGAACCATGAGTTCGAACACTATATTTTTGATATTTAACCGTGAGTTAAGAAGCTAAACGTACAAGTGGCGAATACGTAGCCTCTCCATGTTTAAGAAATACGCGGGTTTAAGAAAGTAGACAATATTAGCTTACAATCGATAAAAGACTTTTCTTCCAGGTAATATAAGAAAAGAAAAATATACGTTCTGAAAATACCATCTTGCACATCAAAGGGACTACTACAGTGGACATTACATACAGGCATTTGGCTTGAATGTTATTTAAACAGTCTCCTCCAAACAATCGGCTGAATCGATATAAGGAACCATTCCTCATATCGCTGAACATTAAGAAATGTAGTGTATCTTTAAGTCGATATCGAAGACTAATATAACGCCAAACCAAATGGGGATCTCAACTAGATTTCGAGATACCGAAATACGTGCTGATGGGATCATTACATTTGTATATGATGATGGTCTAATATGCATTGTTAGAGAGTGGTTAAACATCTGATCAATCCAAATGATTTACCTCACAGAAATTGTCCACATTTTTCTGGACTGAGCGGCTCAGACGGTTGAGGAGCTGATCTTCAGGCCTCAACTTGGCAGGTTCGATCCTGGCTCAGTCCGGTGGTATTTGAAGGTGCTCAAATATGTTTTCCTCATGTCGGTAGCATTTACTGGCATGCTCGGTACCTCCGAAAACTGTAAAGGTAGATAGTGGGACGCAAAGCCAATTTTTTTTTCTGTTTTGCACTTTGCTTTACGTCGCACCGACACAGATAGGTCTTATGGCGACGATGGGACAGGTAAAGCCTAGGAGTGGGAAGTAAGCAGCCGTGGCAATATTTAAGGGACAGCCCCAGCATTTGCCTGGTGTGAAAATGGGAAACCACGGAAAACCATCTTCAGAGCTGCCGACAGTTGGGGTCGAACCCACTATCTCTCGGATGCAAGCTCACAGCTTCGTGACCCTAACCGCACAATACCATTATTATTAGTACTATGTTAAACCACCACTAAAATTGACATTATTCTCCTGTGAACGACCTTTTCCAATAAGATTCTAGTATTGCGCATGTCGACTAAACGAAATACAGTGATATCAGTGCTTCCTCAACCTCGAAGTAGAATGGTTTCCTCGCTAGATGAATGAAAACAAGGCAGGAGGTACGAGATTGGAATAAGTGGACCATTTTGAATTTTGTTCTCTTTCAGGTGGGCAATATTTTGAAAAAGATTTCATTGATATGTAGGAAAATAATTCACTGCTCTCTACCTCTCAATCAATGGTGTTCTCTAAGAAGGGAGTTAGTTTTCTGACTATATTATGCAGGGTTATTCAGCTAAGATGTTCACCTCGAATTACTCGTGAACCCTTTAAGGTATCGGAATTTTGTTTTCACTTTCAGGTAATGTTACCAAGGGGATCATAAATTAATTTACAGTACTTTATTTCTTTCTTCCTTACTCTCTGTTTCTTTATTTCTTTCTTGATCCGTTTACTCTCCAGGGTTGGCTTTTGTCTCGGACTCAACGCTGGATCCCATCCCAACCTCCTCAAGGGCAGTATCCTGAAGCGTAATAGTCTGGGTAGGGGATACAAATTTGAAGGAGGATCAGTACTGCGCCAGAGTAGCCTCACTTGCTATGTTGAACAGGGGCCTTGTTGAGGATAGGAAGATTGGAAGGGATGGACAAGAATGAGGGAAGGAAGCAGCCGTTGCCTTAACTTAGGTGCCATCACGGCATTTGCCTGGAGGGAAAGTGGGAAACCACGAAAAACCCCTTCCAGACGGCTGCTGTGGGATTCGAACATCCTTCTACACAGTTACCTCCCGAGGCTGAGTGGACGCCGTTCCAGCCCTCGTACCACTTTTCAAACTTCGTGGCAGAGTCGGGAATCAAACCCGGGCCTCTGGGGATGGCAGATAATCACACTAACCACTAAAGAGGCTGGTTGTAATACTTTACGAGGGCGTTAATATATGATGAGATAACGGCACTAACTTTGTTTTCTTTAGAATAGAATTACGCTGTTTTCTGTACATGGACATAAACTAAAAAAAAATGAATATATTCATCGTCGTGATTATTTCGGAAATTTGACGCTTACTTCTCGATAAAATGTATTCAAACGTGCTGCATTTGCCAGCCGGGGACTGCCCTGTTCGATTCACAGTACGAATGAAACATGAGGTAGTTGTTGACACATACACTTTCTTCAGCTTCTTCTAACAGCTAGGGATATTCTTTACTCTGCCCATGGCACTACAGCCCTTGAAGGTCCCTGGCCTACCAAGCGACCGCTGCTCAGCCCGAAAGCCTGCAGATTACGAGGTGTCGTGTGGTCAGCACGACGAATCCTCTCGACCGTAATTCTTGACTTTGTAGACCGAGGCCGCTATCTCACCGTCAGATAGCTCCTGAATTCTGATCACGTAAGGTAAGTGGACTTTGAACCAACCCTCAGGTCCAGGTAAAAGTTCCTGACCTGGCCGGGAATCGAACTCGGGGCCTCCGGTTAAGAGGCAGACGCTCTACCCCTACAGCACGGGGCCGGCGCCCATAAATATACTGGTTCAAATTTAGCACCTTCACTTTCGTAGGAGTTTATAGGTAAAGGAAAAGCAGATATTTAACGGGTTTCCCTTCCTATCAGACTTTTCTTGGTCAGGCCTTGTTCTTTTCCGATGCCGACGGCGTTATGTTTGTGAAGCCTGGGGAATCTTTAATTTTCAAGGCCTTTGTGTGCGTTATCTTTCTTTTCTTCGGAGGATCGAACCACTTCATTTTTTCCGTTCTGATTAGTGTTAAGATTTCCCAGTTATAGTATTTGCACTTCTTCAACTTCCATTACCACCACTACTTTCAAACATTCAGCGTCATATTCATTAATATTGCTGTAATAGGCCTTCCTTTTTATTTCTTTATGTTTCTCCTTCGTTCTCTGCTATATTTTTCCACAACTTGGTGGAAATGTGTAACGATCCGTGTCACGAGTGTGGATTTGGCCACGTTTTACGGGCAGACGAACTTTTTGATGCCCTTCGCCGGTGTTCGCACTAACTCAGGTGGGTTTCCGCCGACGATGGCATAGGAAAGTGCTAGGACTCTCAAGGCAGCGGTCATGGCCTTAATTCGAGTGAAAATGGCAAACTACTGAAAGCCACCATGTTCAGTGCTGACGACGGTAGGGTTCGAACCTACAATCTCCTGAACGTAAGCAAACAGCTATGCGGCACACACCTCGCAGCTAGTTCGTTCGGCCCTGTTTGGTTCAATGTCACGTCAGAATAATAACATTGTCCCATAGAACCAGTCACATATCCTTTACATGCTATCTACGGTGACATTAAAGGTCTTAGATCATACATTTTACCATACCGTGCTCGATAGCTGCAGTCGCTTAACCGCGGCCAGTATCCAGTTTTCGGGAGATAGCGGGTTCGAACCCGCTGTTGGCAGCCCTGAACATGGTTTTCCGTGATTTCTCATTTTCACGCTAGAAGGATGCTGGGGCTGTAACTTGATTATTTCCACGGCTGCTTCTTTCCCACTCCTGGACCTTTCCTGTCTAATCGTCGCCATATGATCTATCTCCGTCGCTGCGACGTAAAGCAACTTGTACAAGAAAATATATCATAGTGTATTCATGGGCTCTGTTCGAGCCTCCGTGGCTCAGGCGGCAGCACGCCGGCCTCTCACCGCTGGATTCCGTGGTTCAAATTCCGATTACTCCATGTGAGATTTGTGCTGGACAAAGCGGAGGCGGGACAGGTTTTTCTCCGGGTACTCCGGTTTTCCCTGTCATAATTCATTCTAGCAACATTCTCTATATTTCATCTGTCATTCATTTATCATTGCCCCAGAGGAGTGCGACAGGTTCCGGCAGCCGGCACAATTCCTATCCTCGCCATTAGATGGGGGCTTCATTCATTCCATTCCTGACCCGGTCGAATGAGTGGAAAACAGGCTGCGGATTTTCATTTATGGGCTCAGTATAGCGAATGCCTAGCTGTCATAAGTGATGTAGGGATTCTATATGTCAACAACTAGCTCATATTTCATGCGCAGCGTGAATCGGACACGGCAGCCCCAGCTGTCAAATGAAACACGTTCGGATGCATTACGTTTTCTCGAGAAGTACTTGTCCGATTTTCAGAATGTAATGTTTGTAAGTTTAAGGCTAGGTTTTTTTTTCTATTTGTTTTACGTCGCACCGACATAGATAGGTCTTATGGCGAGGATGGGATAGGAAAGGCCTAGAAATGGAAAGAAAGCGGCCGTGGCCTTAATTAAGGTACATCCCCTGCATTTACCTGGTGTGAAAATGGGAAACCACGGAAAACCATTTTCAGGGCTGCCGACAGTGGGGTTCGAACCCACTATCTCCCGGATGCGAGCTCACAGCTGCGCACCCCTAACCGCACGGCCAACATGCCCAGTAAGGCTAGGTGTAGCAAACAGTAGAGTTCTATTAAAAAATAAAATTATCCTCATTATCTCAGGAGATACTGACGCCTGACTGAGATAATGGTCTCGTGGTTAGAGTGACGTAGCTATCAGCTTGCATTCGGGAGATAGTTGGTTCGAGCCCACTGTCGGCAATCCTAAAGATGGTTTTCCGTGGTTTCCCATTTTAAACCAAGCAAATGCTGGGGAATACCGTAACCCTAAAGAACTAACGCTTCGTCAAAATGACGACGGCCATGATAAAATTTCTCTCCCCCACCCCTTCTCGCAACTTCAGCCGCTTGGCTCCTTCAGTACCTTCATTTGTCCTTGAGCTGTGGATGATGTTACATCGGTCGCGTCGGAGACCTGTCTCGCAAGTGTGTTATGAGCTGTGCGTAGTCTTTCTGACGAAGCCTTAGCTTTGCCGTAAGTATAATTCGCTATTCGACTGAAGTTGCTGAATTACATTTGTTTTTCGGGCGAGTTGGCCGTGCGCGTAGAGGCGCGCGGCTGTGAGCTTGCATCCGGGATATAGTAGGTTCGAATCCCACTATCGGCAACCCTGAATATGGTTTTCCGTGGTTTCCCATTTTCACACCAGGAAAATGCTGGGGCTTTACCTTAATTAAGGCCACGGCCGCTTCCTTACAAACTCCTAGGCCTTTCCTATCCCATCGTCGCCATAAGACCTATCTGTGTCGGTGCGACGTAAAGCCGCTAGCAAAAAAGAATTATGTTTGCTGTTTTATTTGAACCTAGTTAACAAGAATCCTTCCTGCTCTCTGTCTAGGTATTGAATCACACACCTTTTGGATATTTTCATCTGAATTTCCTGTAATCAAATGAATTGTAGTAGAAAGACAAGAAGATGACCACTTTGTGTCTTCTTTGGTATGCTGAATATTATTCTAGCGAACTCTTATGTTTACAACAAGTTCAACAATAAAGAAAAGCCTTTGACTAGGAGGCAATTTGCAAAAGAGCTGCAGTATGAACTTATGAAGCCATGGGTGACACATCGCTTTGGAATGCGCAACTTGCCGCGCATGCTGCGCTCATCTAAGGCAGAAATACTTTACGTGAATATGCCTATAGATGAAACAGAAGGTCCTGAATGAAGAAAACGCAAGATATGTGCCTTTTGCCCAAGCAAGAAAAGGAGGATGACAGAAGTGTATTGTTTTCATTGCTCCAGAGCTGTATGCGGGGAACATCAATCAAGATGCTGTTTGGAATGCTACAATGGACGATGAATGTAATCGGAATGTTTATGTATACTGACAAGACTCTATCAAAGAAATGTCTCATGTAAAATACATAAATATGTACCAATAAGTCATTTTTACATAGCAGTAAAGTTGTTCGTCAAAATGACTACGCGTTAGCTTTAACGTTCCTTGTATACGACGTTAGCTTTCTAGGGTTAATTAAGATCACGGACGTTTCCTTCCCTCTCCTAGCCCTACCCTATCCCATCGTCACCATGAAACCTATCTGTGTTGGTACGACGTAAAGTAGATTATAAACAAAAAGGCTATGTAGTCAAATAACGCATTGATCTATACTGATCTCTGTTGTCTAAGAAGGAAGTTAGGTTTAAAACTAAATTACACAATCGCTAGTATGAATGGCTGTCTGCGACAACGAGATTTACAATAACTACGTTCGTGGTTCCAGTCGTGCCAGTGTGTTCCTGTTCCTGATATTCCGAATATATTGCCGTTCACTTTTTGTCAGCCTCTGAGGTGTGGTGGTTAGCGTGATAAGCTGCCACCCCGGGAGGCCCAGGTTTGATTCCCGGCTCTGCCACAAAATTTGAAAAGTGGTACGAGGGCTGGAATGGGGTTCACTCAGCCTCGGGAGGTCAACTGAGTAGAGGTGGGTTCGATTCCGACCTGAACCATACTCGAAGTGGTTTTCCGTGGTTTCCACTTCTCTTCCAGGCAAATGGCAGGATGGTACCTCACTTAAGGCCACGGCCGCTTCCTTCCCTCTTCCTTGTCTATCCCTTCCAATCTTCCCATCCCCTACCCAGGCCCCTGTTCAGCATAGCAGGTGAGGCCTCCTGGGCGAGGTACTGGTCATCCTCCACAGTTGTATCCCCCGACCCAGAGTCTGAAGCTCCAGAACACTGCCATTGAGGCGGTAGAGGTGGGATCCCTCGCAAAGTCCGAGGGAAAAACCGACCCTGAAGGGAAAACTAATTACGATACAGATTACGAGTATTCTATTACTAGCAACTCGTATACAAACAGGTGTGTGAGGTAGAGTAGTTGTCAAATTATTGAACGACGCTTTTTTTTTAAATCTTTCATTATGATTCATTACTCTGAATAGTAACATCCTACTGATTCCCATGTCCGACTCGTTCACTGAATGGTCAGAGTAGTGGCCTTCGGTTCGGAGGGTCCCGGGTTCGATTCCCGGCCTGATTAGGGATTTTAACCTTCATTGGTTAATTCCAAAGGCTAGGGGGCTGGGATTTTTGCTGTCCCCAACATCCTTGCAACTCATACACCACACATAACACTATCCTCCACCACAATAACACTCAGTTACCTACACATGTCTACCTTGCAAGGGCTGCACTCGGCTGGAAATAGCCACACGGAATCATAATACTGAATCCCATAGCGAACACGTTTTATTTTCTTGATTACGTAAATTACTTCTCTGCATATACATTAGCATCTTAAAACAACAGTCATCACATATTTATTATATTAAGTTGATTTTCCTTGTACCGGGCGAGTTGGTCGTGTGGTTAGAGGCGTGCGGCTGTGATCTTGCATTCGGGAGATAATGGGTTCGAGTCCCACTCTAGGCAGCCCTGAAGATGGTTTTCCGTAGTTTCCCATTTTCACACCAGGCATGTACTTGGACTGTACCTTAATTAAGGCCACGGCCGCTTCCTTCCAACTTCTAGGCCTTTCCTATCCCACCGTCGCCGTAAGGCCTATCTGTGTCGGTGCGACGTAAAGCCACTAGCAAAAAGAATTTTCCTTGTAACTGATTCGCTTATATCTTGTGAAATACATGTCGATTATCACGTTGGTCTGATACATATCTGCCGATAATAACGATCTGATCTCTTAAATTGCCCAGAAATATACTTCTATAACCCTTAATTCTTCCGACAAACTGAAGCATTTCCTCAACGATATCATAGTCTTGTACAAGGAATTACAGCCTTGTCCATAGATTTCACGACTGTGTGTATTATTCTCTTCGATTACATGTTAACATATTAATGACTTCACCGTTCAGCTTCTTCACTGGATTACAGGTTTATTTTCTGACCGGCGATTAAGACGGGGAGGGTTTGAACCCTATTTTTAAAGGATGAAATCCATGTGGTTCGTTTCAAATTGTATTATTTAATTTTATGGTTTCGTTTCACTCCTTGGCTTAACGGTTACTCTAATGTTATTTGGATGTAAATAAACTGTGCTAATTACTATCTCTTTTAGCGAAATTTCCAAGAGACGTAATTTGTATGAATTAATTGCATGAAAATAAGAAAAGACCATTCAGCAAAATGTTGGGCCCATCTGCACCGCGCCGCATTATGTGTAGGTTTGATAGCTGGGCCACGCCATGGGCTTTATAAGAGTCATCCTTTCAGGTTTCTCCATAAGAGCCCGAGTATAGCCGCCATCTTGCAAAGTAGCTCCTGGGCTAGGTTTCTCCATAAGAGCCCATGTACAGCCGCCATCTTGCGCAATTGCCCTCGGTCGTCATTTTAAGTCCTCCTAGGTCAGCTTTCTCCATAAGAGCCTTTGTATAACCGCCATCTTGCACAGTGCCCACTGGGCCAGGTTTCTCCATAAGAGCCCGTGTATAGCCGCCATCTTGCGCAATCGCCCTATTCAGTCATCTTTTTCCGTAAGTCTCCCCTAAGCCAGCTTTCTCCATAAGAGCCTATGTATAGCCGCCATCTTTGTCCAAGTTCAACTTCAAGTCTTGAGAGATTCACGCGTAGTCAGCGTAACGTTAGACCTGCAGTTAGCCCGTGTATCAAAGGTTAGGTTAGGCCCCTTCAAGATGGCGACTGTGAGGTTAGGCATGCCCTCTTAAGCAAAATCCACGTCGGGAAGAGCATCTCGCCGTAAAAGTGAGGTTAGGCCCTCCAAGATGGCGGCTCTAAGTTTAGACTTGCTCTTTTGCGCCTACAAAGTAACGTTAAGTCCCTCCAAGATGGCGTCTGTGAGGTTAAGCATGCAATCTTAGTCAGCATAGTCAGTGGGGTGGAGGGCCCTCCCGAGGGCCGGAGGCTGAGGTGGCCGCAGAACCCGGAAGAAACCACTACTAGTGACACACAGTGTTCGTACAAAACTTTTCTGATGAGTGTGTATTGTTTCGTTAAAGTTATGAAGTAAGTTTAATACCGTAAAGTGTAACTGAGATTTAACTGCTGAAAATTATTACATCTTAAAAAAATATGTAGCCGTGGACTTGAATCATTTCCTAGAAAATAGAGTGAGTTGGAAGTTATGTAATCAGAATATCGCATGGAACGTATTTCCAAAGGACATGTCCCCTATCGCGAGCATCATTCGACAGCCAAGCGGAATTCAATCGACCGAATTCATGAATAGTTGACGAGCTCGCGCATGATTTGAATGTCAAACAGTTTACCTGTAGAGCTTCTTCACACGCTTCAAGCAATACAAAAATCAGGCAATGTGAAAGATTGTGAATATGCCTTCATTACGCTAATAATCGGAAGGAATACCATGTAAGTATATCGGAACGTAATACAAAATGTTACTTGGAAAATACAGTTGTTAATGACAAGTGTTTCACACAGGGAAGAGCTACAGCAATGACTTATCGCGTGGGTATCAAATTACATCATATTCTACATTAAATTTCCAACGGGAAATCATACCTGGGGTCAAAAAGTTAAGTAAAGGAGAAAGTAAAACAATTCATATAAAAGGGAATGATCCCAGAATACCTAAGGTTCTAAAGAAATTATTATTCTAGTCCTTGCGCTTTCGAGGTAACGATCTATCGGTACCCACGGTTCCTGCGAAAACTGTCATGATGACGATCCATCGTTACCGGCCTTTATTCTTATTATTTCGTTATTTACATGCCATATAGCAGCATTATGCGCGGAATAAGAAGAGCACCGTTTTAACTGACGTTATACTCCGCGGGAACTGCCACCTTTCCGTATTTATCGATACTCTTAGAGTTTGAAACATGTGCTCACAGCAGTTCGGTATCTTGTTTTCGTCATGGTGGCGGCAAACATGCGAGCATCTCTCTCTGTTTTTGTTGATGATACTAATTATATAGTGAAATTAAACAGTGTCATAGGCATTACATTTTTTCCTTTACTTACTAGTTCATTATTTAAATATTCTTAGGTAGTTAGGTGCATGTCCGCCTCTGTGGTGTAGTGGTTAGTGTGATTAGCTGCCACCCCCGGAGCCTAGGTTCGATTTCCGGCTCTGCCACGAAATTTGAAAAGTGGTACGAGGGCTGGAACGGGGTCCACTCAGCCTCGGGAGGTCAACTGAGTAGGGGTGGGTTCGATTCCCACCTCAGCCGTCCTGGAAGTGGTTTTCCGTGGTTTCCCACTTCTCCTCCAGGCAAATGTCGGGATGGTACCTAACTTACGGCCACGGCCGCTTCCATCCCTCTTCCTTTTATATCCCTTCCAATCTTCCCATTCCCCACCAAGGCCCCTGTTCAGCACAGCAGGTGAGGCCGCCTGGGCGAGGTACTGGTCATCCTCCCCAGTTGTATCCCCAACCCGATGTCTCACGCTACAGGACACTGCCCTTGAGGCGGTAGAGGTGGGATCCCTCGCCGAGTCCGAGGGAAAAACCAACCCTGGAGGGTAAACAGATTAAGGAAGAAAAAATTAGGTGCATATTGTTAGTGCAGTGTCACGAATAGTCAGATATAGTTCATTAAGGTTAGGCCTAAATATTTATCGCGTGCGACATGGCGAAGAGAGTTCATTTAGCTGACGATGATCACGGAATATATTGAAAATTATTCAAGTCATGATGTTTCTTTGTTCGAATAATAAAGTGTATATGACGATAGTAATAATCCAGCACATCCAGTTAGAAATGTGTATTTTCTGCAAAAATGCCTGACCTTTCTCTGTGATACATGACTTTACACAATTTAATCTATCCTTGGAGCTAATTCACATAGAATCTTAAAATTTACCATGCTCATAAACAACAATATAATCGTTTTACTAACATGAATTGCGAAGTTATGCAATGAACACTATGTCAAAGAATGATTTCAAAATTTTCATAATCTGAATAACTTTGTTTCCATTTTGTTACTTTCTAAAATTGAACTTTTCTAGTTTAGAGACATGACTCACTCGCAGTGATAATAAGTGATGTATACTCTATAGGGACCCTCCGTGGCTCAGGCGGCAGCGCGCCGCCCTCTCTCCACTGGGTACCTAGGTTCAAATCCCAGTCACTCCGTGTGAGATTTGTGCTCGACAAAGCGGAGGCGGGACAGGGTTTTCTCTGGGTACTCCGTTTTTCCCTGTCATCTTTCATTCCAGCAACACTCTACATAATCATTTCATTTCATCTGCCAGTCATTAATCATTGCCCCAGAGGAGTGCGACAGGCCTCAGCAGCCGGCACAATTCATATCCTCGCCGCAAGTTGGGGGCTACATTCATCCCATCTCTGACCCGGTCATTGACTTGAAAACAGGTTGTAGGATTTCATTTTCATAATCTATAATTTCACAATCGTTCATGTTGATATCTTTATTACCGAGCTCGATAGCTGCAGTTGCTTAAGTGCTCCAGTGTCCAGTATTCAGGAGATAATAGGTTCTAACCCCACTGTCGGCAGCCATGAAGATGGTTTTCCATGGTTTCCCATTTTCGCACCAGGCAAATGCTGGGGCTGTACCTTAATTAAGGCCACGGCCGCTCCCTTCCCATTCTGGCCCTTTCCTGTGCCATCGTCGCCGTAAGACCTATCTGTATCGCTGCGACGTAAAGCCAATAGCAAAAAAAAAAAAATATCTTTATTGGTGTGCCTTCCATGTAATTTTAAATAATGTGTGTGCATAGTGGGGTAAATATGGCTGAGAGTTTCCACACATCCATCAGCTGAGAGCTCGAAAGTCAAAGGGGTTCGTATAGTGATTATGTTTACAATTTTCGACACGTTATGGAGTAAATATATAAACTACAGTGTCTGTGACTGTTCGTGTTTGTGTGTGTGTGTGTGTGTGTGTGTGTGTGTGTGTGTGGTAGGGAGAGATGGAGAGGAGGTTATAAAATGTGTTGCAGAGTATATGTAGTCATGCACCAAAACAGACAGATCTTATAGCTACGATGGAATAGGGAAAGGCGATGAGTGGGAAGGAAGCGGCCGTGACCTTAATTGCCTAGTGTGAAAATGGGAAAGCATGGAAGATCACCTCCAGGTCTGCCGACAGTGGAGTTCGAACCCACTGTCTCCCGAATGCAAGTTCACAGCTGAGTGCCCCTAACCGCACGGCCAACTCGCTCGATGCTGTACAGTATTGAAAGCCCTATTTTCCTATTAATAACGAACTTGAATGATCGTGGATTTCTTTTCATGTTGCTGTCGAGTGCTTATGCAGTACGTCTTGCAATAAACTATGTTCAGCGGAGTGTCGGGTTTTTCTCTGCGATAATCTACTGTCATCCACTTATAGTTACGTCGGTAGGTAGGTCGTAGGAAGTAAAACTAATAATGTTAATTAACTGTTACATTTATATAGGAAGCGGGACAGTTATATGACGCCAAAAGTTGTTCTCTGGAATTAACATGAAATCCCACGTAACAACGTGGGATAATGACTTATTGATATTTCACCTATGTGCGACGAAGTGTTACCAGTAAAATTACGAACTGTCTGTATGATAATGATTTCCATTTCCTAGTTCGGCGCCAATGTAAACTTGTATTACTGTTATATAACAGAGACGCCGTGCGCAACCCAACTTGAGATGAGTAATACGTATGTTGTTATCTCATAACTCGGATATGTCAATGAGCACTCAAGTTGAAGTAACTTCTGTAGCGCATACTGACGCGCCGAATATCAAGCTTGCAATGTTAATTAGATAAATTTCAATTACTTCATCAAACTATATGTGGGGATAACTTAGTCTCTTGAATAAAATATGCACTTTTTTTTTCAAGGAATAATTAACCATACATCTAAAGTACCTCATACTGGAAATCTATCAAATAACTATGGTCCATTTTTTCAAATCAAAAATTTTGAACAAGGCTCTCTCGGAATCAGGGACACTAGTATCGACGTAGAACACATGTAGCTGAAATGTCGAGCGTAGATGAATCTCATGAAGACAAATATAATTGTGATGGAATAATGGAGAAACGTCTGTCCGTCCAATACACAGGTATTCCTTCCTTTCCAGCACATTCGACCATTGGGGTGAAATTAAGTGGGTGTATACAGAATATAACAATTACATAATTTTAAGACATTACTTTTCAAGAAAACAACACAAAAACGAAAGAAAAAGCGTAAGGTACAAACGCCACAAACATATAAATGACTTCGTTCAGGTATTATTCAAAAAATGTATAGATGTACAAATCATAAGAGATGTTAACATATGAGAAACTAATTTCCAAAGAAAAGTGGCGTATGGCTTTTAGTGCCGGGAGTTTCCGAGAATACGTTCGGCCCGTCAGGTGCAGGTCTCTTGATTTGACGCCCGTAGGCCACATTCGCGTCGTGATGAGGATGAAATGATGATGAATACGGTACATACACTCAGCCCCCGTGCCAGCGAATTTAACCAGTGGTGATTAAAATTCCCGACCCTGTCGGGAATCGAACCCGGGACCCCGCTGACCAAAGGCCAGCACGCACTAATTTCCAAAATGTACAAAATCCAGAAGTAAACTATTATAGGAGAGAGGAAAAACAGTCATAGTTTGAAAGTTTGACAAAACGTTCACTTTGCACAATTATTATACTGATGTATGTATCAGCGCTCGTAGGACTGATATTATAGAAAAGCATAGATGGAGGAACGAAGGAATTATTGATACAAAGGTACGCTTTGAATGTTCAGCCTCTCAGCATACTGACGTGCACAATGAGAAAACGAATATTTAGAATCCAACCATCCTTTAATTTGTTGAGTTTCATAACCTTCGAACGATTACTATGACTGGAGTTTTCTTTGGCGAGAAGGAACAGTTCCGAAATCTTTCGTGATATGGCGACAAAAAACATTAACTGTTGTGAAATCTGCAAGATCATATAGTCGGTTCAGTAATTAAATACTGCGTCTCGATTCTTCGACATGATTTATATGGAGTTCATATCATTTAACATAGTTAATTATAATCTATAATATTTTTTAAGATCAATCTGATATATCATCCTTCATCAAAATTTTACTATGTTATTTATGTCATGCGACAAACCTAGAATATCCTGAGTCATATTAAATAAATGCAAATTAAATTCTGTTAAATCGTTTGCAGTTTAAGAAATATTCCTGTAAAAACGGATGGACTTGACATATTTTGGCATTTAAGTTGTAAAGGCAAAAATTTGAATGCAGCCATCAGAGGATCACTGTATTACATATACAATGGTCAAAACTAAGTTATTTAAAGTAAACGGACAGATTAGTTGAGTAATATTAAATTATATCATAGAACTCAAAAATGTGTTCTGTTGCTGCTTGTCACGTGCCCCGGAAATGATTCATCATTGGTTGCGTGGATACTTTATGTCCTGTACTTAATGGCATTAACCGTAGAACACACAACCTATGTTAAACGTACATCAACAGAACACGTAATTTTATTTACGACTTCACATTCCATTTACTATTTTGCAACATACACATCACTGTATTGAAAGATATCACACACAGCAGTTTTGTCTTCAATCGGAAATAACCTATCCACTGACTGTCATCATATTATCTGCACCTAGGCACCTTCTGAGTCTAACTGCAATATGGCATTATGCTTGTTAAGGTCCATAAAAGCATCGCACATAACTGTTTCATTCATCGGGAACAATTTGCTCACTGATTTGCACGGTGTTATTTGCAGTACGTCCGCGAACACTGACTACAATGTAAAGTCGACATTCGCCTCTATTCAGAAGTACAAATTTTGGAAGTTGTCTTGTTCATGTCGCTGGATCCAACTTGGACATGAGAGAGTCCAATTTTAACTCTTAGAGTTCTCCGACTCACTATCCGGAAATCAGGCTGCAAACTCGAAAATTCAAGTCTTTGCTCCATCAGCGGTCTTGCAAGTACTTAACTCAGCTTGATAATAATGTTCGGATTTCTCGGAAAGGGTAGGATTTTATACACTCAACTTCACTGTCTGCTATATCTTCGAAGATTTTGTACTGTTTTGTTCATTTGACTGCTCTACATACTCATCATCTGTATCAATTGGTACAATATTTTCTATTGCTATAGTGTTCTCCACTTCGTCAGCACTCGATTCATTACCATCACGTTCTCCCTCAGTACCTTGAAGCAGTAATGCAATTTTCGCACCAAACTCCGGATCTTTTCCACTCAGAATACTTATCTAAAACCATTAAAATGGGAAGAAAGACGTGTCATAAACGTAAGTTTGCTTATAATTCCATACTGAATGCTCACCTTCCCTCACCGAGTGAGTTGGCAGTGCGATTGGGGGCGCGCAGCTGTGAGCTTTAATTCTCGAAACAGTGAGTTGGAACTCCACTGTCAGCAGCCATGAAGATGTTTCTTCCGTGGTTTCTCCTTTTCACACCAGGCAAATTCTGGAGATGTACCTTAAAATTGAGGTTATGACGGCTTTCTTCCCACTGATAGTCCCTTCCTATCCCATCGTCACCATAAGACTTATCTGTGTCGATGCGACGTAAAGCTATAGTCAAATTTTTCATTTCATGAGGAGCGTAACATCGATTTATCGTCGATAGCACCGGACGTTTCTCGGTAAAATCTGTGTTCCTTTCAGTAATAGTAACTTAATTGCAGTAGATGGGGAATAATTTCAGGGCATTCTTAGTTTAGATTTCTATCAAAACCTGTAAATTTGCTATGTTGCAAAATTTAGATACGTTGCTGGTCTTTTCGGCTGGACGTAAATTTCCATTATACTCCGCAATAATAAAGAGCGAGGCATACAATTAATCTACGGCAGCGAGCAACGTTATTCTCGTGCAGTGAGGAATTTAAAGCACCTCCCACTAATGAGGCAATTAGCTTGAGGCACAGTGAAAGACCGCGTGCTCGCCTTAAGAAACACTGTCTGCTCCTTATTCAGCTTTGCCTTCGATCTGTACTCCTTGGCCACTTTCCAAGTTATTAAGCTTCACTCGCAGAAATATATATCTGTGTACATGATACGTGCACAACATACTAGCATATATCTGCATGCGTATCGACCAATATTCCAATAAATTTCAGATCTGCCTGCGTTGAATTCTATTTTGATAAAGCTGTGTAACATTCCGAGCATAAATATTGGAGGACATTTTTTGTAACCCCTATTAACTCGCATATTAAACGTGATTAAAGAACATGCTCAATAAAGCCATCATACCTCAAATGTCTGTCATCCACGCATATCATAAATGGATTAAATAATAAAAACTGTTCATGTAATACCATTGACGTTACTATGTACTGTAACATATAGGCCTGAATTCCAAATATGTTAATATTTTAAATATCATTTTTCTGAATTACTACTGAAATGAATTGGCGTATGGCTTTTAGTGCCGGGAGTGTCTGAGGACAAGTCTTTTAATTTGACACCCGTAGGCGACCTGCGCGTCGTGATGAGAATGAAGCGATGATGAAGACGACACATACACTCAGCCCCCATGCCAGAGAAGTTAACCCATTATGGTTGAAATTGCCGACCCTGCCGGGAATCGAAGCCGGTACCCCTGTAACCAAAGGCTAGTACGCTAACCATTTAGCCACGGATCCGGACAATTACTACTGTTGATATGTTTTTAATCGTTAAAATAGTAACAACTATTACAGTTCAGGTTACATCTTTCGCTAGGTCAAAGTTAGTTTACCGAGCTCGATAGCTGCAGTCACTTAAGTGCGGCCAGTGTCCAGTATTCGGGAGATAGTGGGTTTGAACCCACTGTCGGCAGCCCTGAATATGGTTTCCCGTGGTTTCCCATTTTCACACCAGGCAAATGCTGGGGCTGTACCTTAATTAAGGACACGGCCGCTTCCTAACCACTCCTAACCCTTTCCTGTCCTATCGTCGCCATAAGACCTATCTGTGTCGGTGCGACGTAAAGCAACTTGCAAAGTTAGTTACCAGTAGTTTAAAATCTTTGCAACTATAAACCGCACTTTAGCAAAATTTGGAACGTTTGCCTGCTTGTCTGAATGACTGACTTGTTTAGAAGGCATTAGTTTCGATTCCCACCGCTCCCAGTCACATATGGATATGCAGTCCATCAGAAGAATTGAACACCTGCCGGCATAAACGTTGTAACACTCAAAATGCAACTTTGTCCATTGATACATTGTTTTTGCATCAGCATGACCCGTGACGAAATTTAAACAAAAGAGAAAAAAAGACGCTTAACGTTCAAGTTTGCCAACCTAAATCCCTACATGCCTCACTCTGACCGCATACATCATTTATGCACGGAAACACAGCATTCTTGAGAGGTGAGGGTCGCAACGTTTTTGCCGGCAGGTATTCAATTTTCGTTCTGTTCTTTTTCCTATGCCCATATGTAAAGAAAAATGAGCCTTAACGTACGGTACCGTAGTGTATCAATATGAGTTTGCATGACTTATGTACGCAGTCTTACAGAATAATTTATTTAAGGTTTATTTTCCTTTACATTGTAGCATAGGAAAATGAGCTCGGCGAAAATAGTTGTGATGGACTGAATATTCATATGTGACTAGGAGGCGTGACCTGTCTTAAGGAAAATAGTCGATAGGAGCAACATTGACATATAGTGATATCAGAACTAGACAGTCGATATGATTTCTTTTTTTAAATAATTTAAATATGGGTTACTGTTTTGTACTCTACTTAATAAGTCCGCAATTTTCTAATTAGCTTTATAGTTCAGATGACTTTCTTGTTCCTTGTTTTTCAAATGTTTATTGTTCTGTCGTTCATGGAAGAATGCAATTAGCTTGAAGCTGTTTTCAGATTTCATTTGTAATTTTTTTTCTAAATTCTATTAGTATTCATCCGTTTCATAAAATTAGATTCCCGTCACCTTCTACATATTGTATTAAATCTTTTATTTCTTCGTATATTCTTTCGATTTCTTCATCATTCGCTGAACTAATAGATATAATATAGTCGTGCACTATTCGGGTGTGATTTGTTTTTGTGTCTATCTTCACAATATTAATCCTAACATTTCTTCTATCGACCTCATTCTTCATGTCTGTGCATTCTTCCTCTGTTGTGTTTTCTTGGGACTTTTTATTTAGTCCCTATGCAACATGTTCCTTGAAACAGTCCCTTACACCCATTTCTTTCAACTTGTCTAGATCCCATCTCCTTGCATCCTTTCCCTTCTACAATTTCTTCAGCTTCGGATATAATTTCATGACCAGCAAGTTGTGATCAGAGGCCACATCTTCTCCGGAAAAGTTTTGCAATCCAGCACACGGTTTTTGAATCTCTGCCTAATCACAATGAAGTCTATTTGAAACCTTCCTGTGTCTCCAGGTATCATATGCGTAGACAGCCGTCGTTTTTGGAGTTTGAACGAAGCATTAACAAGGACTAAATTGTGACTGGTGCACAATTCAACCAGTCCACTTCCTCTTTTTTTCTTTGTCCCAATCCGCATTCTCCTACTGTATTGCCTTCTCTTCTTTGGACTACCACTGCATTCCAGTCTCGCATCATAATTAGATTTTCGGCACCTTCTACATATTGTATTGCATTTTGTATTTATTAATATATTCTTTAGATTTCATTATTATCTGCTGAACTAGCAGGAATGTGGACCTGCACTCTTGTCGTGGGCATTGGCCTGGTGTCTATCTTGACAAGAATAATTCTTTCACTATGCTGGTCGTAATAGCTTACCTGCTTCCGATTTTATTATTCTTTATTAAACCAACTCCTGCATTTCCCCTCTTTGATTTCGTGTTGTTAACCTGTAGTCGTCTGACAACAGATACTACTCTTCCTGCCAACGTACTTAATTTATACCAACAACATCTAACTTTAGGCTATCCATCTCCCTTTCGAGATTCTCTAACCTACCACAACGATTCAAAATACTAACATTCCACGCTTCGACTCGCAAATGCCAGTATACGTCCCCCTGATTTTTCCCTTTTCTCAAAGCTGCATGTCATCGTCAGTTAGTTATGGCTTTAGTTTCCCGTTGCTTTCAGCCACGTAACAGTATCAACACAGCTAGGCCATGTAACTTACTAATACCCATATCAGCCATTCAACTAGACTGCCGCCCTTGCAACTTCCGAAAGGTTATTATGTCTCTTTCGATTTACTATTCGTTAGTCTGGTCTCTCGACAGATATCCATTCGATATGGTTGCACCTGCGGCTCGGCTTCACTGGAACGCACAAGCCTCCTCACCACGGCAAGGCCACTTGGTTTGCAGGGAAGGTAATACTGTATTTCACAGAACGATATACTTTTGCACCCCAGAGCTCTGAGGCTGTAACCAAACTGCGCACCGTTGAATGTTACGTGTATCCTATTTTGATGCACGGAGTCAATATGTGAACACTAACGCAAACAGCTGAGAGGAAAATATATGCGATTTTTCGAAATACCTTTGCAGGACCACGTGACCAACATGGTAGTCCTGCGGCGGACTGGTCACGATAACCCCCCACGGCACTTAACGTCCTTGAAAGGGCTTTGGCCTGCCCAGCGACCCCTGCTCAGCCCGAAGGCCTGCAGATTACGAGGGGCCGTGTGGTCAGCATGATACATCCTCTCGGCCGTTATTCTGTGCTTTCGAGATCGGGGCCGCCATCTCACCGTCAGATAGCTCCTCAATTCTGATAACGTAGGCTGAGTAGACCTCGAGCCTGCCCTCAGGTCGAGAGAAAAGTCCCTGTCCTGGCCGGGAATCGAACTCAGGGTCTTCGGGAGAGAGGCAGACACGCTACCCGTACACCACGGGGCCGGCTTGGTCACGATAAAGATATGATGAAAATGGTGAAAAAATGGAAACTAAAAAGTTTAGGACACGTAATGCGTAACCGGGTAAGGCACGAGAAGAAGACACACTTCTTCTAAAATAATCCCATAAAATCGACATTTATTAATAACAGAGGACCCGTAATGCTCCATAACATTCGTTATGAATAGTTCAGATAGTGTGTCTTGGTATGAAATTGAATGTCTATGTTTAGGGTTTGTATTTGTGCCCGTTACGCTGACCATCCATAACCTTGTAATTTGCTTATTGATATTTTACGAACTCGTTTGTAGTTTTAGAGTCATTATTGTATATATCATTTTAAAAACTATAAATTCAATAGTAATGTTGATCGTTATCGATGATTTCTTCATATCACTCCCTTCCAACCCCCAACCGTCGGGGTATTAGCGGTGTCTTATCATCACAGTATTTTTCTCCAGGAACCAAGTTTGGTGGAGAGATATGCTGTAAAACACACACTCACGCATACACTCGGTCATTCTGGACATTTTCCTGTTCACGCCTAATCACGCCCCCCTCCACCGTGATGGTGACTGAACTTGAACTTAAATGTTATCCGCAGTGTCATTATTCAACTTTGCCTGAAATTGCACATTTGCCTATAGTCGCCATCATCTTCAGTCGTCCGATATCATTACGTACAGATGTTGTTACTTAACTTTATGCAACCCGCTAAGTACAGAATGTATTACGGTCTAGGGTGAGCCTTCCTCTGCTATTATTTAAGTGAACTGATTTTAACATTACTTAACTGTTGACTGAAGTTAGAGACCTAGCAGTGTCTCATGATTCACCGGCAGGTAATTCCGGACAGAATAAAACTAAATGAAGCAAATCGGTTCAGTAGAACGGACGGAAGGATATGCCAAAGCTATTTTTAGTAAACTCTTTTAAGAGGGGAGACCCAGCTTAACAAAGGAAACAAATGGTTAATATTCATTCGATTGTTAAAAATGCTACAATTGTTGTTGACAATTCCTGCACATATTCCAGTGTTAGCATGCTTCCTGGCAACCAAAAGCAACTTCAATAATGTCAGAATATTAATAATTTTAATATTTAAAAATAAAAAGTTCAAAATTTCCCGCCTTTTTAACAATGTATCACTGTTTCCTTTATAAATTCCAAGTTTATAAGAATTTTCGTACTTTTTCTTTTTTAAAGTATGTATCAAATCTCCAGCTACAAAATGAACTTCAATAATTAACATAGACTGTAATTCGTACTTTTTGTTCGGTTTTTATTCCGAGCATCAGAAAATATTAATATTTTTATAAATAAATATGTTATATAAAATCTAATTTAAATCTCATTGATCTGAATGAGGTACGGATTGTAGCACAACACTATGGGAGGAAACTCTAAAAAAATATCATAATTATCCGTGAAACAGTAAGGGAGTTATGAAGGAAACCGTTAAAATGCGGAAAATTTTGAAAATTTTATTTTAAAATGTTATAATTAGAATTTTGACATTGTTGAATTTGCTTCTGATTGATTTGGAGCAGGCAAATACTGGAATATGTGCAGAATTTGTCAACTACGTTTGTAGCATATAAAACAATCGAGTGAATATTGGCCTGTTTTCCATGTGTTAAGCTAGGTCTTCCCCCTTAATATATAGATGGCACTTGGTGAACTACGGATAAATACTGTGGGGTGAGATGTGGCAAAGTGCGGGGGAGGGGGTGGTATTAAAAAGGTGATGATTTTGAGGTATATTGTTAAGTTTGGAATCAATAACACCGATACCAAAATATATATGAAGGTAGTTTAAGATGTCCAAATGTAGAGTATTATCATACATTTTATACATTGAACCTCTTCTCCTGTCTTCCTGCTCCTGGCTTCATTGGAAGAAATTACATCTCGTATCATCTAACTTGCAGTTTCCGCATAGGAAAGAAGTCATTTTCCCACACATGTATCCCTTCATTGCGCATTGCTTGTATATTTGTAGTGCTAATACATTGCTCTATGCGACATATATAATAAATAGTTTGTTTCTCTGTGTCCTCATTGTTATGATATAACGAGCAATGCACGATAAATCTGCTTTCAAATTAATTGTGACCGTTATTAATTGAGGTTCGTATATAGCAACACAACCAAAACCTGTGAAACCGATTAAATTCTGTTTACACTGATTTTAGTTGGAACATTCCATTTTCTACAATATACCAAAATAATAGCCTCATGGACTGAAATTACAACTGGGAATCCTCAGTGGAGTACTTCACTTGTAAGGGATGTAAGGCAAGTCAAGATAAAGTTCGTTGATTTCTTGAGGGCACAACAGGATTAAATTGAAGAATTGTCATTAATCTATTTCACCTACGTATAGCAGTGGAAGAGAAATCGCATTTTCCAGTCAAATGTAACGTAAAACCTTTTAAGTCTGTCGAACACACAAATTTAAATTAGGGTAAACCTACCTAACTTCGTGATGTTAAGCATTATAAGTAATATATCAGAACAAATACTCCATCTAGGAATTTCATATGCGGAGTACCGTACCTATAAATTATTCTACAAACACATGACAAAGAACGTTCAAATAATTCAAACCATTTGGAGTTATAACATGTAATGAGCGAAGAGGGCATGCTACCTAATTTCGTGATAGCATACCTAATTTCGTGACACAGTATACTTAACTCCGTGATAACTTTTCTCAGCATTGATACAGTTCACTTCACGCACTTTTCACTCATTTTCAGTATCGGTATCGTTGTTACTGACATATTCACAAATACTAAACATAAATACAATAGCATCAGATGAACCAATGGACTGACAACTTTCATGGAACCATCATAAACAGAAGCAACACTGAATCCAAGGACTTTTAAACTTCCCATTACTGTAGCTGTCGTTACAGGTGGCGCAGATGTCATCATTTTTCTTGTTTGACTTCTGTTTTTCCGTAGATGCCGATTTTACTGTATTGATATGTGGTGGATTTTCCGGCTTGATCAGAAACAGGTGCAATTCGATGTGTGGTGGCAGCTCTGGCCTGATTAGGAACATGTGGCTGGTATGCGGTGGAATAGTCACAACGATAATTTCATTCTTGAATGCAATTTCCAATATCTCTGGTGTCACGAGACTGGCATAGGAATCCATTATCAGTATCACAGGTCTTTCTGCACCAAGGCCTCGAAAACATTCCTTCAACCACTTTAAGAAAAGTTCACTGTTAATCCATCCACTCTGTAACAGGACTACTGAGGCGTTAGGAAGGCACCATTCGTCAATGAATCATACATTCTCACTCCTATAAAAATGATTAGAAGTGGACCGAATTCACCTGCAGAATTTCCAGCTTGCACAATTTTTCACTTCACAGAATGGGAACTTGTCATTGTTTGCATACTGATCTTTTTGTCCACACATACGCAACATGTCTTATTAAGTTCACGTTCAGACCGATCCATATTTCCTGCATTTTTACTATGAAATGTCCAGTTCACTCGTAAGGGCGAACGGTCTATCCATTTTTCCAATAGCCATTTTGTCTTTTAGAGTACTCCACAGAACGTTGAAATGTTTAGCAGCCTTGTACATAGACCACTTTTCCTCCAAAACCTTCAGAAGCGCTCCCCGAAGGTCATATGATGAATAGGCTTGTCTTCTTTTGTTCACAAGACCCGTTTTTTGAGCTTGTTGCTGTTTTCCTTCTTCACAAATTTGTTTAACGCTGGAGCCATAATGTCTGAATTGGACACAAAACGTAAGAGTCGTAGTCATTTTCCTAAGCAATTATTTCATTAATAACGCACTAAAATCCAACTCTGAGTACTGATATTATAAGTGTGTTCCTTAGAGAATATAACTGCATATAATTGTCTGAATAATTACCTGACCAACTTACCTTAATAACGTTTTAGTACACGAACAGACCAACATGTAGCGTGTTTCCATCTACACAACATACAATCAACTGCCTGTCCTTCACCCAGCGGCAATTCCCGCTCAAATATTTTCCCCATGTAAAGGCACTCCTACTATGTATTGAGGACTGGTGGAACTCAATGTAGAACGCCTACCTTACTTCGGGATCAATAATATGTCGCGTATCACGAAATAAAGTATGTCACGAAATAAGGTAGGTTTACCCTATACACTAAATCATACTTGATTAAAATACAAGGAATAAATTCACACAAAAGGGAAGGAAGTGAAAGAATATCATCATATTTTATCAAGTCACACTCAAATACTTAGAAATGCCGGAGTAGAGACAAAGGAGGGCATCAACCCTGGACAGATCCCGGCCGTTGATGCAACGTGAGAGGTGGCTTGGGGTACTTTCTGACCACTGTGATTGAGCTTGCTCTTAATAACAAAATTACTGTATCATATATCGATGTATTGACTCGATATAATGATGTGTTATCAAAATGAATGTATATGTCTAATACTAATTACCTTCACAGCATATTAGTGTTATCATTCACAGAAATAATCTTGATTAAAAACCTTATCTTGATGAATTCAGGTGACAGGCTCAGATTCTGCTAACCACGTAATGCCATTCATGCAGTATATCCCTGAGTGTTGGGAAGGGTTCCTTTCAAAACAATTCTTCTTCTGTGAATCTCTCTTGAGGCAGGTATCGATTGGACAGCCTCCATGATTCTCTGTCCTGAGCGTTTTACTTCAGCTGTTCATCTGTTAAAATTCCAAACCTTCTTCTTCCTCTTCCTTTTCTTCCATCTATTTTTCTCTCCAACACCCTCTGTTGTAAACAATTTCTACGTAGCATGTGACCCAACCAGAATATTTTCCTCTTCCTTATCGTTTACATCAGGTGTCTCTTCTCTCCTACTTTTCTTAGCACTTCATCATTTCTCACTTTATCTGTCCACTTCACTTTTTCCATCCTTCTCCACAACCATATTTCAAAACTTTCCAAATACTTTGTTTCTTCCTTTCTTTCTTAATGTTTCAGCTCCATACGACATTACACTCACACAAAACACTTTGCGAACCTCTTTCTTAAATCAATAGGGATTGCCTTAGATGTCAAAAGCCTTCTTTTCCCATAGATATTCTGCTTCTTATTTCTTCCGTATAGCTTCCATACCATGTCAACACACTTCCCAAGTATCTGAATGACTTTACTTGTTCCAATTCCTTTCCCGCTAGCGTTATATTAACAGCAATCTCCTCCTTTCCTATTCTCATCACAATTACGCTAGTGGAAATAATTGTCCTCCTTATGACAGTCCAAATCGTGATAATTTCCTTTGCCTTCTTCATTTTCCAAATTCATACAGATTACAATGAGTTCCAACATATTATCATTCCTGAAAAAAGAACACTTCAAGCTTCTTCAGGCGATGATGCACTTCTTGCTACGCCTGCCACTCCTGGTAAATGAGTACAATGTTTTGGGTTTGGAGTGCGTGAGATTTTAGGGGGAAGAATCTTTGCCCATTTTGTGACACCATCCTTTCCTTTTATGTCTGAAATCCGTTGATAAATGTAAATCATCAGAATTAATATTTACTACTTCTTCATTACCGCTCTGTCCCGTACGCACTGTTAAAGTCTACTACTTTTAATTCATCCTCACTCTCACTTCTCCCTCTCCCACGGACTGTAAAAGAGATAGCACCCGTGTCTGATACAATTCATAACTCATTTCAACTATAAGGGATTGACCGAATGAATTCCTAACATGATTACACAAGTAACTAACTGGGTACACTCAACATTGTTCCTGTTGTACTTCCAACGAACTGTACTGCTCGCGCGGGGTTTGACGGGTCACTTTATTACACCGCTTGACAATACTCCCTCTTTCTGACAATCAATACTTTTCACTACAATGCCACTGACTTCAGACTTGAGATGTGACAAACGGTTATTTTAGCGTAACTGCTACATCTGACACTGTTACAATTAACTACTGTAACTGTGAAAGGTGAAAATGAAAACCTACAACCTGTTTTCCAGTCATTGACGGGTCAGGGATGGAATGAATGAAGCAGATATAGGCTATTAGTACGATGGGGTCGCCACTCCCAAAGTGATTTATTAATGACTGATAAATGCTATGAAATGAGTATGGTGAGTGTTGCTGGAATGAAAGATGACAGGGAAAACCGGAGTACCCGGAGAAAAACCTGTCCCGCCTCCGCTTTGTCCAGCACAAATCTCACATGGAGCGACCGGGATTTGAACCACGGTATCCAGCGGTGAGAGGCCGACGCGCTGCCGTCTGAGCCACGAAGGCTCTTAACTGTGAAAGGTAACAGTTAATTTTGCTATTTGCTTTACGTCGCACCGACACAGATAGGTCTTATGGCGACGATGGGATAGGAAAGGCTTAGGAATGGGAAGGAAGCGGCCGTGGCCTTAATTAAGGTTCAGCCCCAGCATTTGCCTGGTGTGAAAATGGGAAACCACAGAAAACCATCTTCAGGGCTGTCGACAGTGGGGTTCGAACCCACTATCTCCCGATTACTGGATACTGGCCGCATTTAAGCGACTGCAGCTATCGAGCTCGGTGGTAACAGTTAAAAATAACATCCAACGTTACTCACCTTTTATTGGTCACAGCCTGGTCACGGCTTCAAGCATGTCTCCTTACACCTGTGTTGCGAAGTCCCATTCATTCACTAACACATGCGCGCACGCATCACCACACTGTTGAAAGTCGGTGCAGCAAAACACGCATTCCTGTTTGCTATGAAGTTAACCAGAGGCAGGCAACGTATGAAATGAGACGACAACATATCTTCTTTTCTGAAATCCGGAGGAGTGAGTTTTACAATCAAGGACAGAAGACAAGAAAACATGATAATCTGTCTGCCAAACCTCGACATAAACCGTTACAAGAGGATCGATTAAGTAAAATGAAGTAATGTTATGTTATTTATAATCTGTAATATCAATATGGAAAGTTAGCATACTAATTTATTTATGGTACAAGAAAAATTATACGGGTGAAACTTATAATAATATTATAATGTAGATAGCCCTGCGCGATATTCGAATCAACGATTACACCTGAGCAGTTGAATATGTATCCGGGAGATAGTAGGTTCGAATCCCACTATCGGCAGCCCTGAAGATGGTTTTCCGTGGTTTCCCATTTTCACACCAGGCAAATGCTGGGGCTGTACCTTAATTAAGGCCACGGCCGCTTCCTTCCAACTCCTAGCCCTTTCCTATCCCATCGTCGCCATAAGACCTATCTGTGTCGGTGCGACGTAAAGCCCCTAGCAAAAAAAAAAAAGTTGAATATGTCTTAAAATTTACACTATAGTTACCAGATGACAGCAGCAACTTAAACAAATACGCTACAAATTAAATTATACACTATAGTGTAAGGGGGGGTGGGGTTGTTCTGCCCGAAGGCAGGTCCGAACCTCCGCAGAGGTATTCCTGAGCCGGAGTTTACTTGCGGTAGGGTGGCCAGTTCCTTTCCGCTCCTCCATTCCCTTACCCCCCAGCAACAGCGCGTGGCAACCCTGACCACGCCCAATGTTGCTTAACTTCGCAGATCTCACGGGATCCGGTGTTTCAACACGGCTACGGCCGTTGGCACACTATAGTGTATTTGACTTAAATAAGTCTCCTACGAAAGCGCTTTCACTTGGAAGACATGCGTACTATCTGAACTTTGAAGGTAACGTTGTTTCTGTAAGCTGCTATTAGTGACAGTTACCACTTCCCATTTACTGTATTCACTAGTACGTTATTCTGTTGTTGTTACTCCTTAACATGTTATTTTTTGCCCTCGTTACACTTGTAACAGTGACAGGCATGTAACTGTGACAAAGTTACTGCTACATTATTTTTCAGCCATCTCTACCTCAGACAAAAGGCAAGGAATGTGGGGTGAGGTTTGTGACAGACAAGGTCTCGAAGTTTAAAAATAAGCGCAATCTAACAAAATAAATATGCGCCAGGTCAAAAAAGAACCCCGCGCCACCATTCCGAGGTTAAGATAAGTTCCGGATTTCAAGTTTTTAAGTATTAAACAGAAATAAACATAAACATTCTAAATATTTGATTCTGACTTGATAGAATCTGCTTAATAGTGTGTATTTGTATTCCTTGTTTAATCACGTGTCCTTTTACCGGTATGTTATAGTGTAATATTTATATTGAACTCGTGTCTTCCACAGACTGGAAATCTTTTAAGTTACATTTAACTGAGTCGGCACTGGAAAGTATGACTTCTCTCTTAACAAATGAGACAGCCAAAACAAGAACCTACGGTTAGCAATCGGTTTAAACTTTACGTAGAAAATTTTAAGATGTTGTTATTGATGATGATGATGATGATAATGGTTACGTTTATGCTGATAATTATTTATCATCATCATCATCATCATCATCATCATCATAAAAATCTTTCGCAAATTCAAATTTCCCATCCTTTTCTTGGGCATCCAACATCTCTTTTCTTCTGTCTTGTACTGCGAAGAAATTCTGAGTAGTCTTCAGGGCTCCATTCGAAAAATGATATCCCCGTTTCTGTGCACATCTGTTGAAGCACTTAGAGAGTAGGTTGTTTCCTTGATTATGTCAGAAATCATCATTGCAATATCGATAAATTCTCCTTTTTTTTTACAAGTTGATTTATGTCAGATCGACGCAGATAGCTCTTATGACTAGGGCTATGAGTGGAAAGGAAGCAGTCGTGACCTTAATTAAGGTGCAGTCCCAGCATTTGCCTCGTGTTCAAATGGGAAACCACGAAAACCATCTTCAGGGCTGCCGACAGCGGTGTTCGAACCCACTACCTCTCGATACAAGCTCACAGCTGCGTGCCTCTAACCGCACGGCCAATTTTCTTGGTGAAAAATTCTCGCATGCACCTGTACTTACGTAAGGTACCTTGGTTTCTACAGCTAGTATCGATATATAACCTTTGTAACACACGTCTCTCTATCATTAAAAACTGAAGGTTTTATAACATTTATGACTATATATAAAAATTGACCTGCGTTTATTTTTCCAGTTTTATTGCGCATTTTTCACGTTCAAGTGCCTCATATTATCTCAGTTAAGACAACGTCACATCAACGTACTCATGAAAAGAAACATTGCAGCCAAAATTATTGAAGTGGAACACTCGTTCTCTTATTTTATCGTGCGATCCACAATTATTGAAGTGGAACACTCGTTCTCTTATTTTATCGTGCGATCCACAATTATTGAAGTGGAACACTCGTTCTCTTATTTTATCGTGCGATCCACAATTATTGAAGTGGAACACTCGTTCGCTTATTTTATCGTGCGATCCACAATTATTGAAGTGGAACACTCGTTCTCTTATTTTATCGTGTGATCCACAATTATTGAAGTGGAACACTCGTTCTCTTATTTTATCGTGTGATCCACAATTATTGAAGTGGAACACTCGTTCTCTTATTTTATCGTGCGATCCACAATTATTGAAGTGGAACACTCGTTCTCTTATTTTATCGTGCGATCCACAATTATTGAAGTGGAACACTCGTTCTCTTATTTTATCGTGCGATCCACAATTATTGAAGTGGAACACTCGTTCTCTTATTTTATCGTGCGATCCACAATTATTGAAGTGGAACACTCGTTCGCTTATTTTATCGTGCGATCCACAATTATTGAAGTGGAACACTCGTTCTCTTATTTTATCGTGCGATCCACAATTATTGAAGTGGAACACTCGTTCTCTTATTTTATCGTGTGATCCACAATTATTGAAGTGGAACACTCGTTCTCTTATTTTATCGTGCGATCCACAATTATTGAAGTGGAACACTCGTTCTCTTATTTTATCGTGTGATCCACAATTATTGAAGTGGAACACTCGTTCTCTTATTTTATCGTGTGATCCACAATTATTGAAGTGGAACACTCGTTCTCTTATTTTATCGTGCGATCCACAATTATTGAAGTGGAACACTCGTTCTCTTATTTTATCATGCGATCCACAATTATTGAAGTGGAACACTCGTTCTCTTATTTTATCATGCGATCCACAATTATTGAAGTGGAACACTCGTTCGCTTATTTTATCATGCGATCCACAATTATTGAAGTGGAACACTCGTTCTCTTATTTTATCGTGCGATCCACAATTACTGAAGTGGAACACTCGTTCTCTTATTTTATCGTGTGATCCACAATTATTGAAGTGGAACACTCGTTCTCTTATTTTATCATGCGATCCACAATTATTGAAGTGGAACACTCGTTCGCTTATTTTATCATGCGATCCACAATTATTGAAGTGGAACACTCGTTCTCTTATTTTATCGTGCGATCCACAATTACTGAAGTGGAACACTCGTTCTCTTATTTTATCGTGTGATCCACAATTATTGAAGTGGAACACTCGTTCTCTTATTTTATCATGCGATCCACAATTATTGAAGTGGAACACTCGTTCGCTTATTTTATCATGCGATCCACAATTATTGAAGTGGAACACTCGTTCTCTTATTTTATCGTGCGATCCACAATTATTGAAGTGGAACACTCGTTCTCTTATTTTATCGTGCGATCCACAATTATTGAAGTGGAACACTCGTTCTCTTATTTTATCGTGCGATCCACAATTATTGAAGTGGAACACTCGTTCTCTTATTTTATCATGCGATCCACAATTATTGAAGTGGAACACTCGTTCTCTTATTTTATCATGCGATCCACAATTATTGAAGTGGAACACTCGTTCTCTTATTTTATCGTGCGATCCACAATTATTGAAGTGGAACACTCGTTCGCTTATTTTATCATGCGATCCACAATTATTGAAGTGGAACACTCGTTCTCTTATTTTATCGTGCGATCCACAATTATTGAAGTGGAACACTCGTTCTCTTATTTTATCGTGCGATCCACAATTACTGAAGTGGAACACTCGTTCTCTTATTTTATCGTGTGATCCACAATTATTGAAGTGGAACACTCGTTCTCTTATTTTATCATGCGATCCACAATTATTGAAGTGGAACACTCGTTCGCTTATTTTATCATGCGATCCACAATTATTGAAGTGGAACACTCGTTCACTTATTTTATCGTGCGATCCACAATTATTGAAGTGGAACACTCGTTCTCTTATTTTATCGTGCGATCCACAATTATTGAAGTGGAACACTCGTTCTCTTATTTTATCATGCGATCCACAATTATTGAAGTGGAACACTCGTTCTCTTATTTTATCATGCGATCCACAATTATTGAAGTGGAACACTCGTTCTCTTATTTTATCGTGCGATCCACAATTATTTAGAAGTAGCAAACAATGAATGAAAATCTACAACCTGTTTTCCAGTCATTGTCCGGGACAGGGATGAAATGAATGCTGCGGCGTGGATAGGAATTGTGCCGGCTGCCGAGGCCTGTCACACTCCTCTGGGGCAATGATTAATGACTGACAGATGAAGTGAAATGATATTGGAGAGTTTTGCTGGAATGGAAGATGACAGGGAAAACCGGGGTACCTGGAGGAAAACCTGCCCCGCCTCCGCTTTGTCCAGCACAAATCTCAAATGGTGTGACCGGGATTTGAACCATGGAACCCAACGGTGAGAGGCCGACGTGCTGCCGCCTGAGCCACGGAGGCTTGGTAGCAAGCAAGTAACGAATAAACAAACTCCATGGCGCTAGAGCTCTGATTGGCCTTTGACCTGAAATATGACTATTTCTCAGTTTGAAGGCCTGCAGATTACGAGGTGATGCGTGGTCAGCGTGACGGATGCTCTTGACCGTCGTTCTTGGCACCTATCTCACCGTCAGATAGCTCCTCAGTAGTAATGACGTTCGATGAGTGGAGCACAAACCAGCCCTGGGAACCATGTAAAAATCCGTGACATTATCGGAAATCGAATCCGGGGCTTCTAGGTGAGAAGTTAACTTTAAATCGCGCGGCTGGCTCTGTTAACGCAATAAAGTCTATAAAATCTGTCTTAAGTACATTCGAACCTTATTGCAACTAGAATATTTTCTCACATGCGGGCTTACAGGCCTTATAGCCCCGCAAATAAAGATGATAATATCCCCTGTGCGTGAGGGACGCAGATGAAGAATGCACCCATGGTATCCCATGCCTGCTATAAGAGGCGATTAAATCCCCAGGGGTTCCAAACCTGGGAGCGTGGGTTGGCAACCACGGGGCCATTACCTGAGTAATGGCATTGCTTGTGCTTACTTGAGCCAGGCTGCTCACTATCATCTATCTTGTCTGACCTCCCTTGGCCAACTCTTGTTCTTTTTCGACCCTGATGGTATTAGAGCATTCGAGGCCTAGGAAGTCATTCATTTTCACACCCTTTCTGGCCCTATCTTTCTTCTTCCGTTATTTCAGTTTTCGAAGTGACCGATCTCTTCTTTTTATCTCTCTCTCTACCCCCTTTGGGTGGGGGACGCAGACGAAGAATACACCCACGGTATCCCCTGCCTGTCGTAATAGGTGACTAAAAGAGGCGCCCAAGGGATGATTTAATTAGAACCATGAAACTACTTGTGATTAGTACCGTCACGCGGGGAACAACATGGTCGCCTTTACTTGCGAGTAGTACCAATATCATACGTACACAATAGGTTTATGATTAGTAGCAACAGAGAGTGCTTCACTGTGCGGTTACAGCATGTGTAATTAGTACCACTATATGCGGAACACCACGGGCTTAAGGTGGTTGTGATTAATACCATTATGAGAGAATCACCACGGATCTGGGCGTTGCCGTGATTAGTACCACTAGATGAGAGACAGCGTGGATCTGCGTTGCCTGTGGTTAGTGCCCACTATGTGGGGATCACCACGGGATAGTTCGGGTCCCTGTGATTAGTACACTAAGTGAGGAACAGCATGGGTTTGCGTTGCCTATGAGTGGTGAAATGAAATGAAATGGCGTATGGCATTTAGTGCCGGGAGTGTCCGAGGACATGTTCGGCTCGCCAGGTGCAGGTCTTTTGATTTGACTCCTGTAGGCGACCTGCGCGTCGTGATGAGGATGAAATGATGATGAAGACGACACATACACCCAGCCCCAGTGCCAGCGAAATTAACCAATCAAGGTTAAAATTCCCGACCCTGCCGGGAATCGAACCCGGTACCCCTGTAACCAAAGGCCAGCACGCTAACCGTTTAGCCATGGAGCCGGACGCCTATCAGTAGTGCCATCATGTGAGTAACACCATAGGTCACGACGTACAATAGTTGAAAGCAGTACCATAATTCATGGAACACCGTGAGTCTACGCTACTTTTAACTAGTAGTTCTACATGGAAATACCATGGTTCTACTTTTCCAGCAATAAGTAAGATTATGAGAGGCCGTTGACCTGGAATTTGGTCCCGTTTAGACTACAAGCATCATCGATTCAGGAATGTGCTTTAGAAGCAGTCCCTTGGTCAATAATCGTTTTTGGTAAGTGGGGAATTGCGGGTCGGAATCACCATTGTTCATCGTCGTCTTTTTGAATTCTAGTCAGTGGATCGATTTTGGGGCCGGCCCCGGGTTCGATTCCAGGCCAGGTCAGGGATTTTTACCTGGACCTAAGGGCTGGTTAGGGTCCACTCAGCCTACGTGATTAGAATTGAGGAGCTATCTGACGGTGAGATAGCGTCCCCGGTCTAGAAAGCCATGAATGACGGCCGAGAGGATTCGTCGTGCTGATCACACGACACCTCATAATCTGCAGGCCTTCGGGCTGAGCAGCGGTCGCTTGGTAGGCCAAGGCCCTTCAAGGGCTGTAGTGCCATGGGGTTTGGTTTGGTTTGGATCGATTTTGGATTACTTTTAACTTTCAGTATTGTGAGTTGGTTCCGCTGATTATTTTAAACTAATATTCAGCCAATCATTCTTCAGTATCACGTTTTGAATTCTAGGAGTAGATAAATTTTGAACTTTGTTTTTACATTTCGTACCATTAGGTGGCCGATGACCTAGATGTTAGGCCCCTTTAAACAACAAGCATCGTCATCATCAACGATGTTACTGAAAATTAATGTTGTCCTCAGGAATTATTTTACGTGCCAGTAAATCTACCGACTCGCGGCTGACGTATTTGAGCACTGAATATTGAATTTTTACTACCGCATTGTAATACAAATAAACTTTCAACCTATCAGGTCGTGTTGAGTATATATTGAAGAGATGTTAAGTACTGAAAATAAATGGCCAACCGGACACCACTGGGATCCGAACTTGCACTTTCTTAGAAATAAAACAACGGTACTCACAAAAGTCAAATAAATTTGCAGGGCCAAGAAGGGAAATTAGTTATATATCACGGTCATGTCTTACTGAAAATATGTTGCCCTTTTATTTCAGCCAGCCTTCTGTTATCTGGGGAATAAGCTGGGGCTGTACCTTAATAAATGCAATGGCCGCTTCCTTCTCACTCCTAGCCCTTTCCTATCCTATCGTTTCCATAATACTTCTCTGTGTCAGAGAGACTTAAAGCCAAAAAACTGTGGAATACGATATTTAACAATGTGGTGTGGTTTCTTTTTTCACAGAGCATTATTATTATTATTATTATTATTATTATTATTATTATTATTATTATTATTATTATTATTATTATTATTATTATTATTATTATTATTATTATTATTATTATCGTACCGGAGGTACACCCCCCCCCCGCGCATTTAAATTAAGCGCCTGGTATAAGGCCATCTGTAATGTAAACCTTGAAACTACTAGTACAAGACGTTTGGACATTTTTCGACAGATGTCGCTACTATCAAGTGATGTCGCGCCCTCTCGGGTGAAGATGAACTATTCATTTCTAAAGTAATTTTGTATGTGAAGATTTCCTAAACTGAATTGGTTATAGTTTGTTTTTAATGTTCAAAAGTTATTATTAACACTTCTATCTCTTCCCGCCAACTTAAGATGTTGACCAATGATAAAATTTGCACATTTATTTAAGCAACCAATCACGGATTTTGATATTTATTCCATTGTTCAATGAAAATTGAGCCTTGGTCCAGAGTTTTCTGGAACCTTCCTCTCCGCTATAAAAGCTGTGACATTTCGGTCATGTTGTCTTTGTGATCGCTGCAGTCTAGAGTATGTTCGTAACGCAGGCAGGGGCTGCCTCGGATATCTTCGGGAGGTCAACCAGTTCAAGGTAATGGCAGATCCTGTTTAACATGTGATAGTCTTTCAAAGCTAACTCGAGGGGAAGGTTTCAAATCTTTAGTTATATAACTTTTTATTTTTCAAACGTAAATCTCAACCTTTTAAATGTAAATTTCAAACAAGTCGAAATAACTTAACTGGCATCAGGGAATAGAGAAATAAGTACCCTCTTGTATACCCTCTCAATTTGATATTGAGGTGACAATGATTTTTTTACTTTTAAAATCTATCCATTAATTTCTGTAACTAAAATATTTTTCTCCATCTAGTCACCTCTGCAGTATAGGCTTAGCCCCTGTAACGTCGGGCCATAAGCCCAAATAGGGTTTTATGTACTTTATGTAATTTTCAAGGAGTGCAACTGTTTGTCTCCTTACCGTTTTGGTTTTCGGCCGGTAACTTTAACCTTTTGTTTTTACCAAAGGTCATGTAGAATGGGCACTTGTTACCCCTGTTAAACTCCTTCATTCATTTCCTGTTAAATACATCAGACTGTTGAGCAGTTAAGGCAGTGAGTACTGTGTTTGTGCCTTTGATAGGCCTGGAAAGTGTAGATTTGTAGAGCAAAGATGCTCTTCCTATTGGTGCAAAAGAAATTGGGAGATCTGTCTCCGTGACTGTTGGTGGAAAGGAGCAGTAGCGCTCATGTAAAATTTGTAACTGAGAGCTTCAAGCTCAGCGTGTAAAATTGTTATCTGATTATTCTAGATTGCCTTCCAAGCTAACGAGCTAAAGTGTACCTAATTTTGTTATGTTATTGGCAAAGTGTAAAATATGAAACAAAAACAAAAGATATAAGGGAGAAATATAGCTCCAAATTTAAATTTTAAAATTAATCTTATGTTTTTTCTCTATCCACCCATTCATTTCCGCATCTTCTTTCACCTCTGTAAACCACAATATTTCCGTAACAATTATTATTATTATTATTATTATTATTATTATTATTATTATTATTATTATTATTATTATTATTATTATTATTACAGTTTTTTACAGTTACACCAAGTCAGGATTTTGGTGACGACGCGATAGATAAAGGTTGAGTTAACATACAACTCCAGCACTTGTCTTGTGTATAAGTAAAAAAAGTCTGAAAACAATCTTCAAGTGTGCTGATCACTGTTTCTCGTTTGCAAATCACTAATTTCATAGCCAACTGGCGCAGTTACTAATATAATTATTGTTGATGTTGAATTGGAAGATTACTTACCGAAAGTTTAACTGAAATATTAGCATAACGGAATTTGAGCAGTGCGAATTACGGATGTTGTATTCAGTTAACAAACAGACCTGCAACTTCTCAACCGTACCGCAGGGGAAATTCATGAGGATATTGAGGGATGTATTCAGTCATGAACTAACTGTCTGTTACCGAACATGCCAGTGGTCAGTGGAACTACCGCAGATCCCCGGAACATTCCAGACGGTTCTCTGATATCCGTGGTTATGCAGCTAGAAACGGCATGCTCCAAATTAGTATCCCTTTGTACTATGACTAAGTAGAAACACAAATACACTAGCCTACCGCTTTCAATGATTACACTCTAAGAGTGTGAATGAGTAAGAAAGGGCCAAAGGAGGGAATAATTTATTAGTTTTTAACAAATCAATCAAATCAATCAGTCACCACTGATTAGCATTTAGCGCAGTTGCCCACGTGGAGGATTCCCTATCTGTTGTTTGCCTAGTCTTTTTTTAAGTAATTGCAAAGAATTTATTTAACATCTTCCTTAGTACAGTATTAGAACCCCTAACTGCTCTTCCTATAAACAAACATTTGGCCCAATTTTTCCTCTTGAATTTCAACTTTATCTTCATATTGGGACCTTTCCTACTTTTGCAAACACCGCTCGAACTTATTCATCTACTAATGCATTCCACGCCATCTCTCCACTGACAGCTCGGAACATACAACTTAGTCAAACAGCTCGATAACATGCTTAATGCAGTGCGTGGTCATTGGCACCGTGGATCGCTGAATAATATTGAGGATGATGATAATGATAGTTTTTAGAATGATTATAACTTAGCCTCATTAGTTGTTTACTAACATTTTAGGTCATGGAGCTATTTTCAGGAAAAAAATGCATAGTGCAGCACTAATTTTCACCCTAACACTTAGGCCTATAGTACCGCATTCTCTTCCATTTTTTCCACACCGTGATGTAATTGCGGGTGCGAACTGGTCGCACTTGTGGATTTATTACTGTTTTAAGGCCACTTGCCCTCCGTGACGACAATAGTATGTGGTTCCTATTTCCTATGGTGGTATGGGGGTATTGAATGAATATGAAGATAAAAGTCTTGGCACGAACACGAACATCCAGCTCCTCATTCAGAGGAATCAACCAGATGGGATAAAAATCATCATCCCGACCGGAAATCGAGCCCGGAATCCATTTTTCCGAAGGCCTCACTGCTGACTATTCATCCAAGGGACCGAACTCACCTAGCACTTATATTACCCTACTGTTTCATGGTAAAAGGTTAATTTTTACTTACATGTTTACTTATTTAATTTCTTACTTACATGCATGCCGCCTCTGTGGTGTAGTGGTTAGCGTGATTAGCTGCCACCCCCGGAGGTCCGGGTTCGATTCCCGGCTCTGCCACGAAATTTGAAAAGTGGTACGAGGGCTGGAACGGGGTCCACTCAGCCTCGGGAGGTCAACTGAGTAGAGGCGGGTTCGATTCCCACCTCAGCCATCCTCGAAGTGGTTTTCCGTGGTTTCCCACTTCACCTCCAGGCAAATGCCGGGATGGTACCTATCTTAAGGCCACGGCCGCTTCCTTCCCTCATCCTTGCCTATCCCTTCCAATCTTCCCATCCCCCTACTAGGCCCCTGTTCACTATAGCAGGTGAGGCCGCCTGGGCGAGGTACTGGTCATACTCCCCAGTTGTATCCCCGACCAAGAGTCTGAAGCTCCAGGACACTGCCCTTGAGGCGGTAGAGGTGGGATCCCTCGCTGTGTCCGAGGGAAAAGCCGACCCTGGAGGGTAAACAGATGATGATGATGATGATGAATTTCATTAAATGCATTTATAAAACTGAATTTAGAAAAACGATGTAATGCAACACATTATAATCGATCACAAAGCAAGGTGGCAGATTTGAATGCAACACAAAATAGTGCTCACGATAAAACAGCGCATAATCATTGTCGAATGTTGTGCGAAGCAACATTCGTGGAAAAGCTGAGCGGAACTCTTTGTGTAAGACTGGAAATGTTTTGTCAAAACCTTCAGCAAAGTGTGCAATGCAAAACAGTGGCAAAATAGCGTGAGACGAACTCTGGAGCGAATAGAAACCGTAACTATCCTAAAAGAGTTCGAACACCGGAAAACATTGCTCGAGTGAAGGAAAGGCTGGAACGAAGTGCGACGAAATCTCAATCCCGTTTGTCTGTGCTTGTGATAATTAAGAGATCGTCGTGTCGAGCCATTATCAAAAAGTAGCTGCATCTGTATCCTTACAAATTGCGCATGCGGTAAAGCATCCAGATGAACCTATGCGTGTTGAGTTCTCCAGGTGGTTTCTGAGTGGAGTGGAATTAGGACTTTTGAATCCTCAGTCATTCATTTATTGAGATAAGGCCATTTCCATCCTCTTCGATGGTGATCATTTACATGGGTCAATTCCGCGTCAAACCTACTGTAAATATATTCCACGCCAATCGATAGTTCCCGTTTGTATTTTTATAACTAATAAATAACTAATGATTCATGATGTTGTTGTTGTTGTTGTTGTTGTTTGAGTCATCAGTTCATAGACTGGTTTGATGCAGCAATCCATGCCACCCTATCATGTGCTAACCGTTTCATTTCGACGCAACTATTGCATCCTACGTCTGTTCTAATCTGCTTTTCATATTCATACCTTGGTCTACCCCTACCGTTCTTACCAGCTACACTTCCTTCAAACACCAACTGAATAAGTCCTGTGTGTCTTAAGATGTGTCCTATCATTCTATCTCTTCTTCTCGTCAAATTTAGCGAAATCGATCTCCTCTCACCTATTCGATTCAGCATCTCTTCATTTGTGATTCGATCTATCCATCTCACCTTCAACATTCTGTAACACCACATTTCAAAAGTTTCTATTCTCTTTCTTTGCGAGCTATTTATCGTGCATGTTTCACTTCCATTCAATGTCACGATCTAGATGAAAGCCTTCAGAAATTATCTACTTCATTCCTTTATCAATGTTTGAATTGAGTACATTTCTTTTCTTAAGAAAGCTTTTCCTTGCTTGTGCTAGTCTGCATTTTATGTCCTCCTTACTTCTGCCATCGTTAGTTATTTTATTACCCAAGTAACAATATTCACCTATTTCCTTTAATACTTCATTTCCTAATCTAATATTTTCTGCATCACCTGCCTTCGTTCGACTACACTCCATTACTTTTCTTTTGAACTTATTTCTTTTCATCTTGTACTCCTTACCAAAGACTTCGTCCATACCATCCAGCAGCTTCTCGAGATATTCTGCAGTCTCAGAAAAATAACACTATCATCGGCAAATCTAAAGGTCTTGATTTCCTCTCTTTAGGTTGTGATTCCCTATCCAAATTCCTGTTTGATTTCCTTAACTGCCTCTATAAACATTATGATTGCAGACTTATTTTTATACACATTGTATATAATTCTTCTTTCTCGGTATCTGATCCCAATCATCTTCAGAATCTTAAATAGCTTGGTCCAATAAGCATTATCGAATGCCTTTTCTAGATCTACGAAGCCATGTACGTGGGCTTGTCCTTCTTAATTCGATCCTTCTAGGATCAGACCTAAAGCCAGGATTGCTTCACGTGTTCCTACATTTCTTCTGAAGCCAAATTTATCTTCTTCCAACTCAGCTTCAACTTGTATTTCCATTCTTCTGTAAATAATACGTGTTAAAATTGTGCAGGCATGACATACTAAACTAATGATGCGGTAGTTCTCACACTTGTCAGCACCGACTTTCTTGGGAACTGGTATAACGACATTCTGCCGAAAATCGGATGGGACTTCTCCTGTCTCATACATCTTGCACACTAATTGGAATAACATTGCCATGCTGGTTTCTCCTGAGACAGTCAGTAATTCAGAGAGAATGTCATCAATTCCAGGTGCCTTGTTCCTATTCAGGTCCCTCACAGCTCTGTCAAACTCTGGCCTCAGTATGCCTTTCTAATTAATGGCAAATTTTGAAATGATTAATAATGAAAGATGCTTTGAGCATTATCATCTCCTATATTCTGTTTTTGAGCGCGTAACCATCACAAATTATTCACGTGCTTCTCTCGGAAACTGAGTTTCAATCACTCACGTAGTAGGTTGAGCTACAACGGTTATGAGATTAACAGGCAAAGCTCAGGACTGGGAGCTGCAAGAATCACAACTCCCCCAATATACTAATGTAAATGATGCATTAAGAATGTATCGAGTGAGTTGACTGCGCGGTTTAGGTTCCTGTGATTTCCATTTTCACACCTGGAAAAAACCTTGGACTATGCCTTAATTATGGCCATGATCGCTTCCTTTCCAGTCATCACTAGAATACCTGTCCGTGTTTGTGTGACGAAAAACAGGTAGCAGGTTTTGTGATAAACTCGAAGCGGTACACAAATACTGCCTCCTGTTTCCTCAAGAATTGTACAGGTAATTTCAAGGCAGTCCACTTCGTTGGTGTAGTGGTTAGTGTAATTAGCTGCCACTACCGGAGGCTCGGGTTGGAATCCCGGCTCTGCCATGCAATTTGAAAAGTGGTACAAGGATTTGAATGGGGTACAATCAGCCTCGGGGGTCAGTTGAGTAGAGCGTGTTTCGATTGAAACCTCAGCCATCCTCGAAGTGGTTTCTCGTGGTTTCTCACTGCTTCTCAAGCCAAATGCCAGGATTGTGCTTAACTTAAGGTCAAGGCCGTTTCCTCTCCTCTCCTCTTCCTTGTGTATCCCTTCTAATCTTACCATCCCCCAAAAGACCCCTGTTCAGCATAGCAGATGAGGCCGCGTGGGCAAGGTACTAGTACTCCTCCCCAGGTATATCACCGACCAAACGTCTCACGCTCCAGGACACTGCACTAAAGGCCCTAGAAATGCGATTCCCCTGACTTTAAACGGATTAAGAATGGAAGAAAAAGTATGGCATTAACATAAACATTCCGTAAAATTTCTGTGTAGTCAACGTCGGTTTCTATGCATGTGTACCTGACAACGAGATGCTGTGTTTCGGTGCGTAAATTCCTTGCTGGGGTTCCGGACATCTTTATGCTCGTTGGCCAATATTTTCGGACCCACCATGAGCAAATGCCTTAATGCTAATGATCTCAGCTAGTTATCCAATTACTACTATGCCACAGAGCTTTCTTCTTTACCGAGCTCGATAGCTGCAGTCGCTTAAGTGAAGCCAGTATCCAGTAATCGGGAGATAGTTGGTTCGAACACCACTGTTGGCAGCCCTGAAAATGGTTTTCCCTGTTTTCCCATTTCCACACCAGACAAATGCTGGGGCTGTATGTTAATCTAGGCCACGGCCGATTCCTTCCGACTCCTAGTCCTTTCATATCTCATTGTCACCATAAGAACTATCTTTGTCGGTGCAACGTAAAGCAATTTGTAAAAAAAATATCCACAGTTTTAGCCTTTCAGGCAAGCAACTCAGTTTCGAAAACTCTTACAGGTATGATTACAAATTTTAGGTGATTAAAATATAATAAAGTACGACAACATATTCTTTAATTATCCCTAAAAATTACAATATTTTCCTTAATTATCGTGAGGTAAGATAGGGTTGTTCTGCCCGAAGGCAGGTCCGAACCTCCGCAGAGGTGTTCCTGAGCCGGAGTTTACGTGCGGTAGAGTGGCCAGTTCCTCTCCGCTCCTCCATTCCCGCGTGGGAACCCGTCCAACTCCTGACCACTCCCAACGTTGCTTAACTTCGGAGATCTCACGGGATCCGGTGTTTCAACACGGCTACGACCGTTGGCTAATTATCGTTATCCGGTCGAATAGATTAGCAGCTCGCCTTTTTCTACCACTGCGTTCGCTAATGTGAGTCAATGCAGAGTTTCACTTAAGCTCATATAACTACATTCAGTGCGGACATTTTTTAAAAACTCAAAAAGCGCCTGAGGGTATTGAACCAAGGAACACATTACATAAATATTTCTGTGAATAAGTTAATTTGGCTAGGATTTGGATCAAAAAGAAAATGAGTAAAGAAACAAGCTATTTTAGGCTGTTTTCCCGAATTACATTTACGCCGGAAGTGATTTTCAAAATTTGTTTTGTTAGTTTGATAGAGCTATCGAAGATTCACAATTTGAAACCTTCCCGGGCCCTATAGTCCATCTTTTGGCACGATTGAGAAAATTGTTCAATTGTTTTTCCATGGTATGGAGACCCCTACTTTATCTGCTAAGAAGTGTTTTCAAAATTAAAAGTTTTCATGTTGTGATTCTGCGGTCTCCTTCGATGAGGTTTCAAGTTGCTTGGCGAGCCGCTTCGGGGTTTTGTTGGAAGCATTTTCACTTCCTTATGACTGCATTGATGTCAACAATATTGTTACCATACACATTTCTGAATCGAGCCTGGATCACAAATGCACATTCTGTATTTCTTCCGATGTACGGAATTCAATCACGATGTTATTTTATAAGTCGCAGGCTAGAACAACGCATCCGTGATTCAATGCGACGGCTGTTTGATGCATCTGTAGATACTAACGGGGGGAGGCGTTTTGTACATTTCATTTCATGTGTTTTGTTGGTACATTCTGTTACTGTGTGTTTCTCACGGCTAATGTACTATGTAAAGTTGTAGAAACATAACCTTATTTGGAAAGCCTCCCGATCCAATGTTGTTCCAGAAACCAACGTCCGATTTACCCATATTTTCTATCATGACGTGACAACTATGGTTCGCTGTCCGGTAGTGTTTTCATCAGGGGTCAGCAATGTCACCTGTCTTATTTATCCTGTGTATTGATACAGTCACATCTGATATCCAACCGACATGGACCTTCTTATACGCTGGAGATGTGTTCCTTGCGGATCAGTTCCGAAAGAATTACGATGATCTCCTGCGAATTTGGAAAGACCATTTAGGGGAATATGGCTTGCGTCTTAACATCACTGTGCAAAGAGGCTTGCAGACTGCTGACACCATTCGCATCGACGGGTGGGACCTAGTTAAAGCCAACCAATTTAAATACATTACCTCAAACGGGAAGTAATTACCAGACACCCGAGCACGGGTAAATACTACATCGCTGAAGTAGCATCAGGTCACACTCAAACATTCCCACGCACAAATCCATCGTTTAACCAGTTGCACTCTATGGGTCGGAATGCTGGCCTATAAATTAAAAGCACAAGCAGACTCTTCATGGTATGGAGATGAAAATGTTACGTTGGTCGATGGGTCTTACAAGACTGGACCATACCAGAAATGAAGATATCCGGAGGCAATTGGGAGTGGCACCTTTCCCAGAGAAAATGCTAGAAGCACGACTTAGCTGGTATGGTCATGTCGCCTGAAGCCTTGTAGACTCAGTGATACATACAACTCTCCAAATTGATCCTGGAGGTTCTCGATCCTGAGGTCGTCCCAGGAATCGATGGTTCGACTGCAATAAAGAAGACATGCGTCTTGTAGGCATCATTGAAGCTGACGCCATTGACCGCAGAAAGTTGAGGATGGAGTGTTTAACAGCGGGCTCAGCACCAATGCGGGGCAAGACGCTAGAAAACACGAAGAAAAAGAAGAAGTAAAATTGTAGAAACAGAGTTGTAACATGGAAACAAAGCGTTTCCTTACTCATGTCCACATAACATAATTCCTTGTTCTCCGTGTGAGAAATGTGAACAAAACCTTACTGTTATAACCTCTGTAAGTTGAAGAATTTTTCTAAAAAACACTTAATGATCATTTCTCACTTAACCTCACATGCGTTCAACAGAATTCTGGGCTATACTGTCTTTACTATATCCATATCAGTGAATTCTACTTCGCGTTTCTCCCATCAAGATGCACATTCCGCATGTAAACATTTGGTGAAAGTCATTCTGCAAACCTTCTTCAAACACACTTTTAAAACATCATTCTCAAAGTGTTTGCAAAGTTTAAATTTTCATTGGAGGGTCTACATTTGAAAAAGATTAGACCAAAGTTCTGGATTGTTGGACGAAAAGTGAAAGAGTGATCATGATTGAGGACGACGCCATTGATCTCCGTGCTACACTGTAATGCTGGAAGGAAACTTTTTGCGTAGCGCTGGTGAACTTCACAAGGTTTTCAACTGACGAATTTTAATTGCGTCTAATACTTCTGGCGTGTGGGACTGGGTGTTTCTATTTGTCACAGCACGTGCCTCTTCATATTCAGACAACACATTACACTACCAACCACTAGAGAAACACGCAATAGTGATTGTGCCACCGTTGGCAAGCGTAGCGAACGAGAAGGAAGTGGTGAGCCTATGGGGCTGGACAGATAAGCACTCGAATCATAGTGCACAAACTTTATTATATTAATAGTTTAAATTTGCTTTGTTTCGATAACAGCATTACTTCGAACCTTAATCCTAGGTTCTATCTGACATAACTCTTTATCAAATATATAATAAGAATATTCTTATATAATACATAGTTTACAAATGACGCACCTAATAACCTAGGGAACCAACGCAGGTAATTAAAAATACAGTTGATACCAAGCTGTTGAAGAGGGTACTCCACTTCGTATAACTGTCAGTTACCACCAGGTAAATCAAGAAACCCACCTCGATAGCTGCAGTCGCTTAAGTGCGGCCAGTATCCAGTAATCGGGAGATAGTGGGTTCGAGCCCCACTATCGGCAGCCCTGAAGATGGTTTTCCGTGGTTTCCCAATTTCACACCAGGCAAATGCCGGGGCTGTACCTTAATTAAGGCCACGGCCGCTTCCTTCTACTTCGTAGGCCTTTCCTAACCCATCGTCGCCATAAGACCTATCTGTGTCGGTGCGGCGCGAAGCAAATAGTAAATCAAGAAAATAACGTGGCTGACTATCTAGTAAAGTACTACAGTCTAGGTAACCACGAACTTCTAATAACAGCATTTAAGCAGCTCTTCATACAGCAAGAAACTGATCTAGTTTCTAATAGACGCAACCTAATTCACACCTTACTTCGCAGTACACCAGGGTTCATAGGACCTTGGAACTTCATCATAAGTAAACTCACATATCATTACCGGTGGCTTTACAATTCATAGTCAAGCTTACAATTTAAATATCCCCATACAAGGGGTACAACATGCCTCCTAAAACAAACTGCCACAGCAGGAGTAAAATACAGTACAAGAAATAGGGAGCCTTAGCTCTATATAATCGCATGAACTAGTCTTTTACAAATGAATTTTGTGCAAACCTAACGCCTTGACTTTCATTTAAACAAAGATCCAACCACCTCATATCCTTTCTTACTTAATGTGATATTGGAGGACTCTAGCAATTTCGAAACTTACCTCCATGTCAGTGGAACCAAGTTCGACCTCCACACGGGACCAGCCCGTAGAGTGTCGCCTTCAAGCACGAGAATCAGAGCGTACTCTCACAGTTCGTTCAGCCATCACCATGCCGCAAGGGCGAGGTCACGTGCTAGATGAATGACCAACGATTGGATCCCTCGAGAGGGGTAGGGGAAGTGGCCCAAAGACATGGAGGTACGAGAAGCGGGATGAATTTCGAGGGGAAGCGCTCCGGAGTGGTAGAGATCCGCTTGCTCTGGAGACATACTAAATAATCAAAGAACGATACTTTATTAAGGGAAGGAAGGCAGGCTAGAAATGAATACATAAACCTGTATACATATACAAGAACACAGTTTCAAATATGAAGTTACACATAACACTAGAGCATGGCCATGCTGAATAAAAAGCAAAGGGCCGGGGAAGACTTCCCACGGCACAGTGACTACATCCCTCCATATATGGGTGGCGTCAGGGAGGGCATCCGGCCGTAAAATAGGGTCAAATGCGCATGTGTGACACAGTTTACACTTGTGATCACACGGGCGTGGGAATACTGGTAGAAGATTATTATTATTATTATTATTATTATTATTATTATTATTATTATTATTATTATTATTATTATTATTATTATTATTATTATTATTATTATTATTATTATTATTATTATTATTATTATTATTTTCAGTGCAGTAGAGGTACAAAACTAACAGGGGCAACAAACCAAACGAAATGCAATTACTCTGTACCGAGCCACCTAAAATCTCGGTGGAGTTCGGATTCACTCTGTATTCACCTCCCCATACTTTCACCACAATTACTCCGCAGTACGTCCAATTTCTCCACATGTCTTTCTTCACTTTAAAACATCATTTAATTAAATAGTCTCGTTGAGTCAGTGACAGCTTTCCTAGCAAGTGTTCTTGTTTCTTTTTCTATGTTATAATGAGTGCTGTGGCTGTCCACTCAGCTGGTACAGTGTTTTATGCTAATGCAATGTCAATTCCATCCACGATGTGCGTGTTCAAGTCAGAGATAATACATCCATAGCAAACATTCATGTAATGGAAAGATTGTAGGAACACACATTAATGTAATTATAGCTACAATGTTGAGTTATTTGAAGTATGTGATCCATTAAATCATTTCCATTCAACACGGCAGAAATGGAGAAATTACATTATATTCAACAAAAGGGCTCGACTTAGATCAGGAAAATCCTCGCATAACATAGCTACCCTGTTGAATATTCCAAGAAACATTCAATAGAAAAATCCGCTTTCCGATTTCCACTTGTTCTGGCGTGGTGATACCAACCCAGTGAATATGTTCTTGATAAATTATTCTTAACCTCCCACCCAGATCATTACCATACGTAGATACCAAATATACAAGTACTCCTTTTGATCGATTGAGTTAATGGAAATAATTCCTTACAATTTATTCATCATCATCATCATCATCATCATCATCATCTCTTTACCCTCTAGGTTCGGCTTTTCCCTCGGACTCAGCGAGGGATCCCACCTCTACCGCCTCAAGGGCAGTGTCCTGGAGCGTCAGACTCTTGGTCGGGGGATACAACTGGGGAGAATGACCAGTACCTCGCCCAGGCGGCCTCACCTGCTATGGTGAACAGGGGCCTTGTAGGGGGATGGGAAGATTGGAAGGGATAGGCAAGGATGAGGGAAGGAAGCGGCCGTGGCCTTATGTTAGTACCATCCCGGCATTTGCCTGGAGGTGAAGTGGGAAACCACGGAAAACCACTTCGAGGATGGCTGAGGTGGGAATCGAACCCACCTCTACTCAGTTGACCTCCCGAGGCTGAGTGGACCCCGTTCCAGCCCTCGTACCACTTTTCAAATTTCGTGGCAGAGCCGGGAATCGAACCCGGACCTCCGGGGGTGGCAGCTAATCACGCTAACCACTACACCACAGAGGCGGACTACAATTTATTATTGAATGAATATTATTAATTATGTGCATTCAATTTTTATTTACATCAGATGAACCATCCGAATCTTTCCAAGTAATCAAGTACACAAAAACACAAATATTTTAGTATTACCGTATTTAGCATTATAGTGTTAATCTGTGTGAAGTATGGGAGTAAATTTGCTGCAGTAGATGTGCTTATAATGCATTTTGTTCTTATTTGTTTCAGGTAACTACTTACTCTAAATGGAGACTCAAGAATGGTATCGAACATCCTTCAGGATGGTATGTAACATAATTAATTCAGTTGCGTTTTAGCTAACAAGTACGGACATTTCCTGATACAATGCAATGTTTTTGTTTTGTTTTTTTGCTAGGGGCTTTACGTCGCACCGACACAGATAGGTCTTATGGCGACGATGGGATAGGAAAGGCCTAGGAGTTGGAAGGAAGCGGCCGTGGCCTTAATTAAGGTACAGCCCCAGCATTTGCCTGGTGTGAAAATGGGAAACCACGGAAAACCATTTTCAGGGCTGCCGATAGTGGGATTCGAACCTACTATTTCCCGGATGCAAGCTCACAGCCGCGCGCCTCTACGCACACGGCCACCTCGCCCGGTACAATGCAATGTAAAATTTTTTATCAATTGGTCATGGAACACTATTCCTATTATAATTTCATTATTTGTAATTTTTATTCAGGAAATAGTAACGAAATGTATGTCATTCGTTATTCGTAACTATTGTCTGACGAGTAGGCCTAAAGTTATACTCTATCCTGACTTAAATTTTAGTTATACATTTAAAGTAATTAATTGAAAGGTACTGATCATACTTTTATACCGCATGAAAACATTTAATTTCACTATTTCTCTTTATTTTTTGTCAGAAAATTATACTTTGGTTCTATGTGCGAATTTTGGTGTATTTTATGTTTTGTAAACTCATTTTGCTAATTGTACAACCAACTGCTAACATTATTCTTAAGATAAGCAGCTCCTTATATACTCTACATCTTTTTCCTAAGTGTATTTATTAGTATACTTTTATGTTTTGGCCAAATACATCCACACCCACCTAGTAAGGAGTTTATTTTCCCTAAAGTTTGAAGTAATTTCTAAAACTTAAAATTTAAGACCTGTACAAATATTATTTTTAACTGAAACGGCATTACACATTTCTGAAGTCACCTGTCTCTGAAATGATAATATAATTTCAAGCCATTTCCAACATGAATTACTCCACTGCATCCATAAACATGTACTATACTCTCAGTTCTGTCTTATGTTGGCACGAGGGTTCCTTCTTCTCAAAGCCCTGAATTAATATAGGTGTGACGAGTCACACAGAAGTACGATATACGTTACCTTAACAGTTACGTAACTTACAGCGTATGTTAGTATGCACTGTACCATGAATGCCCGTTCATGACAGCTTGATGAGTATGAGATAGTTCGCAGCGCGCGTACGGCACATCAAATCGGAGTGGGCACTGAGAGTGAGAGGATTTGCTTCTGAATGAAGTTCTAAATTTTGAAATTGTTTGTTTATTGTATAAAGTCAAGTTCATGTCAGCTAAATACAGTGGAAGATGGATTGGGCGTGACTTCTCTGCGTCCTGCGACTGGTGATGACCCGCGTTGCTCTACTACTCCTTTCATCCTCACAATGGATCAGTTCCCGACACCACTATACACCAACGAGGGCAGCTCTAAATGTTCTTGATGTTCTAGAACTTCTTTAAGATCTTGAAGTTCTAGAAGTTCTTTAAAATCTTGAATTTCTAGGAGTTCTTTAAGTTCTTGAAGGTGTAGGAGTTCTGATCTCCAGGCTCACTCATTCAGAAGAGTAGTGTGAACCCTCACATGTAAGCACCTGGACGTAACATGACGGATTAGTCTGAGGTGTAAGTTTTGAACTGACTTTTTCCGTTCCCATGAAGGATTAAGGAAATAGAAAGGTACATTGTCGAATGTAAATGTAATCGAACACGAACATTTCTTTAAGGTAAATATACTGGGTACTGTCTTGGATACAATAAGGAAATTAACTTTTATGCGGCTGAATGTCAACAGAATCGAACCCCCACTCTTCTTAACGTAAGTTACACTTGGCAGAGATTATAAGATTGTTCACACGAAACAAATAGTTCACTTGTGCTTGTTAATGTTCGAAGAAGAGAGCGCAATTATTGCAAGAGTCTTACTTGGGTTTACGATTGCTACAAATGTATTTACGAAATTCATTCGGAACACTGGTATGAAACTATACCTATATGGCAAATACTTCACTTTCGTGTTTCACTGTTGTGTAGACATAGGACAAGAATATTATACTATTAACACAGGAGGGAAATTAGTCCCGTTCACTCATACTATCATGTTTATGTTCAAACACGAATAATAATAATATTGATAAGATTGTATAACAACTTGATCGTGAAAATCATCTCCGTTCACCGATACTTCTAGGTGCATTTAAAGGTGACGTGAAATCACAAATTTATTCACACGTGAAGTTTTTAATGTTTCCTTGCATTCAAGTTCCACTTGAGAAAGTACAAGTCCTGATGCTCTGTTTAAGATTCTAAGTTTGCTATCAGCGGAAATATTTCAATCACCTTGAGATATTAAATTTATCGCATTTCTCAATTCTGCGACTGAGTTCGCAGTGACCATTGAAATGTTTCGAAGTTATTCTAGCCGTAATTTAGTAGAGTTGTTGGAGCCATAAACTTTAACTTCGCAGTATTTCGGTGTACCACCAACGTTCGTGCAGCCAACCGTCCTGGTTGGGCTGTGGGATAAGACTGTATCCAGGCCTTCAGTTATACTCATTTCGCAGGACGCATCATAGAATTCAGCCATTACTTCTACCTGCAATAACTTCTTTAATTCTCGGTGGATAGGCTATAACCTTGGACATATGCTGATGTTATTCTCATTTTATAATTATTATTATTACGCTAGTACTTTATGATAGAAAGAATCGATCGTTAGATACGTGACGTAGTTTAATCTTGAGCAGGTGGAACCCTGCTCACTTCAAGCTCGACATTATCAGCCGTCTCACTCGCGCACTGTGAGTATTTTAAAACTTAAACTACTTCGTGCTGCAACGCTGGGCTAGCGTTTCTGGTACAGTATGTATGTATGTCTACCCCTTTATAAGCGGTGGAGGAAGAGGTAAAATGATATTTTATGGCTTGCTTACGGCCGGATGCCCGTCCTGACCCAACGTTAATTGAGGAACTAAAGAAGATCAAGTGAATGATTGTGAATGAGTTTGGATAAAGGGATGGAAGGAATCGACTGTGGCGTACGAATAGAAACTCCCCTGCATTTGTTTGGAAGTGAAAATGGGAACTACAGAAAACCTTTCTCCGGACAGCCGATGGCGGAGCTCGAAACACCTTGCCTCCCGAATGCAGAGCTTGGCTCCTTAGCCACAGCGCGTTGATACGTGACCTCTCCTTTCGGTAAAAAGAACCTGAAGCTATCTGGTCAAACTCTTCTTATTCCCAGAACCTGTGTACTATTTCACTTCTGATCTGTCTCTGCTTCTCGGATATTATCAATGTGGGACTGTAATTGGATAATTGTCTGCGAATGACATAATGCCGTCAGTTCGTCTTCTGAAATCATTTTTATTTTTGATTACAACTGGTGTAAGTCTAATTTTCTCAGCATACCTGCTGACTTCTTCCGCCCACCTCGTAGCATTCAGCCCTATTATATACTTGAAGATATTCTTCGGTTCTCGTCCATTCTTACCAGGTGTTCCATTTAATTTCAACCTTCGTTTCCACTTTGAGACAGTGCTTTTTTCAGTGTATCTCTAAAGTTCATCGATCTTTCTTTCCGGTACAATCCCAGTTAATATATATTTGCAAATATCGAAATAATTGGTCGGAATTCATCGACTATGAATTTATTGTCAAGATCATAAATATGTTGGAGGTGCCGGCGAACTGCAGATGTACTGCCGTACTTAGTAATTTTGGAAAAATTGATAAATGGGAAACCTTTGTCTGTCCTTGTCAAGGAGCTTCCTTTGGCAGAATGTCCCTTAATGGAGATCTCCATGCAACGATTGAAATTTAAATATTAATGACCCAAATATACTTTTTAGAATACACGATATTCCCATACGGTTCATTCGAATGCCAGAGTTAATACGAAATGTTTACAAATCATTTGTAGACTATGTTTGCGTAAAATTATTATTTCCTTTAGAAACTACTTCGAATAAGTGATGCGAGCATGGTGCAAGGAAAATAAGAAGTACATAAAAATTGGAACCAAGAAAGATCAAATGAACGTAAATCGCTTGGAATTTGCAGACGACTTAGCATTACTAGCTAATAGCATTCAAGAAGCCAACAATCAAACAACACGTCTACATAATATAGCACAAAATATAGGACTCCAATTAGCATTCGAAAGTACAGATATTGGTAGCAGGTCTATTAGTAATAAATTAAATAAGAGTAAATAGCGAAATAATATAAATACCTTGTACAGAAGAAATTATAACACGAAACCTGAACGAGAAACCTGCATGGCAAGAAAGAACTAATAAAGTTATAAAAACTCAAAGTGAACATAACCTACATACGATAAAATGTGTCTATCGATCAAAAAAAATTTAAATATTACAAGACCGCGGTTCAACCAGAGGTGATATACGGAAGCGAAACTCTTTCAAAGTCACTCAGAGAAACACAATGGACAAAATCCTGAAAGTAGACAGAAGAATAGCAAGGTCATGCATAAATGAAAAATATTAAAACGATGGGCAATGTTGGACTGTGCCATATAAAGTGGTGTACAGAGAACTGTAACCCATCACAGATCATATACGGAAGAAAAGGTTCCCTTTTTAGGTCACATTGCTGTATGAGGACACCAGAAACGGGATTACCAGGAAACATTGTAGAGGAAATCTGAAATCTGAAGTAATGAGTAGGATGGATTAAGGAAATTAGACACGATATGGAAGAACAAAACTACTCTAGACGATTCGCAAAACAAAACAGAGATATTAAAGAAAATTAAAATCATATAAGATTTAAACGAAAGATAGACAAATGGCATACAATGAAAGGAGTATTTACAGATGAGGAATGACATAAAAGATCAGAACGAATGAAAATCTGCTGGGCAGTTCGGAAAGAAAACTTACCGTTTCGATGAAGATTAGCAGGAAATTATTGACTGAAGCGATCTAATGAGGCCGTAAAAGGGAGAAGAAGAACAATAAGAGACTACTTGTTTCAAAATGATTCAAGAATTATGTCAGATGTGATTTTCTTCAACCTAAAATTACATTTACAAAACTGCCCAGATCACGAAATTATATTTCATTGCAAAGTAAAAAACGTTGTCAGTGACTAGAGTATTTTTATCTTTATCTCGTACATCAAATTCTTGGTTATTTGATTGGTCGGTACTTGCTTTCATTCCCACCATGGTGGCTAAAACCAGTGATTCATCCTAAATAAACTGGTCGTTACTTTTTCAATACACTTCTCAAAAAGTTATTTATTCTCAATAAGAAAGATCGTTCGAAACAGGTACATCGGCAAGTTTTTGTGGGTTATACACACTAATGAGAAGAGTACAAGAATGTTCTTGAGAAATATTTTACCCAATTACATTTTTAATGTAATTAGTAGCCTAATATTACAATTACAGTTACTTTAAAGAATGTTAGTCTTAAGGAAATCGCGCATTTTCTTTTTCACTTGGGGCTGGAATAATATAAGTGTTCGGAAGGAAAAAGGAGTATATTACTTCATTGTGGGTGGAATTTGTTTTAGCAAAGAAGCATTAAGAGCCTGTCACCACAAGGCGAGACTAAACATGATACCTTTTAGTTTTCGAAATGTTCTTTTCCCATCATATTTATTTTAGTTAATGACTTTTAGCGTTTAAATTATTTTCCATTGAAAAATGTGATTAATATTACGTCCCACTAACTACATTTACGGTTTCCGGGGAGCTCCAATGTTCCGAAAGTTTGTCCTGCAGGACTTACTTAACGTGCCAATAAATTACCAACACGAGGCTGACGTATTTGAGCACCTTCAAACACCACCGGACTGAGCCAGGATCCAAACTGCCAAGTTGGGGTCAGAAGACCAGCTCTTTCATGCGACCTACTCAGCCCGACGACATCCAGTTTAATTTGCAAAAAAATAAATTGGTTCTTAAAATTCTCACTGTTGAGCTACGGGTTCTGCTGTAGAAAAACAGATAAAATTACCGTAATCATAATTTTTTCACATGTATAGTTCCGTGCGTTATACTGAATGCCCCAAACTCCAATTATAATTTGATGAGGCAATACTTCAAGGAATATTGCAGGTAGTGACATAATAATTTTTACCCATAATTGGCATGACATGGGATTTTATTCACACCAAATAAAATTACACAAGATGACAAACGGATGGCGCTGGACAGCAACACGTCAGACACAAATGGCCACACATGCTTGAAATTACACGGGATTTTATTGATATCAAAAAGGAGTGCACAAAAAGACTAACAAATGGTGCTGGACAGCAACACGTCAGTGATTCCGAATGAGATCCATTTACGGTATAGAAGGAACTGTCGTGAGTGAGGGCATCAGATGCAATCGCGGCATGTCATGCTTGGCCTCTCTGGTCCCCCGTCCTCAATTCTTGTGATTATTGGTTGTTGGATTACCTGAAGTCACAAGTCTAGCGCCATCGCCCGACCTCATTGGGGCTCCTAGAAGATAATATCAGACGGCAATTTCTCGGTCGGTGGATGCAGAATGGGTCTCGGCCCACAAGTGGCCATGGCTGGTCCCTGGTCCGAGTGCACTGCTCTCCGCCCGGCCAACCGAGTAGAGGAGGAGCGACCATGGCTCTACCGTGGTTCTACGCCTCAGTATTCGGGAGGGAGGGAGGGAGGGAGGGAGGCTAGTCCCCACCGTCGTCTGTCCTAAGATATGTTTCCCGTGGTTTTCCATTCTCCTGTACTAAAGCGAATGCTAGAATAGTACATAGTACAGGCCACGGTCGCCAACCCTCTCGCTTTCACCGCACATCTTCTTCTCCGATACATCCTAGTCTGCGAGGCTGTGCCATCGTCTAGGAGGCCCGCCTCCCGCCTTCAGGGAAGAATTGAAAACATTTAGTAGTAGTAGGCAATCGCACCATACCTACGGATGTGCTGTACAGTGCTGTTCACAACCTTGTCCCACGACTACGGGCACTACTTTGCGGAATATTGGAGGTAGAGAGGTAATAAGACACACATGATTGCCATGACATGGGATTTTATTGGCACCAAAATAAAGTACGTAAAATTACCAACTGATAGCTCTTCATACGACTCATAAGCAATAATACAATTGGTTCCATTTCGCACCGACACAGACAGGTCTTATGGTCACGATGGAATAGGAAAGATCTGGTAGTGGGAAGGAAGCGACCGTGGCTTTAATTAAGGTACATCCCCAGTGTTAAATGGAATACTATGGAAAACCATCTTCAGGGATGCCAAGAGTGGGGTTCGAACCAACTATCTCCCGATTGCAAGCTGATAGCTACGTGACCCAAACCGCACAGTCACTTTCTCGGTACATTTGTAATAAAACAGCCAGATACTGTAACTTCAATTTCAGGTTCAAGAACTTTTACGTGGTGGATCACACAAAACATTCTCGGAATTTATAGGCTATAGTATTACATCATACTACTGTTATTGTTATCAGCATCTACTTTCCAGGCAGGAAGTCCACCATATTAAGAAGACAATCGACGTGTAGGTTCAGTATTAATGAACGGCGAAAGAGAAGAGAAGAGCTTGAATCACATCTGCTTCGTCTAAGTTTCTTTTAATGTATTTAGCTTGCGTCCCGCAACGCTGGCGAACAGAATCACTGGCTCATTTTCCAGCAGAGATGTTCTGTTCTGGAGAAATAAACCTAAAGCTATAATTGAAAACAAAGAAACAAGAGAAGCAGGTGGACACTTGAAAGCTTAAAAACAAGCAATGTTATCACATTTTCTTTGATCTCCTATGGCTATATTATTTTACTCTGCTGAATTTTCAGACCTAGTATTAAAGTAAATTATTTTTCTCTTACCATTGAATAAAAGAGCCCTGACGAACGCGTGGGCGTGAAAAAGAGGCTTGGGAAAAGTATATTATGACTTTGAAATTCTAATGTTTTAACGATCTTTTATATAAGCATATTTTTCATTCGTCTGAACTCTAGACATGCCGTCTATTTACTTGCGCTATGTGTATTGAAATGTTCGCTCCTATTATTATTATTATTATTATTATTATTATTATTATTATTATTATTATTATTATTATTATTATTATTATTATTTATTATTATTGTTATTATTATTATTATTATTATTATTATTATTATTATTATTATTATTATTATTATTATTATTATTATTATTATTATTATTATTATTATGTGCCTTTGTTTACATGTTGTGACTCTGGCTCCTGCTATTCCGCAGAACATGTCTAATAATATACATACAGTCCAACAATATAAAGTATTACACACACAAATACCCATTATAATGCTAAACAGTTACAAATAAGTACAAAAGCACATTACGGTAAAGAGAATGAAACGCATCTAAAATAATCTAGAATAAATAAAATTGTCCTAATGCAACATTAAAAACAATTTTATAAAAACTTATTGACACACGTAAGGAAATATCAAAACAGAAAGCAGAATTCATGTATTTACACTCAACTTGATCCATCCAAGTAGGCTACCACTGCCAACATTTCTTTCTAAATACCGGTTCCGATAGGGTGTCCCTTAGGTCAATGTGCAACGAATTCCATGTTCGAATTGTAAAGACAACAAATTAATTATTCTACAGGGCGAATCTATGATTTGGTATTTTGCAGGTTAGGTTAGCTGCAGCTCTGGTCGGGATTTTATGAATGGTTGAGAGCAATTGCAAAGAATCTTTTAGATAAGAGCGTGTCTGCCTGTATATTATTTTGTGGAGTAGAAGCAACGAATGATAGCTACGACGCTGGTTTAGTTGAAGCCAATTTAGCTCAATGAATGCAGGAGTTACATGATGAAATTTTGGAATGTTCATTGTTCCTCAGAAGTTATTTTGCGTGCCAGTACATCTAGCGATACGAGGATGATGTATTAGAGTACCTACTCTCCAATACCAGCGGTCTGAGCTGGGACTGAACCTGCGAACTTGAGCTTAGAAGGCCAGCGTTGTACCAGCACAGCTACTCAGCCCGATGTACTTTTCCCTTCATTATTCTTAATTTCCAGTTGTGGTACTGCCATGTTTGATAGAATATATATTTTAACCAAGGATGTGTACATTCTGTCCGATAAACTACACAATGTAACGTCATACGCTCTTTCTCCAATTATGTCTTCTCTTAGCCTCCTCTCTGGATCACTTGCAGAGTGTCGGCCTTCGGATCATAAAAGAGCAGGTTCATTCCCAGCAGAGGTAGTCAGTTTGTTTTGAAGAGCGAAGAAAATTCCAATTCGACACCACAAGTCATACGATGTGAACATGTTAATGGTCTGAGAAGATTAATAGAAACTCAGTCATAGATCAATCTGGTAGAGTGAAATTGAACGTGAAATTTAATGCGCAGACGACCTAAATTTTTATCAATATTTCTTTCTTGCATTACATCTCATAACATACTAGTGGCTTGTCGCAGCAATAGTTGCGAGCAAAGGCTAAAATGAAACTGATGATATAGGAAGGTGAGAAATGTAACGGAAAATATACTGACGCCCAGAAGTCCATTCATTTGCCAGTAAATTTACACTTCCCTTGTGAATATAAAATTTGGAATTTTTGAACCTTGGCAATTGCCCTCTCATAATCTTCTCGTGCCTGCTTGTAACAGTCATTAATCACTTTAATAAAGTAGGCTACAGTTCACCGCAATTGACTGCATTTGACGGTCCTATTCATTGCTTTATTTTAGTACTTCATTGTAAACCATGTTTATGGTGAAATATCCTTCAGTTTCTGGGAACTGGCCCTGATATGGTGCAGTTAGCATTTTAATTTTGATATCCCTTGCAGCTTTAACTCTAGTAAATGCCACATATAACTGACCACGCATGAGAATGCATCGGGATAGGTAAATACCTTTTTTGTCAAAACTTTGAGCCTGTGCTTTGTTAATGGTCATTACGAAAGCAAGAGGAAACGGGACCTGTCTACCTTTGAATATGAAAGGCAGGTTTGTGTCAGTAGACACCAATTAATCCTAGGTAGATAAATTAACGGTTTCTAGGATGCATCTGTAATGACTTCTAATTTTATAATAGCCTATTGTCATGCACTGGTTATTAGAACCATCATGGAGCAACAACTTACATTCTGGTGATAACTTGATTTCAGAGAGCCATCTATCGAACTAAGATAGAATGATCTGCATAGACAACTTTCACAGAGCCCTGGAATAGAAATATCAGCGAAGGCATCTTTCAAAGAGCCACCTACAGGCGAATATTGTTAACTGCAATGACCTACGCACCATATTATCTATATAAATAAAATTGTAACGATTGTGTGACTGTACATTGACTATTTTTTCGAGATTTTCATTCCGGGATGAAATAATGAGCATCTGGCATTTTCCCTGCCGCAAAATATACACAACCAAACTTAATGGAAATCAATTTCTAAAACTTTTTTTCTCATTTGCATCATTTCGATACGAGGATTAATAAGGGAGATACCATTAACGGATCGTTTTCCCTCTACGTTCGAGCGTAGTTAGCCTAAAAGCGGGTGCGTGTAAAGTGTATTTCTTACGACAGCAAAACTACTGGAAATATTTTAACTAAGCTTCATATATACCATCCCCCTGTCCAATGGTAACATTTAAGGTTCATAACATTTCAAATACCCGGAGTAGATTGGGGGTTTTTAGGAAACAGAAACAGTGATTTCACTCTCCCACGAAATATACCAGACCGACCTTGACGGGAATCAACCAACACTGATGGAAATAGGTTTCTAAAACGTTTTCCTCATGTGCACTTCTTCGGTAGAACGACTGGTGAGGGAGATTTAATTAACGGACGGTTTTACAAAGTAAGTCCAGTAAACATAGCCCAAAAGGCTGTACGTGAAACAGATTGCTCACCTATATAAATAAAATCGTAATGACCGTGTGTCTGTACGTTGAATATTTAAGCGAAATTTTCATTTAGTTATCCATTTTAGGTGTAATAATGACCATCTGATATATTTTTTTTAGATTTGATGTCTGCTTGTTTGTCTGTTTGTTATTCTGAGTTCTTATAACTTGAAAACTACTGGATATATTTCTACCAAACTTCATATTAGAATGCGCCTGTACTTGGGTAGGTTTTAGGACCAGCATTGTTTCTAAATCCATGAATTGACTACGGGTTTATACGAAACCGAAACTTTGATTTTGCACTCCCACAAAATATGAACAACCAAACTTAATGGGAATCTACCTGCCTTAATGGAAATCAATTTCTAAAACTTTTTTTCATGTGCATCATTTCGATACGAGGGAGATAACAATTAACGGACCTTTTTTTCATTCTTAATTCGCGCGGACATGTTTTAAGCTTTTTTTGTCGAAGTGTCTGTTCGTCCGTTTGTTTAGTTCTTATAACTGGGAAACTCCTCTACATATGTATAAAAATGAAATGGCGTATGGCTTTTAGTGCCGGGAGTGTCCGAGGACAAGTTAGGCTCGCCAGATGCAGGTCTTTTGATTTGACTCCCGTAGGCGACCTGCGCGTCGTGATGAGGATGAAATGGTGATGAAGACAACACATACACCCAGCCCCCGTGCCAGCGAATTTAACCACTTAAGGTTAAAATTCTCGACCCTGCCGGGAATCGCCGGACTATATATGTATATATTATGCACAACGTCGGACCAGGAACTGTATCGTTGAGTAAACTTTGTGATCTACCGGATTCTGTCTCCACTTCTTCAGCTCTATCGTACTTCACGTTCCTGCCACATGCTTTTTTAGAAGAATATCAGTTTAACATGCCGTATTAAACGTTTGCATACAGGCATGTAACTTTGCATAAATTCATTAAGGAATCGTGAAATCGATTACCAATTTCCGTGCGAAGGGAGGGTACATATGCTAGTTATAATAAATGACTGTTTTACGCAAATAAAGCACTTAGAAATTATATTTTTCTAGTAATTCTGAGGTGGAGATCTTAATTTTTATGAGTAACACATAGGCTTTATTATTGAAGTTTTCTCACAATTTTGTATTACTCGTGCCAATTATACACACGGAAAATTTTTGTAATATATGTTGTGATTGGAGTTCCACTCTGCAACAGGCATATGTAGTAAATAAAAAGATATATAAAAGAACTAAATATAAATTGCGTCATTTAATTTTTTTGCTAGGGGCTTTACGTCGCACCGACACAGATATGTCTCATGGCTACTATGGGATAGGAAAGGCCTAGGAGTTGGAAGGAAGCGGCCGTGGCCTTAATTAAGGTACAGCCCCAGCATTTGACAGATGTGAAAATGGGAAACCACGGAAACCCATCTTCAGGGCTGCCGACAGTGGGATTCGAACCCACTATCTCCCGGATGCAAGCTCACAGCCGCGCGCCTCTACGCGCACGGCCAACTCGCCCGGTACATCGTCATTTCAAATGCCTGCACACTGTACCTAAGACTGTACGATGGTTAAGGTAATTTTGTGATTGTCTTCCTTTTGCATATACGAAGGCTCATGAATAAAAACTGATTTTTTTCCTGTAGATTCTGCGTTAGTTCCCTATCTGTAACATATATATTTGAAAAGAGCGGGTTTTTATGTATGATATCCGTAGGCGGCAGTACTCTCGTAAGCTGCCTCTGTGGATCAGCGGTAGAGTGTCGGCCTCCGGATCCCAAGATAGCGGGTTCAAACCCGGCAGAGGTAGTCGGATTTTTGAAGGGCGGAAAAAAGTCCATTCGACACTCCATGTCGTACGATGTCGGCATGTAAAAGATCTCTGGTGACACATTTGGTGTTTACGCGACAAAATTCATTAATCTCAGCCATAGACGTCCAAGAGAGTTTCGGTTTACTCGGTCTGCCATCTAGTGGGGACCTAAAGTACAACGGAACGTCGAAATTGACAAGCAGACAGCCAGATGGCGTCAAATTGAAATGTCTGCACACGGTAGCTGAGGCCATACGATTATTATTATTATTATTATTATTATTAGTACTCTCGTATCGGTAGGTTAGTAGTAATGCTCTATTTTGTAGACGCTACGTGAATTTCGCAAAGCAGACAATGGAGGTGGAGCAGTACAGCGCAGTCATATTCTCTTTTCATTTAAACCATACAGACACTGAAACTTATGAAAAGCTGAAGCACCTCCTCAAGGAAAACACACTAGTACAATGTGAAAATCGCTAAAAAAGGCAAAATTTGTTACATCTGCAGGGAAAGTGATGCTGATCACATGTTGTTACTGTAATGGAATGATTTACCAACATGCAGTTCCTCCTCACACTACTGTTACTACACGTCGGTAGTGACTACACTGAGGAAGCACATCGCAAAGAAACGACCAGAGCTTTCTCGGGCTGGGTGGCGACTTCATCATGACAATGCACGGCCTCACGTCGCGAATCATGTCATGCAGTTTCTGGCTCGATTCAACATAACCGGTTTACCGCATACATCTTACAGCCCTGATCTTGCACCCTATGATTCTTTTTTTATTCCCATCACTAAGGCAAAGCTTAGGAGCATCCGATTTGAGAACTCTGAAGCAATATTCAAGAAAAGTGAGGCGGTTCTCAAGGACCTGACAAAGAATGCTCTGCAGCATGTGTTCATCGACTGGCAGAGATACTATGAAAATGCGTTGCAGTAGAAGAGGATTACTTTGAAAAATATCATGTAAACATTGACATGGAGTAATAAATAACTGAGAAAAAATCAGTCTTCGTCTTTACCTAATAGCGGATTAATCTTTTACGAATTTCATCTCGAAGGTTTCAGAAACTTCATGCCAATTTTATGCACTGTTTCCAAAGTTCAGAGGTACAGACAGAGATTCACACATGTTTCTCATAGAGAGCTTCCAGTATTGTTCGGGGGCCGATGACCTTAGATGTTTGGCCGCATTAAACAACAAGCAAGTAGTGTTCAGTAAATATTTTTTCTAGTAATAAGGTTATATTCGTAACAGCCATTATCTATATAGGGTGTAAATGAAATAAAATACGTCCGTGTAACAGGTGAAACAAACTGTGACAATAAAGATCGGTGAATAGTCCTGTACTATCAACATAGATGAACAATGCACGACAATGACCTTACTGTCCTTCGAAATAGTCCCCTCCCATGACTATGCACTGCTGAGAACGGCGATACATGTCCTGGAAACTTTGCAGGAAGGCTTCCTTTGGAACGGTGATCAAAAGCCTCATCACGTTTCGTGGGATGTCGGGAATATCGTCAAATTTATTTCCTTTCAAAGCGATTTTAGTCGTTTTGATGGGTGACATTTCGGCTCTGGCCTTTTCCTGACGAGGGAATTCCAGAGAACGCCATTCCATACTTTGCTGTTTCGTTTCAGGGTCCTACCTGGGACACCAGGTTTCATCCTCACTGAAAATACAATTCAAGGAATTTGGTGTCGCATCCACCGTTTCCACAAAATCCTGTGAAGCCCCTAAACGTGCCTGCTTCTGATCGTCAGTCAAGTGATGTGGCACAAGGAAAGAACACGTTTTCCTCTTCCCTAACTTCTGGGTAACGATTTGTCAAACGGATTCTCGGTTAATTTCTGTTCATCCGCTATCATGCGCACAGTTCTTGATTAATCTCCTCACCTTCTCAATGTTTTCGTCACTGGCGGCGATCGGCTGTCCTCCACTACGGGGGCTGTCAGAAATACTTTCCCAACCTTCTCGAAAACGGGCGAACAACTCGTACACACACTTCAAGGACAGTGCTTGATCTTCATAAACACGTACCAGCATCGCATGCGTTTCTTTCGGTGTCTTGCCAAGTTTAAAACAAAACTATACATTGATCTTTTGGTTGTTCATGTTCCTGTTCGCAGTTCATAACCAATGCACTAAACACGCACTGTGTCAAGCACGTCTTACACGGCACATACACGATGCTCAACTGAACAACGTTGGGAGCAGGTGGTCAAACTCTGCTGCTACGCAGGTGCAGAGTTGTGTGTCACCAGTGTTGCCGGATCGACCGTTCTGACTTCATTCACCGAACTTTGTCGTCATAGGTTGTAGAAGAGACTATTCTAAAATCATATTCGAGGATAATGTCTGCTACATTAAAATCGAAAATTAGATGTTAGAATGTCAATGTTTTTAGGTTTTTAGTACCTCTTCAAGCAGTAATGTCGAATTAAGTAGCTAGAGGGTTTTGAGTGCGGCAATACAGGCGAGGGGAATTTGTTTAGCGATCCAAGTTGGCAGGGATTAGGAGGGGAGATGTCAGCTCATAAAATGATACCGGCGATTAGTTTGCGAATTCTATACGTAAACCAAATGCTATTGCTGTTTTGTTACAAATCTCACATGAAGAATTGGGACATTTCAAAACAGTAGTGCTGTGTAGTATACCCAAGAAATGATTGATTGATTGATTGATTGATTGATTGATTGATTGATTGATTGATTGATTGATTGATTGATTGATTGATTGATTGATTGATTGATTGATTGATTGATTGATTGATTGATTGATTGATTGATTGATTGATTGATTGATTGATTGATTGATTGATTGATTGATTGATTGATTGATTGATTGATTGATTGATTGATTGATTGATTGATTGATTGATTGATTGATTGATTGATTGATTGATTGATTGATTGATTGATTGATTGATTGATTGATTGATTGATTGATTGATTGATTGATTGATTGATTGATTGATTGATTGATTGAATCACCGGGTCACTTTCTAACAGATGTGTTCTAGTCAGAAGAAATCGATGTGAACCTCTAATCGAATGCAAAGAAAGTGGAAACTCAAATGGTCATTAGAAAACTTGAAAAAAGCGACGTAATCACATTTTCCTTGATCTCCTAGACCTATATATTTTTTACTTTGCTGGAATTTCAGACCCAGAGTTAACGTTTTCTTTCTCTTACCATTGAATAAAAGATCACTAGGAAACAACGAAGGTAAGTAAGTAAGTAAGCTCTATCGAAAGATTTCACAGTTTCAGGTCATTGCTTCTCAACGCACAGTGTATAAATAGATAAAATCAAATCAGCCGTTACGTCCAATGAAAAATACCTACAATTTCTCCATGTCTTTTAGGAAAATATATAAATTCAAACTGTCTAATATTTACTTAATTATTGGCTACTGAAGATGACTTATTGTCTAACCGAAAACAAGGTACCTTCAGCAGTCCCAGAAAGTCACAATGTTATAACAATAATTTCTTAAGAGTACGATTAATGTTAAAGTATCATACATAACTATTTAAATTAGGGTAGAGAATTATCAAGGTTATACATTTACATTATATACATTTAAGGAAACAGCTTCGTCACAACTCTTCCAGTAGAATGCATTCAGTAATTGGTTACGTGTCAGTCAGATTCATATGAACTGTGCGCAACGTAAATGGAAACAGCCCGCATGGCATTTCAAGGGCCTTTGGTCCTGAACTTCAGCCTTCCCCGTGTATTTTAGATTTTGCATAGTACTATAACTCATAGATGTTAATCTGATTACGTTAATCTACTCAATGGATTCTGCCTCCAAGCATAAGTAGTGGTATCCTCTATGAACATTGCAGCGTGTGGAAACTGGTGCAAAATTTTTATCGAACATTCTTCTCAGGCCAGAATTAACAACGGGAAATACTAAATTACCCGTTATTAGAATGTGAATTATTACCTACAGTGAATATCGATATCCGTGCAAGTTTACAGAATTTATTCGAAGGTGACCTCTCAGGAACAGTGTATCATTGTACCAATATGTTATGCAGAACGTGGGCAAAGCTGACTATCCCTGCCTACTTTTCCATCATTATCACTATTACTATTATTCTTAGTAGTAGTAGCAGTAGTAGTATTGTAAATAACGAGTGGATACACGTCCTACTTCGACTACCTTAGTAGCATAATCGGCTAGTCTTTGTCCATCTGTTCTCAAAATACTGAATTCAGTGCCCAGTGGGCCCAAATGTGACAAGTCCGTGTTGCAGGCTCCACGCACCTAAAATAACTCCTGTCAGAAAATATTTCGAAACTCTGACGTCTTTTGTAATTTATGGGAGGAAGGAACGTTAACCAAACACTACGAGGGCTGAAAATAAAGTACTGTAGTGGCAATATTGATAGAACGCAGTATTTAATGAAGTAACCAGTACAGTTACATTACATTCCTTCAAAGTAGCCAAACGCAAAGTCGAATACCTTTTTCCCAAATGTAGGGAAGCCTTTTGGGAACGTTGGCAAGGAGTTCTCTGTTGATGACTGCGACGGAGCGCCCTATTACGTGGAGTAGAGATGCCACGTCAGGAAATCGGTGGCGTCGGAGGGATTCCTTCAAATTGGAAACAGATTGAAGTCACAAGGACTCATGGATGGTGAGTACGAAAGGCGTTCCAAGACTTCCCAATGCCAGCGCTGCAATAAGACCTTGACAATGTTTGCGACATGTCCCATCGTGCAACCGTCCTATACGATAATGCATTCTTACCACAGGCTTCACGTAATCATCGATAACATTCTGATGCATTTTTGCCTTGATTGTAATAAACAAACGCTAATCACTCTTTAGAAAACATGCTTTAGAGTGATGAAATCGACACTCTTCACTTCAACGCCACACTGTAACAATACTCCCAACTGGATGCCCGTCAAATGCACACTACACATCGCTCCCATATCCTGTTTTCGCATGCCCGATCTCCTGCGAGTGTCTGGACTGGAACACGTTGTCACTACTTTATTATTTAAAGCCTTCGTATTTTATTCTTTATATGTACATCACATGTGTTGTTGAGACGTAGGATTAGAAATTTTATGAGAGAAGGAAATTGTGAAACTCGATAGATATTTATTCAGGAAGCAGTTTAGATGTTATTTATTGTGAAACATCTACTATGTTTTTAACTATCTATTGTATATTCAGTTGAGGTACAACTGAAGAGGTTAAAACGCTCACAAACACACACTCATACTCAGTAGTAAATAGTGCTTTATAATGGATAATGCTGAAATTCACCGTGCTGGGGAGTTGTTTCCCGAGCACCCCTTCAGAGTTCACAGGGAAAATAGTGATGTAATAACAGATTACGGTTCTGGTTACATGATTCATGACATATTGTTTACTGGGGATTTGGAGAATTGGAATTACAATATCATGAAAAATAACAATATTTCTTCAGCAGTCAACAGGAAACACAACCCAACAATACAGTTGTTGCTCCTCACGTTCAGAGGCCTAAACGGAAAGCCACTGTAACAGGTCGGCCTCGGTCAACTGCGAAGACTATAAGACAGCGTAATCACAAAACTTACGGTCAGAAATTTATGATTGCTTCAAGGTGTCCCGTTTCAGATATTGTTCCAAATGTAGGTGATCCTCAAGAGGTTTGTCAATATTTCTCTGCGCTGTATTTTAAACCTGAGAAGAATACAGCAGGACACTATATGTTGTTAAGATGGAAAAATAAAACTTACGCCCATTACAATTCTCGACAAATTGGAACAATTGTCCACAGGTAGTGATGAAAAATCAAAAAATCTTCAGACACAATATTCGGCAGTACAATAATGCAATGCCATTTGTTTCGTTTGGTTCAAAAGTTGACTTACCAACAAATTGTGGTCCTTAAACTTTCAGAATGGTATGTTTCAATACGGTACATTATCGAATTTAAAATTATACACTGAAGATGCACAATGTGCTTCATATGGTCAGTAATATATTCTTGACTTCGCCGAAGCTAATGAAGTAAGTATATCCCATCACTCTAACCTACATTTGTTCAAAGATACAATTACAGATTTGAATAATTTGTTGAATAAATTTAATCCTTAAATTGAATCTAACAAAAAATCAGCTAAGTATAACATCATGGCAAGCATAATTGGTACTCATACAAATTTTAGTGAAAAATGGAAGGGTATATATAGGTACCTTAACGCACAAACCGGTTCCAAGAAGGAAATTCCATGAATCATGAATAAACAAGGGGAGTGTGTATGTAAGGATCTTCAAAAGTCAGAAGTATACAGTTAGCAGTATGTAAAGATTGTTGGTTACAAGTATAATGTCCAGATAGAGGATGTGGCTAATCTAAAGAAGTATTAAAATTTACCAATGATAACAATGATATTTACAATAAGATACAAAATTTGAAAACTAGAAAAGTGGCTGGAATTGATAACATTTGCTAGATCTGAAGTACTTATTTGATTATTGCTTGCTTGAATAGCTATACTAAATGAATGGAGAGTTGCTATAGTAGTCTCAATGTAAAAAGGAAAGGGTGATGGACATAAAGCTGAAAATTACAGGCCAGTCAGTTTGACATGCATTGAATGTAAGCTTTGAGAAAACATTCTTTCTGATTATGTTAGACATGTTTGCGAAATTAATACCTGGTTCGATAGAAGGCAGTTCGTGTTTAGGAAAGGTTATTTCACTGAAGCTCAACTTGTAGGATTTCAGCAATATATAGCAGATGTCTTGGATTCAGGAGGCCAAGTGGATTGTATCACGATATACCTGTCCAAGGCATCTGATAGGATGGATCATGGGAGACTACTGGCAAAAATGAGTGCAATTGGACTTGACAAAAGAGTCACTGAATGGGTCGCTATATTTCTAGAAAACAGATCTCAGAGAATTAGAGTAGGCGAAGCTTTAACTGACCCTGTAATAATTAAGAAGGCAGTTCCTCTAGGCAGTATTGTTGGAACTTTATGTTTTTTTTTGTATATGTACATACATGATATGAGTAAAGAAGTGGAATCAGAGATAAGGCTTTTTGCCGATGATGTCATTCGGTATAGAGTAGTAAATACGTTACTATATTGTGTACAACTGCATAATGACCTCAATAATATTGTGAGATCGACAGCAGGCAACGGTATGATGATAAATGGGGTTAAAATATTACGGATATTCTTAAGAAGGATTCCTGCAAAAATTTACTCATTCTGAAACAGAACTAGTAGACTTTGGATTTAATTGCGTTCGACTGTAATGTATTATTGTTAGGAGGACCCATGATCTAACGTAGCTGATAACTAGGAAAACAATAAGATATTTTAGTCTGCTTAACAGGAATAGCGTAATAATACTGATATACAAGAAATAGGTGACCCTCTGTGGTTGGGGGACGCAGATGAAGAATACACCCACGGTATCCCCTGCCTGTCCTAAGAGGTGACTAAAGGGGGCCCAAGGGGCTCTCAACTTAGGAATGTGGGTTCGCGACCACGGGCCCTTAGCTGAGTCCCAACATTGCTTCCACTTACTTGTGCCAGGCTCCTCACTTTCGTCTATTCTGTCCGACCTCCCTTGGTCAGCTCTTGTTCTTTTCCGACCCCGACGGTATTAGAGCGATCGAGGCCTAGGGAGTCTTTCATTTTCACGCCCTTCGTGGCCCTTGCCTTGCTTCGTCCGTTACGTCAAGTGACGGATCCCTTCTTTTTTCTTCTTTTTTCTCTCCGTCTACCCCCTGTCGGTGGGGGATGCAGACGAAAAATACACCCATGGTATCCCCCGCCTGTTTCGAGAGGCGACTAAAAGGGGCGGCAAAGGGATGATTGTATTAGAACCATGAAACTATTTTTCATTAGTACGATCACGCGGGGAACACTACTTGCGAGTAGTACCACTATATTAGGTACACAAAAGGTTTGTGTTTAGTAGCAGAGAGAGGGGTTCACTGTAGGTTTAAAGTACACCTGATTAGTACCATTGTGGAAAAAATCACGGGTCTGGGAGTTGCCTGCGATTAGTGCTACTATATGAGCGACTCCGCGGGTTGGCGTTGCCTGTGATTAGTACCCACTAAATGAGGAACACCTTGGGAATACCGGCGTCCGTGATTAGTACACGTAGGTGAGGGACACCATCGGTTTGCGTTGCCTATGAGTGGCGCTATTATGTGAGAAACACCATAGGTCTGCGTTACCTGTGCGACGTACAATACTTGTGAGTTGTACCATCATGTGTGGAACACCATGAGTCTACGCTACTTTTTTTTTTTTTTTTTTGCTACTTGCTTTACGTCGCACCGACACAGATAGGTCTTATGGCGACGAAGGGATGGGAAAGGCCTAGGAGTTGGAAGGAAGCGGCCGTGGCCTTAATTAAGGTACAGCCCCAGCATTTGCCTGGTGTGAAAATGGGAAACCACGGAAAACCATTTTCAGGGCTGCCGACAGTGGGGCTCGAACCCACGATCTCGCGGATGCAAGCTCACAGCCGCGCGCCTCTACGCGCACGGCCAACTCGCCCGGTCTACGCTACTTTTGGTTAGTACCCCAACATGATAAATACCATGGTTCTACTTTACTAGCGACCTGTACCATTATGAGGGGCCGTTGACCTAGATTTTGGAGCTCTTTAGACTACAAGCATCATTATCATCATCAGGATTGTGCTCTAGAAGTGGTCCCTTGGTCAGTAATACTGTTTTTTATGATAGTTTTTTGGTCAGATCGACTGATTGTTTTAAATTCATATCCATCCATTCATTCTTCATCACATTTTTTCTTTTGGTCAGTGGATGATTCTTAACTTTTAATTTGTAATTTCATTTCGTAGCATTAGGGGCAGATGACCTAGTTGTTGGCACCTAAAACAACAAGCATCATCATCATCATCAAGAAATAGGAGATAGTAAAATGATTTAGAAATATACGGCTTCACAAATGGTAGGTGTGTTAGAGAAAGGGAAGTAAATGGTGTTATCTGGTGAATCAATGCAGAGTCTAATTTGAAATAATGAATGCAAACTGCCGAGTACAAAGCTGATAATACCTTGGAAGACATAGGCTTAAGCTCGTATGATTCTGCTGGTGCAAGCAACAGGTCTCGTGATCTGGTGAGGGATACCTACCCCAGCTCCCCCGTAAACTTCCGAGAAATACATTATGAGTTGACTGCAGGCTATTGATTAGACGCCATCTTAGAGGCTTATTCTTTATAAGCAGGACCTCCTTAAGCAATAACATCGCAAGCCTGACATCTAATGAAACCGATACATATCGATTAAATCCAATGAGAATGTAATTTTGCTCAGAAATAGAAATTAATTCTTGAAATTTATTTAATGTCCGTCTCCTAAAACAACACAGAATAATGACTATATTTCCTTGCTTTCCTTTTTCGATTTTTTTAAAAAGAATATTGACTTTGTGTCATTCGTGTTGCTAGTTGTGTTGAATTTTTTTTTTTTTGCTTACATTTAATTACTTACCGTTGTTGCGCCTGCAAAAATCGCTATGTATTGAAGAAATACTGACCCGCAGTACATAACTAATTAAGAATGAGAATTCTTTTTTTTTTTTTTTTTTTGCTAGGGGCTTTACGTCGCACCGACACAGATAGGTCTTATGGCGACGATGGGATAGGAAAGGCCTAGGAGTTGGAAGGAAGCGGCCGTGGCCTTAATTAAGGTACAGCCCCAGCATTTGCCTGGTGTGAAAATGGGAAACCACGGAAAACCATTTTCAGGGCTGCCGATAGTGGGATTCGAACCTACTATCTCCCGGATGCAAGCTCACAGCCGCGCGCCTCTACGCGCACGGCCAACTCGCCCGGTGAGAATTCTTTGAGGATCATTGCACAATAATGAACCTTAGATGACACATCCTCACCATCAAAAAATTATAAGCAGGAACATGTTCACATAACGATGATTTAATCTTTCTACGGATAACGTATCATTTTGCCAGTTTAACCTCCGTATATATCGGTTTGCGTCTGATGAGGTATGTGTCTGGGTACAGATGTGGTTCCGTTATTAGCCGCCAACTATCTCAAGGATAGGTTTGACCACCTTTTCACCTCATTTCTTAACAGTTCTGGCCTTTTGAGGTATGAAAACTTTTACTATAAATTTTGGCTGTTACCCATATTTACATCACTGCCTCTTGTACTCGCTGTCTTGTCTGCACTGTTAAACTAGGTTGTACATATTTATATTCACTTCGCATCGTTGGTTCAAGACATTTCCTTGCTCTTTCTACAGCATTGTCTCTATATACAATCAATTTTCTCCTTATAACCTGGGCCAGCACACTGTCAGTTATTTAGAACATTTTGTAATCTGTGATTCTGTCTAATGTATTTTACCTGAAACTATTCCGCTTTTATCCGCCTGTAGACAGAATTAATCGCCACTGAATGACACTTATCAAAACATTAATTTATTTAGTGTCAAATAAAATTATGCCCTTCATTAACTCATCTCAGTGCAGGTGTTTCACAAGATATAATCTCTGAGGGCCTTTTATAATTAAGCCCTCCTCCGTAATTCACAGTTCCTTGTCACTTGCCCTCATTAACTTATTGTACGTTAAATGAAACTGATCTCTCACAGTTAAGGATGCATCTTGCAGATATTTTGCCGCTAGCACTGCAGTATTATCCCGTGAATAATGCGGTTACTCATAGGAGAAGTAGTGACTCTGGGCATTAGTAATGTCGTAGGAATAAGCCTGATGGATTATTCCAGTATATCAACCATAAAGAATTGCAGGTCGAGCGGTTTTTCCATCTATACATCCGTATGTTATTCAACGTTAAATCTATTTCTTGAGAGATTGTCGCGTTTTACCATGCTTCCATTCTTCATCTCCAGAAATATGAAGATTGATTTTGATCCTCATTCACATTCTTCAACTTGATTTGTTGGACCATTATTTTAATAATGACACTCTCATTTCTAAATCCAGCAAATTTGAGAAATTTAAGTTAAAGGATAAACTCCCAGTTCTATTATTATTATTATTATTATTATTATTATTATTATTATTATTATTATTATTATTATTATTATTATTTATACATCGAGTTGAACCTCTATGGACTGCGTGGTAACAACCAACTTCACTTTACTCTCTAGGTCTTGTTCTTGTTCCCGCTTTGACTTCCAGCCAGTATCTTCTGAGCCCAGCGACGAGTGCCTGTTTATGCTATTATTATTATTATTATTATTATTATTATTATTATTATTATTATTATTATTATTATTATTATTATTATTATTAATTCATTGATTGGGAGATAACCCGGTAGTAATGACGTAACCATCACTTCCCATGAAATATAGTTATAAAAATAAATTATATCGAAACAAGCAATTTCACGATAGTAAAGAAGAATACCTATTCATCACGCTGCAAACAAGTGCAAAATGATTTACAAAGCATGAGACATAGAAAACAATGCAAGCGGTACGAGCGATGCATGGAATACGGCCTCAGCTTAGTGACAGCAATGGCGCTATTCAGAACTAAAATAGTGCATGTGCAAACGTATGTGATAGAAATCATATGATCATACATCACAGAAAATAACCTATCAGCACTAGAAATCATGTAAGCACTACACATAAAAAGAGCGATCAGAGAAACATTCCTCATTGATGACCTTACAGCAATTTTCCCTCTATCAACACTAGAGACCCAGAAAATCTACTAGCATCACTCAACGAAGGAAACAAACACGAAAGAAGGTACAACTGGGGCCATGCCATGATAGATTGGAGAAGGACTAACATCCAATTGTGATACGAGACACATGTTTACAAGATTTGCAGTATACGGATTTTACCATATAATTGTCCGACTCGTTGACTGAATGGTCAGCGTACTTGCCTTCGGTTCAGAGGGTCCCTGGTTCGATTTCAGGCCTGGTCGGGGATTTTAACCTTCATTGGTTAATTCCAGTGGCCCGGGGGCTGGGTGTCTGTGTTGTCCCCAACATCCCTGCAACTCACACACCACACATAACACTACCCTCCACCACAATAACACGCAGTTACCTACACATGGCAGATGCCGCCCACCTTCATCGGAGGGTCTGCCTTACAAGGGCTGCACTCGGCTAGAAATAGCCACACGAAATTATATTATACCATATAATTTGTACCATCTCATCTTACCATGAATCAACAGAGACGTGTGAATGTAAAATATGTGTGCTTTACACATACGTGTGAATTGTATCAATTAGAACTCTGCAGCAAAACAACAAAATCAAATCAAATAAAGACTACGCAAAACAAGGCGCAGGTAGGCAATTTTAGTGAATTTTATTTCCCTTTGTATGACAGTTTGGCTGCAATAACAGCATTATAAATTATAAAGAATAATAAAAGTGAAGTACATTAAAACAAGAAACAAAAACATTATTGCAATTAAAGATGACATCCGATGGATAAGAAGCCTGCGTGTCCTACACGAATGAATATAATTACTAGTAGGTTAAATATAATATCAAATATAGTAATATATACATTTTTATTGTCGTGTCATTATTTCTATTCATAAATCAGTCGTTAAATACATGAATGGTGTAATATTCTATAACATGTATTAACTGACATTAATTACTATACAATTACACAGGCATACAATAACTCTAGTTAGCGCGCTCTCTCTCTCTATTTTCACTTTTCAGTCACACAAGGTAATTGCTCTGAGAGCTTGAACAATTACACTGAACCAACTTCCGCAACTGCAACTTGGACTCTAATGCAGTTCAAGATTAAACCCACTCAACAGCCATAGTGACTACACATTTCATGGTTTACGAGCATGCAACACAATCCCACAAGTTGTACGTGGTATAAATTTCACACATTCGCAGTAGGCTTCGTTCGCTGTTCCTCATCACTTAGCTGCACTGTTCGCATTCGCCATCAGTCCGCACTCAGCACTCGGTCAACACTATTCACTGACTGATTCCGTGCTCCACTGAACCATCTCGATCGTTGGCAAAGCTGAACCCTCTCGAGCTCGTCCGGTTTGTTTTATATAGGGAGGCCGACCCTTCTATCAGACGAGGAGAAACCCCTGGATTCCTCCGGAAATCGGTTGCTCTGATCACATCTCAGAGTCATTGCCTTAAATTGGTTACGTCACTTGTTACAGGGACATGATGTGCAATTGTGGACAATCCCTTGTCTCGCTTCCTTGTTTTCTCTGTACACACACCACAGTTTTTATTATTTTTCTATTCACTAGCGTAAATGAAATTAAGATTCTGATTTAGACGGTCTTTATCATTGGGAGTTGAAAATTACGAATGACAAGGAATATTTTCTTAATTACGAAGGGATCATACCAGAGGACGTCGGAAAGATGTCCAGTAACTCAGCTCTTAAACATGCCTGTGTCGAAATACTAGGTAAACGTGCATTAATCATCAAGTTTTGACATCAAAACACCTCCTTATACTTCCTCTTCATCATTATTTGACTCTTCCTTTCAATGATCATTTTCTTCTTCTCCTTTTTCTTCTCTTCCCCTCTCGACTTGAACGCCATATCTCACTATTTCCTTGACATATATATATATAAACTTTTTTAGTAGTGTATCTAGTACTTATTATTCATATACTTTAATGTACACAACATACAATATGTATTGTAGATTATATGATTAGTTTTTTATATAATGATACTAGTATACCCGCACTACTCCGCAGCTTTCGTTACACATAGGTCAAATAACTCGTCTTGGTATGCATGTTGGAGTCATATTGTTTTGCCTGCCCTTTCCAGTGGTTTCGTATTTAGAATTCATCCATCCTAACGTCATGACGCAGACTGTTTGGTAAAAAATTCTATCCATATATTAGCTTTTTTTATCCTGCAGTTCTTGATGTAAAGTTTGGCATTGTGTCATAGTTCTATACCAGTTCTATACAAAACTGTTGTCCTGTGAGCTCATAGGTTAGTCTCGAAGGAGCGATTTCCTCCAGGCAGATAAATTTTATAAGATACATGGCATTCACTCTTTCTAGTGTAGCTAGGTTATCCTTCTATAGGTGTTCCCGGATAATGTTAAAGGCGTATATCATTTGGGGTCTGTTTGTAAGTATATTTTTTTCTGCTTTGAGTATGTAAGTTGTAGGGAACGCTCTGCAATCTGTTGAATATATTTAGAAGCTGGGGAAAGGTTAGAGAATCAAATAGTATCTAGCAGGGAATAATATTCTTTCGTGATCAGAGCAAGTGGCTCTTTGCCTTGACAGGTAGTAGTCAAATATTGCTGCATACAATGACATTTCTAAGGATGAAAATCACATATATCAGAACATTAATGAAAGTGTTAGTTGCTTAGCAACCTGCTAAGTACAGAATGTATAGCGGGTAGGGTAAGCCTTCGCCTGCAGTTATTGGAATGATCATTTAATGATTTGATTTTATGATTGTTCAAATTTGGCTAAACTTAGAGACCTACAAACGTCTCCTTACTCACTGGTAGGTAATTCCGGAGAGAATGAAACAAAAATGAAGCAAATCGGTCCTGTAGAACGGACGGACGGATTTGCCAAAGCTGTTTTTAGTAAAATCTTTTAATGTATATATGATGGTGGTGAGTATTGTTTTAAGAGGAAGAGGAAGTACAACTGGGCAACCATCCTCAATATAGGGTAAACCTACCTTATTTCGTGACATACTTTATTTCGTGATACGCGACATATTATTGATCCCGAAATAAGGTAGGCGTTCTACATTGAGTTCCACCAGTCCTCAATACATAGCAGGAGTGCCTTTACACGGGGAAAATATTTTGATTGGGAATTGCCGCTGGGTGAAGGACAGGCAGTTGATTGTATGTTGTATGGATGGAAACACGGTACTTTTTGGTCTGTTCCTGTAATTAAACGTTATTAAGGTAAGTTGGCCAAGTAATAATTCAGACAAGTATATGCACTCATATTCTCCAAGGAACACACTTATAATATCAGTAGTCAGAGTTGGATTTAAGTGCGTTATTAATGAAATAATTGCTTAGGAAAATGACTACGACTCTTACGTTTTGTGTCCATTCCAGACGTAATATCTCCAGCGTTAAGAAAATGTGTGAAGAAGGAAAACAGCTACAAGTTAAAAACAACGGGTCTTGTGAACAAAAGAAGTGGTCTATGTACAAGGCTGCTAAACATTTCACCGTTCCGTGGAGTACTCTAAAAGACAATATGACTATTGGAAAAATGAGTAGACCATTTGCCCTTAAGAGTGAACTGGATATTAATTTAGTTAATTTCATAGTAAAAATGCAGGATATAGGGATCGTTCTGAACGTTAACCGAATAAGACATGTTGCGTATGCTATGGCCAAGAAACAGTATGCAAACAATGACAAAGTTCCCATTCAGTGAAGTGAAAAATTGTGCAAGCTGGAAATGCTGCAGGTGAATTAGATCCACTTCTAATCATTTTTAAAGGAATGAGAATGTCAGATTCATTGACGAATGGTGCCTTCCTAACGCCTCAGTAGCCCTGTCACAGAGTGGATGGATTAACAGTGAACTTTTCTTAAAGTGGTTCAAGGAATTTGTTCGAGGCCTTGGTGCAGAAAGACCTGTGATACTGATAATGGATTCCCATGTCAGTCTCGTGACAACAGAGGTATTGTAAATTGCATCCAAGAATGAAATTATCGTTATGACTATTCCACTGCATACCAGCCACACGTTCCTGATCAGGCCAGAGCTGCCACCACACATCGAACTGCACCTGTTTCTGATCAAGCCGGAAAATCCACCACATATCAATACAGTGAAACCGGCATCTACGGAAAAACAGAAGTCAAACAAGAAAAATGATGACATCTGTGCCACCTGTAATGACAGCTACAGTAATGGGAAGAATAAAAGTCCTTGGATTCAGTGTTGCTTCTGTTTATGATGGTTCCATGAAAGTTGTCAGTCCATTGATTCAACTGGTGCTATTGTATTTATGCGTAGTATTTATGAATATGTCAGTGACAACGATACCGATACTGAAAATGAGTGAAAAGTGCGTGATGTGAACTGTAACAATGCTCAGAAAAGTTATCACGGAGTTAAGTATACTGTGTCACGGAATTAGGTATGCTATCACGAAATTAAGTAGCATGCCCATTTCGCTCATTACTTGTTATAACTCCAAATGTTTTGCATTTTTGAACGTTCTTTATCATGTGTTTGTAGAATAATCTATAGGAACTCAGCATGTAAAATATAAAATTCCCAGATCGAGTATTTGTTTTGATTTATTACTTATAGTCCTTAATATCACGAAGTTAGGTAGGTTTACCCTATATGATTCTTCCTATGTTTATTTTATTAATACTATTACTGTTATTATTGTTAATATTGTTTCCATATTGTTGCCGTCAGTAGTTATTATTAACAGTGTTCAAGGTTCAGACTGGTTAAGTGTATGAAAAGGAGTACATCCCCAACTTTCCTAGAATAAATAAAACAAATTATTATTATTATTATTATTATTATTACTATTATTATTATTATTATTATTATTATTATTATTATTATTATTATTATTATTATTACATTTTAAAATATGAAAGAGAGCTATATGTCCCCTGCATTAACTTACTAATTGAGCTTATCATTTACTTGGGTCAGCTTGACGTGCAGTGCACTAATTCTGCAGTGGAAGTTCTTATTTTCGTCGTCAACAAAGTGAAACGTGGACCCTAGGTCTATTTTCTTTAGCCTCTGGAAGTGAAACTATATCTGGTACGGCTTCTAGTACTGCAGATATAATATTTTTCTCCGTAGTACCTCTATTGTAAATCAGGCAAGTTTCACCTTCCGTAAACTTAATGATACCGGGATTGACTTTTATCACCCTTGGCCGTGATACTTTCAATATATTGAACCTGAAAGATTTAATGGTGTTTTGTGCTTTTTGCTTCCCTTTCGAAGTCAACGAATTTTCCTGCCATATTATGTAATATACGGAATTGTTCGACGTCTTGCTGTTGTTATTATCACGTACATAACTTCCAACACTTGGCCTTTCCACTTTTTCTGGATTAATAATGATATTATCTAAAAGTTTTAGATGCACTTTAATTTTATAAGGCACGAATGTTTCCATTATTTACATCAATATTCAATGTTAGGGCCTGTGTTCAGAGCGGAATATATAAAGAAAGCACTTTGAAAGCTTTGCAAGAGATGTTTGTATATATACCTGTTTTTTATCGACTGTACAGAAACTATTAGGAAGAATGAAGGCACATGGCTTCAATAGCTGGATATTGACCATCGTACATAGCTACGTTACAGCACAGACCAATTTATTTCAATTCTGGGCTTTAACTCCATTCGATTTTCCACTGGGGAGTTATTTTTAGCACGAATAGGAATGATAATCCTAGTGTTTGGACGACTATCAAGAAATTAAAGGATATTCAGAGATAGAAATTCATTTTTATATTTATCAGCTAAATATTACACAATAGAAATGAAATACATACTATTTTGCGAGAATAATCCTTTTTAACAATTAGTACTTGGTTCTTTTAACACACGATGTCGATAATAGCGGAATACCGTACAGGAATTTTCCATTTGGTACTCCTTCAATAGCATTCATCAATGCTGGATGCCTACAGTAGAGCCTTTACCCATTCCGATGTGAAAGTGCAATCCATCTTACAACCATCAGGTGTGGACAAGTAGTCTCCAGCTCACTGACGCAGTCGACCGTGAGGAAACTAGCAAGCAGCCACACCACACCACACCACAGCAAAATTGATCCGAGCTAGAGCTGGTCAGGGTGAAACGTTGGGTAAATTACTGAGTCCTAAGGGAAGCTGTTGTTTCTGGAAATTATCTTGACCACATCAAAAAATTCATACCAACCTGTGCCATAACATAACATACCTTTGTTTAAAAAAGGCTGACATTTCACCTCGTTGTGTGTAAGAATTCCTTAACTTAAATTTGCGTACCTTACAGGAAGTACATATTATGATGAACGATATATACTGGCGTTAAGTGACAAACAAAATGCAAGCGTTCAATCTGAAGTTGTTACGGATTATCAGCACGCCACAGCTGTAGGGTAATATATCCAGACAATGACTTTTAAGAAATGTTAAATTAAAGGAACCATCACCATGTAATACAGTAGGAAATTTGATCAATTAATTGCATTTCGTTTAGATTCCTCTTAAATAGTTCTCAATAATATACGTCCGCATTTTTACCAGTTTCTTTACGTCGCGCTGACACAGATAGGTCTTATGGTGACGATGGGATAGGAAAGGGCTAGGAGTGGGAAGGAAGCGGCCGTGGCCTTAATTAACGTACGTGGTGTGGAAATTGGAAAATTATCTTAATAAACCATAAACGTACGTGTGTGTATGTGTATGCTTTGTGAACGGTTATAATTATTCTAATTACCACAGTTACCCCCCTTTTCTCTTGTTCTCTTTACATCAGACTTATGGCCAAAGTTTAGCTATCTGGAGTTAATCTGCCCTGCATATAATTCATGATCTTTCAATATTCCTGTGCACATATGTGTACTTACTATTAATAATAGTCCACTCTTTCTTTATCACTCTGATGATTCTATAACCATTCTCGTCCTGACATAAGACATATTTTTCATTACTGCTGGGTGACTCAGATGATTCAGGCGCTGCCGTTCGATCCTGACTGAGTCCGGTGGTATTTAAAGGTGCTCAAATCCGCCAGATTTACTGCCACGTAAAAGAACTCCTGCGCGGAATAATTCAACACTTCGGCATCTCTAAAAATCGTCGACATTTAGTTGTTGGGACCTAAAAACAATAGCATTATTAGTGCAATTGATAAATGTCCTACTAAACGTAAGGTTTTCTTTACAAGATCTCAGCCGTTGAAATTCCTTTTAGTTCTCTTCACAAAGTAGGCATCTTACTGAATCTTTATCCCTGATCCATCCCTTATTTTTGTAAATTCCCGACATCCACCAAATTAGATCTAGTATTTATCTTGTATTTCCATTTACGATTGTTCTGTTCATGCCCTGACTTTAACTCTGAGAGCGTCACTCTGCTTCTACATTCGGACACCGAACATTGCCTTTCAATATTCCTAAGTCGCACTAGTTTCCTCAGTGATTTCTCAACCATCTAGGAATCCTTCTGCCAATAATTTTCAAATCCTTCCTCTCTATTATACTTTTGACTTCCGTTAACCAGTGCCCTTCTTAAATATTATTCCTCTGATGATGGCATGCCGTCTGCAGGAGCCGGCATCCCTCTCTGCTTTATTTAAAGAATGTCTACTTAAATAGTTTCTTCACATATTAGTATTTACCTAACAATTTGAGATATCATTTGGTTATCCCGTTATAATTTTGATGAACTTACTACCTGATTCAACATCTCACACTCTTGCTCTACCTACCAGAGTTGGGATAATTATGTTATTCGATTCTTTATTAAAGATTGTAGAACGTTTATGAATCTTATATTCTATGTATGAACATTTTTTCAACAATTATTTACGTATTTTTTATATATCATCATGGCGGTACTTTTTACTTCACAAAGTTTTATGACTCTGTTGACCGCCAGACACTCTTCTCAGTGCTGCAAGAACAAGGGTTGGATTACAGCACACGCACCCTCATCGAACAGACCTTCACAGAATGTTAAATTCTGAGCAGAACTGTCTAGGAGTTTCAAGATTACAACAGGTGTGAAACAAGGAGATGGCCTCTCTTTTCTATCTGGGAATTTACACTGAGCAATCTAGGAATCAAAGCGGTTACCATTGGAGCCAGAACGCGGAAACTCCAGATCAGGAGTCGGTTCTTCGCAGATGATATCTAAGGATGCTGCAGTTGCTTACACGAGACAGCGGTGAAGACAGTTCCACAAATAACATACGAAAATATCAAATACTCAAAAGTAAGAACCCCGGGAAAACCCCATCGCTGACCATCTATGGAAAGATTGGAAAAGATAATCGATTCCGATATCTTGGTGAATGGGTCCATGGTAGAACCGGAACTTCCTTCTTAGACAGAGGTGCCAAACTGAACGGATCGTACCAACAGTCACAAAACCGTAACAATACGAAGTGCATTTCGAAGAATATGCCATTACAAGACTGTTGTCGCACTCCAGTTCTTATATGCTGCGGAGACCTTACTTATGAACAGGAAAGACACCATGGACTACCTATAAAAAGTCGAAAGAGGTATCCTCCGGAAAATTCGCGGGTCAAGAGTGCTCCCGGGTGGAACTTACCAACTGAAAGCGAACTCTGAACTGTATCGACAGTTAGAAACGGTTAACAACAGCATGCGACGTAGGCCGCTGAATTTTACGGACATGTTGTGAGAGTGGACAACGGCAGGCTTACGAAGAAGCTACAAGAATGGAATCATGTGACCCATTGTACTTAAAAAGCACTTAACTTCCATTGGAATTATGATAGTGATGTCTCAGACCGCCCCATTTTGGAAGTCGTAAACTCGAGGTCTCCTGTACGAAAGGTTAAATCTCGCAAACCCTCTTACAGGAAAGGAAGGAAGAACTACCTGCAGGGCTCAAGACATGTTGGGAACAAAAGTGAGCAACAAAAATGAACTAGTCATAAGCGCTCACTAGTGGTATTAAATCACTAATAAATAAAATATTTACGTTACAAAAAGGCATTTCCTCGCTGAGTCGAGACCCCTCAATATCGTGCACTTAATCAAAGAAAATGTCGCCAGCCACTGCGTTTGCTGTTAAGTCGGTGTAGGGAGTACAGAACATATTATTGTCATTGAGTGAACAAGCCTGCTGTGTTGACACAAGCTGCGCTGTCCTAATTAACGCTACCCGCCCGAGGGCTCGCGCTACCCAATTATAAGCCATGTCTGGGGCTGATTCACTTGATAATTGTCAAGGAGATATGGGGCTGCGTTACAGTCGTGATAAAACAGTAACTAGTTATATCTGATCAGTAAATATTTACTGATCAACTATCAGTACTAAAACCATGCTGTCTTATCTCCAATCGGATGTTAAAAAACGGGTGGGCTGCGTCGAAATCATAACAGAAAATTTAATAACGTAGATTATGATTTCTGTAAGTCCAATTCGCTGGCTGAATAGTCAGCGTAATGGCTTTCGATTCAGAGGGACTCGGGTTCGATTCCCCACCAGGTCGTGGATTTTAATCGCTTCTGATGAATTAATCTGGCTCGTGGAATGGGTGTATGTGTCCGTCCAAACACTGTCCTCATCATTTTCAGACAACATACCACACTACCATCCACCACAGCAACACCCAATAGTGCGTATATCCCTCCATATAGGGTTGGCGTCAGTAAGGGCATCCGACCGTAAAACAGGGCCAAATCCACATGTGCGACGCAGTCCACACCAGCTACCCCACAGGTGTGGAAAAAACGGTAGGAAAAGAATTGAAGAAGAAGAAGAAGAAGAAGAAGAAGAAGAAGAAGAAGAAGAAGAAGAAGAACGTGTCTTGCTGTAAGGAATGAAGCAGATCGAATTATATGTATCAACAATTTATTTATTTATTTATTTATTTATTTATTTTTTTATTTATTTATTTATTTATTTATTTATTTATTTATTTATTTATTTATTTATTTATTTATTTATTTATTTATTTATTTATTTATTTTTGCACACATCACAAACGTAACAAAGTTCATTACCTAAGAATAATGTACCAAAGCGCTTAGTGGCTGTATGCCAAAACCTGCTAAACTCTGGCGCTAACTTCCTTCACTCGGGCCTGACCATCCTCAGCAAGTTGCTGGTGGTCAAAGATGGTCTGCGAGAAGTTCCTCTGAATGCCAGTTCACTGACTCCGCAGGTACCGTAAAATTGCTGGGCTGCACATCCTGTTACACGGAAACATCATATTTCCTCCGATGCATATTTTGACATGTTGCGCTGCAGTTTTCTATCCTCATGAATGTGTTGAAAATAGTTTCTGATCAATTTAGAACAAAACACTGTAGGTAATTTTCAACATTATCACAAATTCTCATTACTTATATATTTTATTGTTTTAACATTGCACTAACGCATCAGAGGTTTTTGGCGTCGGATGGATGGGAAAGGGCTAGGAAGGAAGCGGCCGTCGCCTTAAGTAAGGTACGCCCAAGCATTTGCCTGGTGTAAAAATGGGAAACCACGGAAACCATATTCAGGGCCGCGGACGGTGGGATTGGAACCCAGCACCTTCCGAATGCAAGCTCACAGCTACATTACCCTAATCGGACTCCAAATCGCTCGGCGAGCTATAGATATTATTTTTTCTACATTGCGACAAACTTGATTTCAACTATTTTGTTTACGTTACAATTTGCCTTCCTTCGCACCGACCCAGATAGGAAAGGCCTAGGAGTCAGCAGGAAGCGGCCGTTGCCTTAATTAAGGTACAGCCCCAGCATTCACATGTGCGAAAATGGGAAAGCACGAAAAACCATCCTCAGGACTGCCGACAGTGGATATGAAACCTACTATCTCCCGGATTCAAGCTCACACCTGCTCGCCCCTAACCACACAGCCAACACGCCCGGTAAACTCGATTTCAACACCAAATGGCGGACGCCCTAACCATTGGCCATAACATCACCACTTATTAAAACTTCAAAGAAAATGTTCATACTTTGCGTTTTTAACTGTTTAATAACCATTCATACATCCCTTATAGTTGAATAGTTATGAAGTCAAACTTAATGTACATTCGCCTGCTATGTTCGAAATTCCACCCAGGGCACAGTGCGTGAACAAAATTCTACATCAGAAAGGAAGAGGTCTGACCCTGAAAGGTCTAACCATAAATGAATTCTTAGGCCCATCAAACATGATATCATCGAGTGAGAAAAGAAGTCATCAGGGAAAGATCAAAGTTGAAGTCAGTTGAAGCAATAATAGACTCAAGTGGTGCTGTTGACGCTCTTGGGAAACCTGCGCGCTCGCGCGTGTATGTAGGAATCAGGTTAGTGTTATCCAAGGAATTAGGTGGAGGCATCTGATGTTGAGGACAGTAGAAGAGAAGGAGGAGGGAAAGGAGAAGGTCGGTGTGTGTGTCATGGTGATCATTGTTACGGAGTTTCCGTGGTTCACAGAGGAGTAGGAAGTGTCTGGTTGAATGGCTGGACAAGGGATTACTTAGAGGAGCATTTGACATAACAAATTTGGAATTTTTATTTCTTTCCTTCCTGACAATTGAGAGATAGAAAATCTGATAATAACAAAACAATTAAACAGGTTAATAATTACCTCGTCTGCACTAAAACAATATCCGGAACTTAGATGTCGTGCAATCAGGTACCAAAACTTGAGATAATTACCAAGTCGTTTAATTACATATAGAAGAGCATTATTGCTCCGGACAGGTACAATAATTTTCAAAAGCAAGATTTGCTCCGAGCCTGTACACTACACAGGAGTCTGAGCTCCAAAATACAAGAGTCTAGCCTCGAAGAAGCGATCAGATTTGTTACACACACTACACTAAGAGACCTATCAGGTGACCTCACATTAAAGTTTTCATACACAGTTTCCCAATTCTGCCATTACCTTGTGTTGCTGGTTCTTCCTCACGTAGGCCTCACCCCTGCCTCCGGGGCTTCCGTCAAGTCGCACTCCCAACCACTGGAGCAAATCCGACAAGACGGCCCTAAATTGCCATACTTTTATAGTTCCGTAGGGGAAGCTTCCAGATTAAATTGGAAGTACATTTTTCTCATAGGCTGAACACCCTTTTCACCCGGCCGGGTTTGATAGGCTAGGGAACATATTTACAAGCATGTAATAGGTAGATTACAATGGAGGAGGAACAAGCAGAAATGTTAACAACTTCGATACATTAAAGAAAAGCAATCCTCAGAAAAAAGGGTTCTCAATAACAGAAATGAAATTTCCTAAAGTTTTAGTTTCTTTTAGTCCGGGAGGTAGCGTTAGGACATAGATGGCAGAGCCATCTCACCACTGAAGAAGTAAGTTTGCGAGATAAATAGTTCAAGTCCGTTGGCATAGATGGCCGTAGAGATAGCCGGTGAAGTTGTACAACCTGCTACAATTATTATGAGGTAAAAGAGGTAGGGAGAGTGTAAAACTCGGTATCTTCGCATAGCCTACTACCATCAAATAACACCAAGGAATCCCTTTCAAGGCTTAATATCTCCATGCAATGGACGAATCAAAATCAGCAGCGCCATATGAACAATGTGGAGAGGTTTGGAATAGAACCCAGGCTTTTGGCACGCATTGTAGTGATTAGAAATTGTATACCACCACCTCACCTACCTTCTGGCTACATTCTCAAGATGAAATATCCTTCCACCAACGGGACTCGAACCAGCTAACCAGGGTGTCTGATCAGGCGTAACAAAGATTATAATATAACATTTTGGTGGTAATAACAATTACTGTTTAGTTGAAATGCAAAAAGGCAGGTATCATCTAACAAGACTATCCAGAGGAAAGAATGGAATGGTTCCGATTCTTCGAATATTGAAGATATCGGCAAAAGAAAGAAAAGGGGCGAGAATGGCGTAGGGAAAAAGGACATTTTAAGAGTCGTGAAAATCAGGGTAGGAACGATAGAATTGAGGTCATACAGGAAGGGAGAAACTTTCTGCTAGTGGCTTTACGTCGCACCGACACAGTTAGGTCATATGGCCACGATGGGATAGGATAGGCCTAGGAGTGGGAAGGAAGTGGCTGTGGCCTTAATTAAGGTACAGCCCCAGCATTTGTCTGGTGTGAAAATGGGAAACTACGGAAAACCATCTTCAAGGCTGCCGACAGTGGGATTCGAACCCAGTATCTCCCGGATGCAAGCTCACAGCCGCGCACCCTTAACCGCACGGCCAAATCGCCCGGTGAAGGGTGAAACTGAGGAGGTTGGTACAAGTAAGTGACAGCAAAGGAAAACATAGCCAGGTGTGCGATAGTCGTCAACCTACGTTCTTAAAGTTTCAGATCACTGAGTAGTGTTCCATTTCGTCACCTCCTAGGGCAGTCATGAGATACCGTGTGTATATTCTACCAACGAGCTGACTGGCCTCAAGTTGGCGGGTTCGACCCTGGCTCACTCCGGTGGTATTTGAAGGTGCTCAAATACGTCTGCATGAGGTTGGTATATTTAATGGCACGTGTAATAACTCCTGAGGGACGAAATATCGTCACCTAGGCGTTTCCGAAAACAATCCAAAGTAGTTAATGAGACGTAAAAAGCAATGCTATTATTATAATTATTCTACCACACTCATCCACTGGGGAAATGGAAGAAGTCCGGCCCTTCGAGCAATACGGGTATCGGCAATGTAATGGGAAGGGACACAAGGGATATGAGACTTGATACCCCTGTGGGTGGGGGCGGTAGAATAACACCCACGGCATCCCCTGCCTAGAAGGTGTCCTGGTATTACTTCCACTTACTTGTGCCAGGCTCCTCACTTTCATCTATCCTATCCGACCTTCATTGGGCAACTTCTGTTCTCTTCCGACCCCGACACTATTAGGTTGCTGAGGGCTACGGTGTCTTTTATGTTTTCATGCCCTTAGTGGCCCTTGCCTTTCTTTGCCTGATACTTTCATTTTTCGAAGTGTCGGATCCCTTAGATTCCTTCCCTGATTAGTGTTATATAAAGGATGGTTGTCTAGTTGGAATTCCTCTTAAAACAGTGAACACCTGTGAGAGCTGAAGACTTATAGTAATTACAAACCTAACAACGTCGTGGTCAGAGGAGAACAATGGTTGACCAACCGAGGTAGGATGAGTAAACTGAAACTGAGGATGCTACTTTTATTAAATCCGAAATATTTTTGGCGGTGCAGTAAACCTAAAATATCAAAACAAAATAAACGGATATGGTTCATGAAAAGTGACAGGTTACATTATGTGCACTTGCTTTGAATCCAAGAAATTTTATACCGTGCTGTACATATCATTAGTGGAGGAACAATACATGGTATGTCACAATAATATTCCTATCCGTTATTTTCCTTAAGACTGGTTACGATCAGGTTGATAATGTTTTGACAAGGTTATATTGAATTATTAAGGAATTTTTCAAGATAGTGATGTAAATATATTTTTCTGTCTGACTACATGCACATAAGTGGGACTTTAACCTTCCATGCATTAGAAGGTAGGTTAGATTTTTCTCTTAAATGAGGTATATCTGGCCGGTAAATGGTCCCTGTTTCTTCATTGACTTCGGCAGCTAATTGAATGTTCTTCTCTGTTCTATTGTGGGGTCCAGAAATAATCCCCTTCAATTACTTGTGTAAAAATATCTGATCCAGTGCACTTCCTCATGCATCTGCCACTTTTCTTTGCCCAGAACCATTGTACTGTGTTGTGTCACTTTCGCAGGAATTCCCCTTTAGAACAAAACCCAAGAACATGTCCCACTGTCTCCGGTTCAGCCCAAACCTGATGTCTACAAGTGGAAGGGAAGTCAGACAATGCTAGGGGTTCCTTGATCGCCAACCCACGCCCCAAGTCTGAGAGTCCTGGAAGTTACCACATCTAGTCACTTCTTACAACAGGCTGGAGATACCACGCTTTGTATTCTACCACACCAAGCACGGGCGGGAAAATACACGTTACGTTTGACATCGATCTATAGACTTCGATACATGAAGCGCCAACTGCAAGTAGTTACGTGTCAGTAGGATAAGTAAGAGCAAATATAACAAATAATTAAAAGAAAAAAACCTACCCCGTTATTGAAACACGTGATCACTAGGGCTCGGATGTTTAAGCCCTAAAAATAGCGCAAATAAGCAAGGAAATATGATCTCGAAAGTGACCGAATATGACAAAAAAATTACAAAATTACAAAAATGACAAAATATGACCCGAAAATGATGAATATATATATGTCATTTTTAAAATAAATTATAAGTGGAAAAGGCAATTGTTTGTTCATTAACTAAATTCTTTATTCTTACATTCATATTGATTTTCTGAATATACACGTTTAGTAGTAATTCACAGTCTATTGTCCTTGATTAAGTTCTCAAACATTTGTGGATACATACCTATAAAGTACTAAGTTTGCTTGGAATCTCAGATCACACAACATTTTAAACGTCAAAACTTGTTTGCATCGCGCATTGGTGGTTTGAAATACGAGAAAAACAGAAATCAACCTGTTTCCCCAAATATTTGATACAAAAGGTATTTCACTTGCATTACTTGCAGATTTAATACCGAGAAGCAGTTTTGTGAACACTAGTTCGCATAAGTTGAAGATGGTTTTTCGAGCAATAGCTCTCGTCAAACCACCGAAATTGTGATCAAAATATGACGTTTCTACTACAATAACTCAGCATATGGCCTTATGACAAAAAATAGGCAAAATATGCATTTATATGACACATAAAAATAATTTAGTTGTGACGATATCACCAATTTACACCAAAATCCAATCAGGCAAGAAAATAGAGACAAAGAAATAAATATGACTTTTCCTGAACATCGGAGTCATAATTATCACCAATATCAGCGGCAATGATATCTTCTAATGTTGATGTGTGACGTAATCCCCGCCAGAATTTCACCTTCTCTCTATTCCTTATGTGTCTGTGCACCTGAATAATACATAAGCTGCTCTACATGAATACAACCCGCTGCCACAAGCTGTAAAAACTGCTCGCCCCCATCTTTTATTCACGTCAATAATCTATTCAGACTTGCTTTTCACGACTAGCTTAAAATTCGATGGTACTCCAGTAAAATGGCATAAAATTTAGCATTGTAGAAGTTAACCTGGTGTAAATCATTTTTCGCTTTTATTTGTCCCACATGGAGGGCGGAACGATTTCTAAAGGGAGAATTAATTGGCAACGAAATTTACTGTGTAAATTAATGTGAATATCTTTATTGCTCTAGTATTGCTCATAAAGGCGCTTTGTTATGTGTGTAAAATTAATTGCAGCCACGAATTATATAGAGGACAAATTACACCACATAGCTCATTTGCTATACCTTCCGTTTACGTAAAAGCTTATTGCTAATTTATATTCATTTGATCACGCACGTTAAAATCTGTATTTCAGAGTTATTTAGGCCCAGGTGAGGTGAAAAGAGTCATGATAGCAGACCGAAATCTTAAAAACATTATCAACCTGATCGTGTTTCGAACACCGGCAAATACATATGGGAAGTGTGAAATGTTCAGTCACATCTTAGTGCTAAGACTCTGCCTAACAATGAATATTCTGTGACTTAGAGTATAAACAGCTAGATAAAATCACGTTGTTGTTTGCTTGATTACCTACAATGATAATGTCTCTGGGGTCAGAAGACCAGTGCCTCAACCGTCTGAGCCACTCAGCCCGGCCGATTATTTACATGCTTGCTTTTAGACTGACAGTATTCTGCATTCCGCTCTCTACACGTCTTGTTTTTAATTTTGAAAGTAGCAGGAACCTTCGAGCACAATGTTGTTGATGGCGCAAAATGTCTCTCACAACGTCCAGTTCACACAATACTCAATTCCGCAGCGTGTTACAAATATCGGCTCTCACCCTGAGAGGCTGAGTTTCTATTCTCGGTACTACAAGAAAATCAAGATTGGTAGTAGGGCTGGTATGTGGTTGAAATTGTACATGTAGTTCGACTCCATTAGGGTCGCAACCAAACAAATAAAGCAATGGCGTGTGACTTTTAGTGCCGGGAGTGTTCGAGAAAAGACGACACATACAGACAACCACCGTTCCAGCGGAATTAACCAATTATGTTTAAAAATCCATGAACCCGGGGCCGCTGTGAACAAAGGCTAAAAACATCATCCATTTAGCCATTGAGCCGGAGGGTTGTCACTGAAAAGAACTGAATTACCTCAAAGAATACAAGGACACGAGTTTATTTTTAGACGCCCATGTTTTCCCCGAGCCTCTACTTGAAGAACATGCACCAGTGACTCATCAGATGCCACACATTACTACTTTTATTATTATTATTATTATTATTATTATTATTATTATTATTATTATTATTATTATTATTATTATTATTATTATTATTATTGTACCGTGCGGTACACCTCCACGCCGCTAATTTAAAATGTGCGCCAATTGAAACTCCTCTGCTGGAGGAAGTCTGAACTTTATCGACGGTATTAATTTTCAAGTTTCTCAGAAGATGTCACTACGTGGAAAGTTTGGAGTTTATGAACTGTGCCACTTTTGATGTATTTTTGTTTTACCGGTAGTAAGAAGTGTGAACTTTCTCTTCTAGAGGACACTACTGAAAACCTACAATGGTGCACCCTAGTGCGACGTGAAAGAACTATTTTTTGGGGAAATTTTTATTTCAAAAGTTTGTTTCTTGTTAAATTTCTTTCTGTTATTGTTTAAGTTGGCTGTATACCCCTCTCTTTCCCCTTGTTTTGTATTTAGCCAATCCCGAATTTCTTTTATTAATTTCTGACCAATCTGATGTATCTTCCCCCAACTTGAATATCTTGCTGTACCCTACCCAATAAAGTGATTGTGGGCGGATGTTTTCTTCCCTAAAAACGCCTCGAACTTTCCGCGAGAGTATATAAACTGCTGATTTTTGGGTCTCTGCGCCACTTCTGTTCCATCTTTCAGTGTGTAAAGTACATAGCAGGGGGCGGGAAGCGCCTCTTTCTTCGGCAGCGGTCAACAACAAGGTAATGGCCGATTAATAACTTCTTTCTTTGCTAGCTCAGCAGTTTAACTCTCGGGGCGGGTCCGAAGTTTTTCCATAATGTAACCTTCCTTAAAATGTAAGGACACTTGGTATCTATTCTATCTTTAAACTGCATATCGGGATAGAGAGTGCTTAACCCTCTCGAGCTCCCACTCATATTGTTTGGAGGTGAACTTATTTTTTTTCTCAACCTATTCTTCTTTAACGTAATGTAAATTGTTTCCTTCTTAAGTCACCTCTTTAGTATGGGATTAGCCCTTGTATTAACGGCCTAGTGCCAAATAGGTTTTAAACAAAGCGTATTAGGAGCGCAAGTTCGCCTCCCCTCAAATTGTTATTTTAGAGGTCATGTAATTAATCTTTTCTCACTTAATAGACCTCAGTAGCTTGGGTATTTTACCCCTGTGTCTATGTCCAGAGAGGACAACTTGAAGGTGGAGTTTGGTGTGGCCTATGAGAGGCTTAAAGTTTGAGAGCGAGCGGCTTTTTTTTGAAAATTGAGTGTTGTATGCCTCGAGGAGGCTTTTCTGTGTAATTTGGAGCAAGTGCTCCCGAGCATGAATGGGGTTTTCTGCCCCTCTGTTAATACTTATTTTGAAGTAAGTTTGGGCTGATTGCCCAAGCATTGTGAAGTCGGGGCGCGAAGCCCAAATCCAGTAAATATTGTAACTACATTTTGTTGACTTGCTACTCTGTACCTGCCATGATTGTTATTTCTTTATTTGGAAAAGAAAATATAACCTTGTTAATTTTACATGCACTATAATTTCGTAGCTTGAGACCCGTTCACACCCGCACCTTCTTTCACCTCTAACTACCGCAAAAACACGGTAACAAGTGGTAGCAGAGCGTGGTTGAATGGGACTCAATTTAGCCCCTTTTGACGGCTAAACATTGCTTTAATTCAAACTCTAACAATTTTCTCTGTTGCTGGAATTTTCTAATTTTTTCAAAATTGTTCTGTCATCATGCCCGGCCCTCGCGATGTTCTCCATCTTAACTATTTGCGCAAGGAGGAGTTGATCTATGAGTTAACTATCAGAAATGTGCAATCTGGAGGCACGGTTGCGATAGACACCAACAAGCTTAGAGAGTCCCTTGATTTGCCCATTTCCATCCCCAATTTGGGAGAGAAAGAAATTGACGACTCTCTTTCCACGATCACCGAGAATACTACTGGGCTAGCATCGGTAGTTAGTTTTTTGACGAAAATGATCCTTCTCCTAATCAAATTAAGCGTGTGCAAGCCGGGCTATATCATTTTTCAAATAGAGTTAACGATCTGTTGTCTCTGAAGTTGAATGACGTTCAGAGGAAGGAAGCTAGTAGGTTGCTTGAAAGTATTTCTGAATTATCTAGCAAGGTCACTCAATTGTTAACTGGGGAAGTTCCTCCCAAAATTGATCAACCCACCACGATGAATGTAGGTAGCGAGGAAGAGCCTCCTAACGGAGAAGCCAATAGGATAACCGTTGCTGCTCAAACTATCTCTGCCCCATTGGACAACGAGTCTGAACGCCGTGCATCGTTGAATAATATACGTTCGGAATTAACTTCCTTGCCATTGAAACCTTTACCTACTATGTCACCCGGGTTTAGCAGCTTGCCTCATCCATTGGCAATGTTGCTCAGAGGTATCTCTAAGTTTCCCGTTAATACCACCAGTGACGTAATTTCATTTTTAAGATTTTTAGTCGAATTTCAGGATCATGCCCTTGTGTTTTCTCTTTCCCCATGTCAGATTTTGCAAATCATCTATCCCTATGCAACTGGTATTCTCTCAGACAAAATAGTAAGAGCCATTGCCGAGCAATCATCTATTGAGGATTTCCACGCCCACTTGCTAGCTAACTTCATCCCGGCTAGGGCCAGGTCCTCCCTTATTCAGAAGTACTATTATCGTGTACAGCGTTTGGATGAAAACTTAGCAGACTTCATCCAAGATATTAAATTCTATACTAGGGTGTTTGCCCTTCATTTTCCTGAAGATCAGATTGTACAGGCTATTGTAGAAGGAATTTCACCATACTATAGGTCATATTTGTGTTTCGCGGCGTGCCCGCAAAACTTCTCTGAACTTGAAGCATTGGCCGTCTCAGCGGAAGGAGTTAGATACGCCGATTCTTTGCGTGTCGCGAAAGAACCCCCTCCTTCTTTTAGTAATCTTCGGCCTCCACCTCGCCGACCAGTCACATCCCGTAAATGTTATGCTTGCGGGTCGCCTGACCATCTTCGCAATAAGTGTCCACTGACCAAGTCTAGTGGGACAAGGAATGGAACTGGTTCATCACAAGGCTGTTTTAAATGTGGGGCCTTCTCACATATCGCCAAAAATTGTCCCAATTCGAATAGCACCCCCTCCTGCTCAACTTCAGGTGCAACTTCCAACAATATTAAAAAATGACTAGTGGCTTCGGCTGAGTCGACTAATCCCTCTTCCCGAGGCTCAGCCCCTGGTAAACAGGTCGAAAATTCAGGAAATGTTCTATCTTCAACTTCATCTTTCGAATGCCCCAAAGAGTGTCTTAGGATTGCGGCGGATACCCCCGCACCTGTTCCTTTTCTTAAGATTGAGTTAAATAACGAGCCTATAACAGCTCTATTAGATTCAGGCAGTGTTTGTTCAATTATTTCGGACCTATGGTATTCAAAATTGAAATCTGTTTGTAAACTACCTGACTATGTCTCATCTCCTGTTAAATATGTTTCGGCTAATTCATCTCCATTGGAAATCCTAGGTTCTGTAAATGTCAAAATTCGTATTTTTAAATTTACATGGAAAATCAAATTGTTTGTGGCTAAGCACTTGTCTTGCCCCATTATATTGGGAGCTGACTTCATTTCTCACACTGGTCTTGTGCACGATCTTCAGAGTAAGACTTGCACATTCAAATTTGCGTCCAATTGCAAAATTCCCTTGTTAAAGTGTAATTCTGTATCATGTTCATCTATTTCGCCTACCCAGGATGAGATGTTGTTAGACCTTAGACATCTACCTGAGGAGCAGGCTGATAGTATTCGTAAATTATGTCAGTCATTTCCAGAGGTGTTCTCTGATACTCTTGGTATTACTGACCTTATTGAATACAAAATTGAGGTCACGGATTCGATTCCTGTCCGTTTTCCACCATATAGGCTATCTCCACCTAAAATGAAGGCATTGAAAGAAATCATCGATCAGATGTTGAAGGATGGTATTATTAGGCCCTCTAAGTCGGCGTATTCTTCGCCTATTTTTCTAGTCCCGAAACTCCAAGGAGGCTTCAGGCCTGTCATTGATTATAGGGCTCTCAATCGGAAGGTGGTGTTGCAATCCGTGCCCCTTCCTGACCTTCATTCTTGTTTTTCATGGTTTCGTAAGGCCAAGTTCTTTACTATCTTGGACTTGAATCAGGCCTATAATCAAATTCCCCTTGCCGAAGAGTCTAAATATCTTACAGCGTTTGCCACGGACTGGAACTTATACGAATACAACCGCGTGCCTTTCGGGCTCCCCACGGGAGCAGCTGTACTCACTAGGCTGCTAGATAGGGTCCTCTCCGACATCAAATTTGAGTACTTGTATCACTACTTGGATGATGTCGTCGTATTTTCGGAGACCTTTGAAGAACATCTAGATCATCTGCGAGAAGTTCTCAATCGCCTTCGTAAGGCTGGGTTAACTGTCAAGTTGTCCAAGGTTGCCTTTGCTAAGCCCTCTATGTCATTCCTAGCGCATATTGTGTCACCTGATGGTGTTGCAGTTGATCATTCTAGAACACAGGCCATCCGTGATTTTAAACCTCCCACGGACGTTAAAGGTATCGCCAGATTCATTGGTATGGTCAATTTCTTCAGGAAGTTTATTCCTAACTTCGCTAATAGAGCGGCGCCCTTAAACCTTCTTCGTAGGAAAGGCATCAAATTCGAGTGGGGACCTTCTCAACAAGCCGCTTTTGAAGATCTTAAATTAGCTCTCTGTAATGCTCCTGTACTTGCTATACCTGATTTCTCGAAGAAATTCATCGTCCAAACCGACGCGTCGTCGTCAGCAGTAGCTGCAGTCCTTCTTCAAGAGACTGAACTACGGAGGCGACCCATCGCCTATGCATCTAGGACTCTATCGGCTCAAGAAGCCAAGTATTCTATCTATGAGCTCGAAGGGTTGGCAGTCTTATTTGCCTTAGAGAAGTTCCGTCTCTATCTGGAACATGTCAAATTCGACCTGGAGACAGATAATCAAGCCTTAAGCTGGGTCTTAGGTAGGCCGCGTCGTACTGGTTGTATAGCCCGTTGGGCCATCCGAATTTCTGCCTTCCAATTCGATGTCCGGCATATCAGAGGTACCGAAAATGTTGTTGCTGATGGACTCAGCCGTATGTTTTCCAACGACGTCGAGACCCACGAACCGGTCGACAGTTCATCACCTCCCGAGTCCATACTATCTGGTGTTAATGCCATCTTAACAGATGCTCCCATGCTCTTTAGGGGTATCGAGAAATACCAACGTGAAGATCCGACGCTGGCTCCGATAATGGAAATCCTTACTTCTGGGGAACATGTTGTCCCTTATGTTCTGAGGAATGGTGTTTTATGTTGCCCATCGAGGCATGATAAGATGATGAAAGTCGTCGTTCCAGCTGTTCTTGTACCTATGATATTCAAGTATTATCATGAGACCCCATTAGGAGGGCATCTTGGTATCTTTAAAACTCGTGAAAAGATTCGTGAAAGGTTCATCTGGAAGGATATGGACGGTGAAATCCGTGAACTAGTAAAAGCTTGTAAATCTTGTTTGCTCAGTAAACCAACCATGTCCACCAAGGTAGGCCTTCTGTCTTCGCATCAAGCGTCGCGCCCCATGGAACGCCTGTATATTGATTATGTAGGACCCTTCCCCCAGTCAAAGGGAAATGCCAACAAGTTCATTTTTGTATGCGTAGATGGTTTTACAAGATTTTCCTGGTTATTTCCGACTAAGCTGGCTACCGCTCAGTCCACCATTACTTGCCTAAATTCTAGTTTTGCTTCTTTTGGTCCGTGCCAATATATTGTGTCTGATAATGCTAAGGCTTTCACATCTAATTTATTTCGTAAATTCTGTTTTGACTTGTCCATCTCTCATGTAACTACTTCTGCTTATTACCCTCAACCATCTCTGGCTGAACGGGTTAACCGTAATCTCAGGTCCGCGCTTATTGCCTATCATCATGAAGATCATTCCAGGTGGGACACGTCCCTGCATTGGTTAGCTTTTGCTTTGAATTCGGCGGTTCATGAATCACATAAATTTACTCCTGCCTCTTTGATGTTCAAGTTTGTTCCCAACACGGCGCTCTCTAACCTCTGGTCCCTGAGTGACATTCTACCTGAGACAATAGATCCGGACAACATTAAAGATCTTTGGAAGAAGGCTAAAGCCAATCTTAAAGTGTCTCATGAAAAGGTTAGGGAAAGGTATGATCGTGGACGGAGACCCACCCATTTGAAGGTAGGTGACCAGGTGATGGTCAAGAATTTTGTTCCCGCGGGCAAGCTTGCCCCCAGATTCCATGGGCCGTGTGTCAGTCTCGATTTCCTTACGCCGGTTACGTTGTTATTAAGCAATCAATCCACCGAGAGGATATTTAGGGTTCACTTGTCGCAGGCGAAACCAGTATAATTTCTGTGCTAACTTGCCTCATATTATCTTGAAAGGAATATGAAGGTTATATTTTTTTTTTGAGTTTCACTTTTAAGGCTTTCTGCCCCTTCTATAATATTTTGTTTCATATGTAAGCATTTTTGTGAAACCTGCCCCGAACCGTTAAACTGCCATCCTGTCCTTCCCACGGCCATTACCACGCTCCCGTCTCCTGCTCCACTCTACACAGTGGCTTAATTAATGCCATGGATATCTGCACCCCGCTGGCCCATCAACCTCTCCTCAAGCCTGTGCCCTCAAAACAAAAAAGATGATGGTCCAACAAAATTCTGCCGCCTAGCTTTAATGTTTCAGTGCCCCTGCAGCCGCGCGGCGCTGTACCGCTACTGGAATAGAGGATGGGCCCCCTCTCTTCCAGCGAGGTCGACCAGTGTACGGCGAGCCGGAGCCCTCCTCCCGGCCAAGGCTGATGTGCGGCGCACGACCTGCTACTTGCCCGCAGCCTGTATATGTTCACCGCGGGCGCGGCGTGCTTCAACACCACTGCTTCCCTCATAGTACGGGCGAGCGGTATCTCAGGGTACTTGTGGGGTCCGTGCGGCCGCCTTTGGACGCAAGCTGCAACGGCCGGTCTGGCCATCCAACTAAATCAACATCAACTACATGGACAGTTATTATCAGCAATTACTACACTTGGGAATTCAATAGCAATATTTGGTGGACCTTGCAAAATTTTTCTTTACTTTCAAGTATTAAAAGTTTATCTTCTGAATTCAACTTCTACAAACATAAAGACTTTACTTCACCCGTTACAACAAAAATTTTGAAACTGAATCAAACCACATTAAGAAAATCTTATAAATACTTCGGCAATTAATCTCCATATCAACATCAAAACTTGGACCTTGTTTCCAAACAAATTGCCAGTGTCACCCCTGGAGGAACTTTTGGGGGGGGAGGTCTGTACCGTGCGGTACACCTCCACGCCGCTAATTTAAAATGTGCGCCAATTGAAACTCCTCTGCTGGAGGAAGTCTGAACTTTATCGACGGTATTAATTTTCAAGTTTCTCAGAAGATGTCACTACGTGGAAAGTTTGGAGTTTTTGAACTGTGCCACTTTTGATGTATTTTTGTTTTACCGGTAGTAAGAAGTGTGAACTCTCTCTTCTAGAGGACACTACTGAAAAACTACAATGGTGCACCCTAGTGCGACGTGAAAGAACTATTTTTTGGAGAAATTTTTATTTCAAAAGTTTGTTTCTTGTTAAATTTCTTTCTGTTATTGTTTAAGTTGGCTGTATACCCCTCTCTTTCCCCTTGTTTTGTATTTAGCCAATCCCGAATTTCTTTTATTAATTTCTGACCAATCTGATGTATCTTCCCCCAACTTGAATATGTTGCTGTACCCTACCCAATAAAGTGATTGTGGGCGGGTGTTTTCTTCCCTAGAAACGCCTCGAACTTTCCGCGAGAGTATATAAACTGCTGATTTTTGGGTCTCTGCGCCACTTCTGTTTCATCTTTCAGTGTGTAAAGTACATAGCAGGGGGCGGGAAGCGCCTCTTTCTTCGGCAGCGGTCAACAACAAGGTAATGGCCGATTAATAACTTCTTTCTTTGCTAGCTCAGCAGTTTAACTCTCGGGGCGGGTCCGAAGTTTTTCCATAATGTAACCTTCCTTAAAATGTAAAGACACTTGGTATCTATTCTATCTTTAAACTGCATATCGGGATAGAGAGTGCTTAACCCTCTCGAGCTCCCACTCATATTGTTTTGAGGTGAGCTTATTTTTTTTCTCAACCTATTCTTCTTTAACGTAATGTAAATTGTTTCCTTCTTAAGTCACCTTTTTAGTATGGGATTAGCCCTTGTATTAACGGCCTAGTGCCAAATAGGTTTTAAACAAAGCGTATTAGGAGCGCAAGTTCGCCTCCCCTCAAATTGTTATTTTAGAGGTCATGTAATTAATCTTTTCTCACTTAATAGACCTCAGTAGGTTGGGTATTTTACCCCTGTGTCTATGTCCAGAGAGGACAACTTGAAGGTGGAGTTTGGTGTGGCCTTTGAGAGGCTTAAAGTTTGATAGCGAGCAGCTTTTTTTTGAAAATTGAGTGTTGTATGCCTCGAGGAGGCTTTTCTGTGTAATTTGGAGCAAGTGCTCCCGAGCATGAATGGGGTTTTCTGCCCCTCTGTTAATACTTATTTTGAAGTAAGGTTTGGCTGATTGCCCAAGCATTGTGAAGTCGGGGCGCGAAGCCCAAATCCAGTAAATATTGTAACTACATTTTGTTGACTTGCTACTCTGTACCTGCCATGATTGTTATTTCTTTATTTGGAAAAGAAAATATAACCTTGTTAATTTTACATGCACTATAATTTCGTAGCTTGAGACCCGTTCACACCCGCACCTTCTTTCACGCATAACTACCGCAAAAACACGGTAACAATTATTATTATTATTATTATTATTATTATTATTATTATTATTATTATTATTATTATTATTATTATTATTATTATTATTATTATTATTGCCGTCTAACTGAATTTGTTTCGACAAGAGAAGGATGCAAAATTCTTATTTAGCCAATGCAAACAGAATCTGCATCTGAAAGGAAATGTGATCTATATGACATGAGAGTTATATCTCACAATGTGATCATCATCAGAGTTTATAGAACTGGGCGAGTTGGCCGTGCGCGTAGAGGCGCGCGGCTGTGAGCTTGCATGCGGGAGATAGTAGGTTCGAATCCCACTATCGGCAGCCCTGAAGATGGTTTTCGAGGTTTCCCATTTTCACACCAGGCAAATGCTGGGGCTGTACCTTAATTCAGGCCACGGCCGCTTCCGTCCAACTCCTAGGCCTTTCCTGTCCCATCGTCGCCATAAGACCTATCTGTGTCGGTGCGACGTAAAGCCCCTACAAAAAAACAGTTTATAGAACGATCCAAGCAGTCTAGTATTGTGAGCAATGAATAAAGAACGAGCCACTAGCTCTCACAATAGTTTGCTCAACCTACATTAAAAGCGAACTTGCTGGATGTGATTAGTCAGGTAGGATGATCATATTCCTATAGTTCACCGATTCACAGAGCGTTAACCCAAAATTTTATCCTGTCCATACTTTTCAAATATACAGAGTATTTTGTTCGTAGTTCGATAGTAAATGGCATTGCAATTTTATTCTCCTCAAGGTGGCCATGATTCGAATCTTGAACAAAGCGTGCACGAGTTCTGGGATAGAAGTCACGCCACTGTAGTTCGAGTCCCTCGTTAAACAGGATGCCTCGTGCTATGTTCACGATATCAAAATCTACACAGATGTGCAAACTAAATATTAAATATCCTTAAGCAAAATCCTGTTGGAGCAGTTTGTTGTATTGGAAAATATGTGTAGTTATATTTGTTGCTGGGTGCCAAACGTCCAATACTGCGAGGTCTGTGTAACGACCAACTGACAGCTTTGTTGTGCGTCCCCAACTAAAAAATTGGATTTTCCACATACATCCTGACATTTTCCTGGGCGGAGAGAACCACTAAACCTTCAAGTTCATATAAAGAATATTTATATTCCTGAGGAGATAGGGTTCAATGAAGGCCATGTGGCTTGTCGCAATAATAATCGTTCGAATTTATGTTCCTCGTGCAGGCATTTTGCATTGACGGCATGTAAACTGCCTTCAAGTAAATTACTACGTCTTGTTTTGCTTTAACACACACGGCAGACGATACGGGTTTTCATTTGGCCATCCATGGATGAGTTTCAATTAGAGATGGCAGAAAAGTAACGTAGCAGTTACTTTGTCACAGTTACATGCATATCACTGTTACAAATGTAACAAGGATAAAGAATAACAAGTTACCAAGTAACGAAAACAGAATAACGTACTAGTGAAAACAGTAACTGGGAAGTGGGAACTGCCACTAGTAGCAGCTTACAGACACAGAATGTGACCTTCAGAGTTCAGACAGTCATCCAAATGAGAGCGCTTTCGTAGGAGATCGCTTTAAATCAAATACACTATACTGTACTTTTAAGTTGCTGCTGTCATCCGCTCAAGGGTAATCGTTGACTCAGACATCGCGCAGGGCTACCTACATTATAATATTATTATAAGTTTCACCTGTACTATTTTTCTTGTACCATAATTAAATGAGTATGTTCAACGTCCATATTGATATTATAGATTATAAATAACATAACATTACTCCATTTTACTTGATACAATTGTATTGGTTGGTGTCGGGGTTTGGCAGACAGATCATCAAGTTTTTCTTGTCTTCTATCTTTGATCGGGGTATTGTGAAACTCACTCCTCTAGATTTTAGAAAATACGCTATGTTCTCTTCTCATTGCATTCATTGTCCGCCTCTCGTTAACTTTATAGCAAATAGGAATGCGTGTGTTGCTGCCAGACTTCCAACCGTGTAGTAATGCATGCGCGCTTGTGCGAGTGAATGAATTGGACTTCGCAACACAGCTGTAATGGGACAAGCTTGAAGCCGTGATCAGGCTGTGACCAATAAAAGGTGAGTAAGTTTGGGCGTTATTTTTAACTGTTACTTTTCACAGTTACTTTCTTGTAGGAATGACAGGTGTAGCAGTTGAACAAAAATAACCGTTTGTCACACCTCTAGTTTTAATTAATTTATTTGAGTAAACACCATATTTTTCACTAGAGATCATTTACCTGCAGCCATCACAGGGTCTAGAGTGCCGAATGAGCTTTTACCCACACTCCATTAATCTGGTTACCTCTGACAGGTTTGATTCTCCTACCTTAGGATCCAGAGGATGCCACTCCACCACTGATCCGTAGGGGATGCTATGACGATCAATATACAAGTGCAATAATATTTATTTGATTTGTTTGTATTGCTGCGTCTGTTCGTGTGTGCAGTATCTATATTTCAAATGAGCATGCTATAGATGTAGGAATACGGAAGAAAGCAACTGACAGCTCAATGCGATATTAACTTAGTGAGAGTGCAAACAGAACTTGCTCACTTGGAACGCTATTTGTGACCCTTTATTTGAGAGCTCTGTGATTTATTTGTTGGACTGCGCTTAGTTTCAAACGAGTCGGCTTTTTTTGCTACCGCGTGCAATCGAGTTATAAGCAAACATGCAAAATGCATCGATGTGGTTTTTCATATTAAAATCAAGTAATTTATTATTAAAGTTGCATTTTTATTCGAACCACAAGGTATATTTTATAAATGAAACTGCCATTCGCTCCTGGGCTTACTAGTAAATGATACAAGCCAAACCAAACCAAACCCCATGGCGAAGAGCACCGAAGGGCCATGACCTTCCTAGCGACCGGTGCTTTGCCCGAAGGCATGCAGATTATGAGGTGTTCTCTGGTCAGCACGACTAATTTTCTCGGCCGTTATCCTTGGTTTTCTAGACTGGGATCGTCACTTCAACGTCAGACGACTCCTCAATTGAAATCACGTAGTCTGATTCGACCTTACTTTTAGCCAACAGACCAGGGGAGTTGGCCGTGCGGTTAGGGGCGGGCAGCTGTGAGCTTGCATCCCGGATATAGTGAATTTGGCAGCCCCGAAAATGGTTTTCAGTGTTTTTCCATTTTGACACCAGGGGAATGCTGGGGCTGTACCTTAATTAAGGCCACGGCCGCCATCTACCCTACTCCTAGCCCTTTCTTATCCCATCGTCGCCAAAAGACCTATCTGTGTCGGTGCAACATGAGGCAAATCACAAACAAACAAAAAAATAATTAAAAATCAACCAATGGCACGTGGTGTTCAACCTGAAAAACAACATTTGCGGCACGAATTGCTTTTCTTATTTAATCAAGAGAAAAGGGCTGTGGAAAGTCATTGTTTGCTGTTAGAAACATATGAATATGCTCCATCGATTAGAACATGTGAGATATGGTTTCAATAATTTCAGCGTGGTGATTTCAATGTGAACGGCAGTGCGCTCTGGTTGACCACAGAAGACGAACAATTGCAGGCGTTACTGAAACTCAATGCTATCGCCAAGAAATGGTTTATTTAATTCACGCATTGATCGAAAGACGTCCGAAATGGATCAGAAGACATGGCAAAGTGATTTTGTTACACAACAATGCGCCATCTCACATAGCAGAACCAGTGAACCACACCCGTTGTACTTCCCCGACCTGGTGCCATCTGACTATCAACACTTCGCATCAATGGGACACGCACTCGCAGACCAGCACTTCAGCAATTTCTAGAAAGTTGGAAAATGGCTCGACAAATGGTTTGCCGCAATAGACAAGCAGTTTCCTGGCGTGGTGTTCATAACTTACCCGAAAAATGAGAGAAGTGTGAAGAAGCAGATGACCAATATTTTGAATAAATAAAAAAATAATTTATCTTGAAAATTATGCTTTTTCCTTATCACAAAACCGGTAAAAACTTATGCATGTACCCGACATATCTGTAGAAAAGTATTGTGAGTATGGTTAAGTGCAAGAGAGGGCCATGCGCCCTAACTTTGCCATTTAGAACAAGAGAAACAAATAAATAAATAGAATAATGATGTTGGTGAAATTATGCTTGAGGAAATGGAAAGGATGGTAAATAAACTCCATTGTCATAGGGCAGCAGGAATAGATGAAATTAGACCTGAATTGGTGAAGTATAGTGGGAAGGCAGGGATGAAATGGCTTCATAGAGTAGTAAATTTAGCGTGGAGTGTTGGTAAGGTACCTTCAGATTGGACAAAAGCAGTAATTGCACCTATCTATAAGCAAGGGAACAGGAAGGATTGCAACAACTATCGAGGTATCTCATTGATTAGTATACCAGGCAAAGTATTCACTGGCATCTTGGAAGGGAGGGTGCGATCAGTCGTCGAGAGGAAGTTGGATGAAAACCAGTGTGGATTCAGACCACAGAGGGGCTGTCAGGATCAGATTTTCAGTATGCGCCAGGTAATTGAAAAATTCTACGAGAGGAATAGGCAGTTGTGTTTACGTTTCGTAGATCTAGAAAAAGCATATGACAGGATACCGAGGGAAAATATGTTCACTACACTGGGGGACTATGGAATTAAATGTAAATTATTAAAATCAATCAAAGGCATTTATATTGACAATTGGGCTTCAGTGAGAATAGATGGTAGAATGAGTTCTTGGTTCAGGTTACTTACAGGGGTTAGACAAGGCTATAATCTTTCACCTTTGCTGTTCGTAGTTTACATGGATCATCTGCTGAAAGGTATAAAATGGCAGTGAGGGATTCAGTTAGGTGGAAAGGTAGTAAGCACTTTGGCCTATGCTGATGACTTGGTCTTAATGGCAGACTGTGCCGAAAGCCTGCAGTCTAATATCTTGGAACTTGAAAATAGGTGCAATGAGTATGGTATGAAAATTAGCCTCTCGAAGACTAAATTGATGCCAGTAGGTAAGAAATTCAACAGAACTGAATGTCAGATTGGTGATACAAAGCTAGAAATGGTCGATAATTCCAAGTATTTAGGTTGTGTGTTCTCCCAGGATGATAATATAGTAAGTGAGATTGGATCAAGGTGTAGTAAAGCTAATGCAGTGAGCTCGCATTTGCGATCAGCAGTATTCTGTAAGAAGGAAGTCAGCTCCCAGACGAAACTATTTTTACATCGGTCTGTTTTCAGACCAATTTTGCTTTACGGGAGCGAAAGTTGTGTGGACTCAGGATATCTTATTCGTAAGTTAGATGTAACAGACATGAAAGTAGCAAGAACGATGGCTGGTACAAATAGGTGGGAACAATGGCAGGAGGGTACTCAGAATGAGGCGATAAAGGCTAATTTAGGAATGAACTCGATGGATGAAGCTGTACGCATAAACCGGCTACGGTGGTGGGGTCATGTGAGGCGAATGGAGAAGGATAGGTTACCTAGGAGAATAATGGACTCTGCTATGGAGGGTAAGAGAAGTAGAGGGAGACCGAGACCACGATGGTTAGACTCGGTTTCTAACGATTTAAAGATAAGAGGTATAGAACTAAATGAGGCCACATCACTAGTTGCAAATCGAGGATTGTGGGGACGTTTAGTAATTTCTCAGAGGCTTGCAGACTGAACGGTGAAAGGCATAACAGTCTATAATGATAATGTATGTATGTATGTATGTATGTATGTATGTATGTATGTATGTATGTATGTATGTATGTATGTATGTATAAATAAATAAATTTCTCAGCATCACCTATACCTCAGTAGCATCCATGCTGTCTCAAACATAAATTATATACTGAGACTTCAGTGAGAGCTACATTTTGCTATGTCCTGTGTCAAGATATAGATGCAAAATACGCTGAGGATTTTGGGGCATGAGTAGTTTATAATGTAAACGTATTTAATCAAGACGCAAGTGTCTTCTATCCGCACAACAGTTCTGTAGTGAGAGTTGCATAAACGTTAGTGATCTGAGCTATCAGAACCCCTAAAATGTATGCAACTCACGTACATTACTGTAGAGCGGCCAGTTGATACTTGCGCCTTGTTCAAATAAGTTTGCATTCTAACCTATTACGCCTTAAAATCCTTACCCTACGATTTCCGTATATAGGTAGCTACATACCGATTTTTCAATATGATCGTTATATTTGTTTGTGATTTGATTTGAAATATATAAATGTGCCAACTTGATTGGACGAAACATCTCCAGTTGTGTTTAATTACGTCTCTTACATCACTTCTTACATCCTAACATTTTAAATTTATTATTATAACATTTTATTGGACTAGCTAGAAAATTTTTTCACATTATTACTTATTTTTCCATGATTCTTAAATCTTATAACATCAGTGTACAAGAGTCGACTATGAAACTATAACACTATTTCTCTAAATATTGTACTACTAAATAGTCCCTGTCTACTACATCTACTATTGTTTACTTCCTTGCCCTGTTCTATTGCGAAAGTTTACTACTACTACTACTACTACTACTACTACTAAAATGTTTTCATCCCTCCCCTGAAGGGGGAGGCGGGCCTCTTAGACGGTAACGCCGTCTCTCAGGCCGGGAGATCTGTTACGGTGAAGGAGATGCTCGGAGAAGGTGAGGGAGTTGGCGGCCGTGGCCTATACTAGGACCTACTCCGGCATTCGCTTTAGTCCTGAGAATGGAAAACCATTCTCAGGACAGCCGACAGTTGGGGCCATCCATGAGGTCCAGCCCTATCCCGTCTCCCGAATGCAGAGGCGTACAGCCACGGTAGAGTCGTGGCTTCACCTCCTCTGCTCGGTTGACCGGTCTGAATGCAGAGCTCTTCAACGTCATGTTCGGCTCGCCAGGATTTGGGATGATGAATATGATGTAGAGAGAGGGTGAAACGCGGTGTCTACACATAGCCTCCTCTTATCTAATAACACCAAGGGGGATGCTGAAGGTCTAACGTCTCCATCTGACGGACGAATCACTATCAACAGCGCCGTATGCTCTCACTCCATATCACATTGTTGATAGGTTAGGAAATGAATCTACACTTTTGGCACGCAATTTAGTGATTAGAAATTGTAAACCACTATGTTGCCTACCGTGCAGTCCTTTATTTTGATGGCGACAATGTTCCCTCCAACAGGAATCAAAACGGCTGTGCACAATATCCTACTATTAAAGATTTAACGCCTTGCAATCATGGCCAGCAAGTGGGATTGCTACCATTATTATGAATATGCCAATGACGATGACGGATTTTAAAGTTCTTTATTATCCACTTCAATTATCTACAATGTCTAATCTAAACTCCATTCAACTATGCCATACCCTGCTCTGATGGTATGGGGAAAAATTAAATTATGGTTCATTGGATTTCCTGGGTATTCATCAAGGAGCAAACCTTTTACGTTACTTCTGAATCTGAGGTAAATTACAAGGCAGTAAATTTTGTTCCTTACATTTTAGTCATCTGAATAACGGATCATGGACGAGCTATATTTATGCAAAAGAAACATTTTAAGTATTACCAACACATTTTTCAAGAATACTATAAACTGATTTTGTTTCTTAAATATTTTTAATATGTTACCAAAATCTGAAAGATATAGAAATACAGAAAGAAGAAGAGAAATTGCACTTATACACGATATCATATCTGGACAGGTAATAAGCATGCATACACCGTTAGTTCTTTTCTCTCAGAAATCCCAATTTTCCAACAACAGACAAATGCTGGGGCATTACTTTAATTAAGGACACGGTCGCTCCGTTTCCACTCCTGTTCGAACCCCACTGTCGGCAGCCTTGAAGATAGTTTTCCGTGGTTTCCCTTTTTCACACCAGGCAATTGCTGGGGCTGTAACTTAATTAAGGCCACGGCCGCATCCTTCCCACTCCCAGCCATTCCCTGTCCCATCGTCGCCAAAAGACCTATCTGTGTCGGTGCGACGTAAAGCAACTAGCAAAAAAATATTTCCACTCCTTGTCCTTTCCTATCTCATCGTCTCTATAAGACGTTTATGTGTCGGTGCGACGTAAGGCAGGTGGTGAAGAAAAGTTATTCATAAAGCTAAACTAATATACAGTAAATATTTTTGAGATTTTGGAACAATATAATAAAAATAATATAGAAACCACAACAGCTGAGATATTTTGCCACATAAGGGACATACAGTAAGTGATATTTATTCTCCATTCAACTTCTCTTATGGTGTCTTACATACGTTCATTCAGTGGCCAAAAGTCATAGGACTACACTGAATTTGATTTTAACAACGAGTTGCTCCTCCGGTAGTTATACGGCGAGGCATCGGCCCTACAAGGTGTTGGAATCGTTCTGGAGGGATCTGGCCCCACGCATCTTGCAATGCTAACCACAAATGATCTTGTGTAGTTGGTTCGGGGTTCATGGAGCGTACATCAGCATCGACAGAATCCCATAAGTGCTTCATGTGATTAAGATCGGGGGACCTGGAGGGCCAGTCCATGGTCGCATCTTCACTGGAGTACTCCTCCAACCATCTGCGTGCCACCAAAGGGCAGTAACATTGCACATTGTTGAAACATGGCATCTTCACCGGGGTGCTCTAGGGCCAGAAAGGGATGCAGATGATCTGAAATAATATCCACATAAAGTGCACTGTCAGCACTCCCTGCAGTTGGACAACGGGGCCTAATCGCGAACATAAGAACCTTCTGTATGGACACAAACTTGTTGACACACAAGATGCATAGCTTCACGGGGCATACGCCACACTCTCACGCGCCCATCAGCTCGATACAAATGGCACCGTGATTCTTCGGACAATACCACACGCCTCCACTGTACCAGGGTACATTGCTGTTGTTTTCAGGCTCATGCACATCGTTGAGCTCTGTGTCGAGGCGTCGGCAAAGCGACACGAGTTGGCCGTCGGCTTGTGAAGCCTATCCGGTTCAACTGAAACAGTCCATACAGCCCAGTATGGTTCTGCGGAAGCGACGTGATGTCCGTTCGTTAAACACCCGTGGTCTTACCGCGCGTCGGTTAACGCGGGTGGTAACATTCTCTTTGTGATATTGAATAACCACCCTCGACTGTGTTGTCCTCCGAAACCCGAATTCGCATATAATGCTATGACCCATGCGCAGTACGCCGATGATCTTCCCACGTTCAAAGTCGGTTAACTCGCGACGTGTTACCATCTACACGACACTGGTGTCTGAGACAGACTGCTTAGCTGTGCCGCACATAGCCGCAACGCCTATGGGTCATATACGGCACATTTTCTAATGTGACACCCCTTCCCATGATTTTTGGTTACTCAGTGTATAAACACGGAGCCTCGAGTAAATGAATGAATTGACTACCTAATTATACTGCTCGATTGACTGAAAATATTGTTGTATTGATCATAAAATTCGTAGTTATGGCCACGAAAATAGCCAATCCTATATTTGGTCTTGTAAAGAAGTAAAGTTGTATCTCAGAAATGCCATTGATATCTGTTCCCTATTTATTTTCTGTATCACAGTTATATTTCATATCCATTCATAGTTATGACATAACATGTCTCGGTATACTAATAAACCCTTCCATTAAAAATATTGATTTGTTCAATAGTTATAAACTAATATTTTGCAGTAAATTTGAACCTGTTCTTACAGAACAATCGTTTGAAGATTTACTCCAAAAAAGGCTCGGTATCTAAAATTGTGACAAAAAATTCCAAGTGCATTCCGAAATGTTTGTTAGAACCTATTCGTGTTCTCAAATAGTATACTCCATATGGAACTGTGTAGATTGAAATTGTGAATTCTAATCCAGTAGGATTGAAGCCTCTGTCGCATCTCACACATAAGAGGTTAAACATGCAATCATGATTCAAAACTTGGAAATCTATAGACATTGAACTTTCTCTTCAAGATCCAAATTTCACTGAAATAACGTGTATTTCACTCATGTTCATAGCAGGATACTTTTTATTATCACTTTTCACATAGGTTTTTTTGCAATTGGCTTTACGTCGCACCGACACAGATAGGTTTTATGACAACGATAGAACAGGAAAAGTCGAGGAGTGGAAAGGAACCGACTGTGGCCTTAATTAAGGTACAGCCCCAGCATTCGCCTGGTGTGAAAATGGGAAACCACGAAAAACTATCTTCATGGCTGCCGACAGTGGTGTTCGAAACCTCTATCGCCCGGAGCATAAAATTTTATACATAAACCTAATGCGCGGTGTATATAGTCACAAGCAGTTGTGTTTAAATTCTAAGCACTGCCTTTATTAAATCTAATTTAAATATAATTAAAGTTTAATTTAAATCTAATTTCTTCATATATTAAGCTTTATCTATCTCTATAATTCAAAATTTTAGGTAGAAAAATAGAAGGAATAGCTAAGGAGGTTTATAAAAGCTGTCCAAAACTTGACCACTAAGTTCTAGCGCACAGCGCCTTCTATAATGTAAGAAATATCTGAAAATATTGTATCATTGTCCACAAGGGTTGCAATGTAGAGTAGACGCACGGGAAAATCAATTGATATTTCATGGGGAAACTTATATCTAACCTAAATTTATAATCACTAATATGGTCCAAACGGAATGTTATTCAAAGATATAATCCTCACGATTTTTCTTAATCAGCTTAGTTAAGGAAAACAAATCGATTTTTATGATACATTTGGTTATTAACCGGCTCAATGGATAAATTGTTAGTGTGTTGGCTTTTGGTTCCATTCCCGGACAGGTCGTGGATTTTATCCTTCATGGTTGAATTACAATGGCTCGAGGGCTGGGTTTGTGTACCGTCTTCTGCATCAGGTAGGGCCTTATCCACACAGACGCGCAGGTCTCGGTAATTACTAGTTAAAACATTGTTATATCAAGCGACAATATAGGCACAGAGTCGCATATGTTCAAATCACAAAAAAAACTGTACTTTATGCATTGAATACGACCGAATATGGTGAAAGATTATTTCAAATTCAATGCGGTCGTTAAACTTAATACTCATTTTCATCTTGACTTCAACATTCAACGCATTTTATTAAAGGAATATCATTTTGTATTTGATCGATCTTACTCTATTTTACTATTTAGCCCCTCTCTGAAACAATTTCTCGCTAGAGAAGAGTTTAGTTTAGAGTTGGTGACGGATTTGTGTTTAAACTTTCGAAACACATAAATATAAATTCTGAAGTGATGGTCTAAATAACATTTTGATTACTGTCGGCTTATTAAAACTAACCATCTCATAATATTTGCGGTCGAAAATCCATCGGATTCATCTGTCTCATTAAATTACTGTGCGATTGACTGTGATTTACCATGAAAACCTAATATCTATTCATATTTGATTCACACAAGGGTTGGAGCGGCTGGAGATCTCTTTCACTCCCAGTAAATCCGATTGGTGAGTTCAATTTCTATGATGCATTTTTAACCAGACCATTCTAATACATACTTTGTTTCTGCTTCCCATCGAGCTTTCACTAAATTATCTACGGAACAACAACATAGTGAAATAATATATTAATTTATTTATTCAGCGAGAGAATATCACGTTTAGAAGAGACGAACAGATCATGTTTAATGTTCAGTTCCGTAAATATCATGTATTCATAGAAAAAATGTTATTTATAGACCACCATCGTCTTATATTGAGCTTCATACAATTTCTGGTAATCACTTTCTTATTTAAATACCTCCAGTTAATTATAGTGGGAATATATCTGAGATATCCGCACAAGACGCCGTTGTTAGAATCTTTTAATTTGGTATTGGTCCACATGAGTTGAAAGTAATGAAATGGTCTGAAATAATTAAACTGACTTGGATTTTAGCGGCAGTCTGCATATAACTTACTTCCCACGAAACACCGCTACAGTCGCTAATAACGTAGTCTACCTACTTTTCGTTGGTTGGCAGACGGGAGTACCTAGCACCTTGTTCACTGTTGATAGAACAAACATTATTAGTATTCGATTTAAATCTAAAATGAGACCCTAAGTTACTCTTTAAAATGTAATATAATTCTTCTGATCATTCTTTAACCCCCATGTCTCTACAAAACTGAGATTAACAAATATATCTGAACTGGTTGATTGTAAATTTCAAATGTAATCCATAGCGCAACACTGATATGGCTCCAGTCAACAGGAAGGCTAAACAAATACCGTATTGTTTTCGTTGTTATGGACAGGTCTTGAAAGCAGCAGCGTGCACTGAGCTAAGCTCTGGATATCATCTACACATGTTAATTATCAGAGATCTCGTTACATACACAAAAGTGGTATTTGGAAGTCGTAAACACCGACATGAAAACGATCAATTTTTGCCTAGATGAGATGATCAAGAAAAACAATATTTAATGATCAGTTCAGTGGATCCTATAGCAACGATATAATGCGAAACTTTATATTCAAATGGGCACATAACTGACGCTCGTACAACAGTCTGAGTCACTTTGTTACCTGCTGTGGTCCAGTAATACAATGATGTTCAAACGTTGGTACCGTTTGACTCCAACACTGAGATCGAAAATCTCTCTTGTCATCAGCTTCCTGAAATTTCCCTTTCCCGACAGGGATATTTATATAAATTTACGCCATATATTTTGCGTTGCTGCCATGTGAAGGAGGAACACTGCAAGTAAACTTTACTCAGGATCTTCCGAGGAACAACTTTTAAGACGTTGTTAGAACTGTCGTGGGCAGTAGAGCCTCTCTCGTAAAGACGCTGAGCAAAGCCCTGTATAAACGTGAAACTGCATCTTGTGGCCACAATTATACCTTCCTGTTCCTTACCCTTCAGTGTTCCGCAACTCTTGAATTGCACAGAGGTCTTTCCTTCATCTATGTACGTCTTTCTATTTATTATTGTCCCTATCTTCACCGAGTACATTCCTTCAACTGTCTTTCCCAAGAAACTGGATGTATTAATACGTGGCCTACTAACTTTTATTTCTTCTTTCCCATTTCTGGAAACTCCCTTCATATCCGATACGTCATTTACTGTAGAACTTGTTTTAGTCATCTTCCTCCATATATTCATTTCAGTAGATTCCAGTTGTCTTCTTCTCCATGTGCCTATTGTCCTATTGTCATATAATAAAGTATTCGTAACAAATGTTTCCACATGTGATTTTCAAATTTAGATATCCAAATGTCTACTTGTTAGTATGTTATATTTATTTGCTGAAGTATTTCTTTTCTCCTTCTCCTGTATTTATCCGTACTGCTGTCCGACTCGTTGTCTCAATGGTCAGCGTACTGGCCTTCGGTTAGTGGGTCCTGGGTTAAATTTCCGGCCGGGTTGGGGATTTTAACCTTCAGTGGTTAATTCCAATGGCTCGGGAGCTTGATATTTTTGCTGTCCCCAACATACCTGAAACTCACACACCACATATAACACTATCCTACATCACAATTTCACGCAGTTACGTACACATTACAGATGCCACCCACCCTCATCGGAGGGTCTGCCTTACAAGGGCTGCACTCGGCTAGAAGTAGCCACACGAAATTAAAAATCTGTACTGCTGTTAACATCCATGATTAAGCTTCCAAAAGGACACAAGTTATTTACCTAACATACTAATAAGTGCCTATAATTATACCACTATCGATGAACTTCCTTCTCTTGCTGATCAAAAATGTATTCGTTTTCCTAACGCTTATTTTCAGTTTTGATTTGTCTAATATTTACTTCTGTTTCACCTCCATTAATAACTATTTGTGGTCTTCGGCCTGTGTAAAGATTCCGAACCAGCCTTCTGTCTTTGTAACCTTTGCCAAGTTTTATCATCACTTGTAACCTGGCATTCCAGTCATTAATGTAGCCCATCGTACTAATCGCTCCTTCCAGACAACATTAAACTGGAAATCGAGACCCTCGTTTTTCCCATACTTAACTACCGCGATATTGTATTACGTTGATTTTGCTGAAGAACAAGCAAAGATGCTGCAGAATGAAATGAACGTTCGAATTCATATTTTTTCGTAAAAGTACGCAACTCATGCATTTGAAGCAACTCATGCCATTTCAGGACATTTGATTATCTATATATTGATACCGTTATTCTTCAACATTTTAATTATGTAACAGTGGGGTAGGTTTCCTCTAACCTTGGTTCTCTCTCCTTCACGCTTCAGGTATAGACCTGATCCGACGCTTCATTTGCTATACTCATATTTCGTACATGAACATCACTCCTCGTGTTTGGGGTTAGATAACTGCAGTATTTCAGCCTCTTTTGGAAGACCTTTACAGGATTTCCTAGTAATTGCGTAACCAGCTTTTATGAATACTTCGGTGAATGTGTGGATGAATTACATAGTACTAATGTATTTCTATTAACTCCCACTCTATTATTATGATAAACGCAGTCACGTTACAAGTTACTTATATAAATGTAGAACAAATAGTTGAAAAGTTTAAAAAATATAATAACAAGAAGTTATCTAAAAACCAAACTCCACGGCGCAAAGGCCTGAAGGGCCTTGGCTTACCGAGGGACTACTGCTCAGCCCAAACAAGTGCAGATTACGAAGTGTCGTGTGGTCAGTACGACTAATCCCCTACTCCTTAATTCTTGGCTTTCTAGGTGGGGGCCTCTATCTCACAATCAGACAGCTCCTTAACTGTAATCACGAAGGCTAAGTGGACCTCCAACCAGCCCTCAGAATAAGGTAAAAATCACTGACCTATCCGGAAATCGAACCCAGGGATGCCGAGTAAGGGGCAGGCACGCTGTCCCTACACCACGGGACTGGCACACAATCTTTTGTTATTATATTAAAAATTACGTTGGCCGATATCACACCATAATACCAGTTTCATATCAGTCTAAACGTTAGAACCTTTCCTCCACCACCATCATCAACACGTACTCTCATATCATTAATGTGTAAGAATGGGACAATGCAGTCTGAAGCCATAATGTGTTACGTATGAAATGCCCAGGAATCATAAATAAATAAATAAATAAATAAATAAATAAATAAATATGCATAAGCATTTAGCGTGATTTCAGTCCCTGTAGTTGTTATAGGGTACACTCCTAAAGTCGGAATTTTCGCGTTTAATTGATCTCCACAACCTTCTAAGGAAGTTTCTCACGTGATTCCCTCGCATTTAAAACTTCCTAACATTTCAACTAACCTTGCGAGAATTCGAGCACACAAGGTCGGTAGATCTCGACCCAAAAGTGACCATGGCTGATGTGTGGTCCAACAGCTCTGCACTCGGACTGATCAACCGAGCAGAAGAGGGGTGGCCACGGCTCTACCGTGGCTCTACACCTCAGCATTCGGGAGAGGGGACAGAGCTGGACCTCACGTGTTGCTCCAACTGTCGGCTGTCCTGAGAATGGTTTTCCATTCTCCTGCACTTCGGCAAATGTCGCGACAGTTCATAGTATAGGCCACGGCCGCCAACCCCCTCACCTTCTCCGAGCATCGCCTTCACCGTAACGAATCTCCCGGCCTGAGAGACGGCGTCATCATCTAACAGTCCCGCCTCCCTCTTCCTGGAAGGAATGAAAACATTTTAGTAGTAGGAGCACAAAACCTATAGCGTTGACCATTGGAGGGATCTTCTTACTCAGTGTCCTACTCGCCCGTTTATGGCATTCATAATATACGTTTGGATGATTTACAAAACAAAAAAAATACATTCATCTTTATAAAGAGTACAATACACGGAAAATGTTCGACTCTACCTAACTGAAGTTATGTTCTTCTTGCTCCCATATCTAAAAATGTGAAGTAAAACCGCAATACTCGCAAAAGTTACTGTAATTCTGCTGCATGATGTACACGCGATGAAAGATATCCATTTCTGCCAGTAAGTAGAAGTGGTAGCAGAGCAAAAGCAGCAATAATAAAGTAGTAAGTTTTGCGGTGTATGATATTAGTTAACATGTGCGGCAACAGGTGCTTGCTGAGTGAATACTAATAGCGAGGGGAGTGAGATCGCGAACGAGGCCCGGAGTTTATCAATACAGCGAGCTAGAGAGAGGAACGGCGCACAGCCAGCCTGCCTGCGCGATGACCCCAGCACTGCCCTACACGACATGATACAGTTCGTATACCATGACGTAGTCTGTATCTCATAAGAATTATTTTCTCCTACCAAGTATCTATGTCAGAAGCTCTTATAATTAAAAGGTTATAACGTCTTTCATACAGCGTGATTTTACAACAGAACTCAAATTGATAATACGGACATACAGTATATACAAATGGCACTGATACAATCCTCGTCGTAAAACCGTGACAAAAAATGCTTAACTTACCGATTAACGGGCATTATTCCTTTCGATACTTAACTTCTCCGCAATCCATATTCTGTTGCCAACGTCCAGGAACGTCGATGGAATCATCCTGAGAAAGCTTCTTTGTAAGATTTTTCAGTTCTTCCGCTGCAACATTCTGGATAGTTATATTATCCTCCATAATCACCTGATTTTCCATCCAATTTAACAACTGAAAGAATACTGAAATTAAGATTACATAATGATATTCCAACTATCAAGGCATTTGTGGTAGATTTGCATAAGAGTATGAAATCGCAGCTATGTTTGGTAGTTTCTAAAACCTTCCGAAATCTTGGCACCAATATATCGACTTGTCAATGGCCTTTCGGAGAAATGGGCAAGAATCTTAATCCGTTAATTTCATTTTCATCCTCAGCCCGCGGACGTTTACGAGAAGGAATGTGTTTCATTCACCGAGCTAAAAATACAATCAAACAGGAATTCAGAATCGACGAAGGGGCATGGATCACAAGTACCCATTGAATTAAGTAAATAACGGGCTTGTTGCTGCGCACATCTTTTTCCAAATTCTTTATTCAAGGTGGACACATCCTCACACCTTTCATGTTAAATGCCCTTTTCTTATGTTTTTTATGTTAGTTCACATATAAGAATGCAACCGGAGAAGCCCCAGTATTCCATGGATATAATATTGTGAACATGGATTACATAATACAAAAATGTACTTTAATCCAGATATTATGGCCACTCAACGCCGCCTTTCATACGATAACCTCAACACTGGCGGAGTTATTAAATTTTACTCATATTTGTTACATTAATATAATAGTAATTTTGAAAAGAATAGGAGCCATCTCACGAGCATGCTAAGTGGGTACAGACAAAGGATACGGTACTATGATGAAATTGGCAAAATATTGTACCAGGCCAAACATTTATTGCGTGGTAACAAACACTTACAGAATATAATTAGTATAGCAGAGTGATGAACCACTCGTAGAACGGGGACAGGTGCTGATACGATAGCGCATCGAGACGCATAGACGTCGGATGTTTTTCTGAGGAAAGTCCTGCTTCAGCCGGCGGAATTCACTCACTAACATTGGCTGATGTAGTCGCCCAATCTGGTCCTTAAAGTCTGGACGAGAGGTCTTGATAATTTGTTCGCGAACGATGTTAACTTCACGAAGGCATGACATAGATACCCGTGCTCCCAAGTTGTGAAATAAGATTGTCAAGATATACCAGGAAGGGAAGCACACAACATCGCAGAAACGTATCGCTGTGCCATCAGGTTTCCTTCAATCACAACAGGAATCATACCTTTCGCCGTGGTGGTGTGTCATTCTCCAACGAAGCGTGGTCACTACTATGGACACCAAGTCTCCCGAAACGAACTCGGCGGTCGTTTGCATCCAGATAAAGTATTCATTCGTGAGTGAAGACAATCCGTAATGGACACTGCGACGACAGATCGTACTCTGTTCACTACCTGGATATGGAACCGGTATGCACTGGCGTAACCCCAGTTTCAGTGAAATGTGTCTGGACTGTGCGAAGCAACGCCCGTAGTGTGCTTCCTGCCTGTCGCACGATGAAACGATCCTACGCGCTGGTGGTCCCCCAGGATCCATCCGAACCTACACGATGCTCTTTATGTACCCTCAGGCTCCCCGCATATCCAACACCGACGCGCAGTGTAGTCAAACGGTTCAAGTGGCGAGGAACGCGCAGGAATGTCCAACCTCTCCATATTAGTCCAACGGTGCGGTTTTCCTTAAATTCATCTAGTTGCTAAAAGGCTTGTGGAATGTGCGGTCGGGCGTGCGGCGTATTTTCTCAACGTAACTTTCTGGGTCATACGGCTGCTAAAGACTTGTTTGGTGTCTTCGCGCAAACTATTGGCATTAAACACAAATGAGGCACATGTACAATAAGAATGTTTTATTAATAATTTGTGTTGTAAACGCTTTTCGAATACAAAAGGGCATTGATTTGATATTGCCTTACGTCGCACCAAAGCACAGATATTTCTTATGGCCATGATGGGGTAGGAAAGGGCTAGGAGTGGGAAGGAAGCGGCCGTATGAAAATGCGAAATATCGGAAAACCATTTTCAGTACTGCCAAGAGCGGGGTTCGAACCAACTATCTCCCGAATGCACGCTCAAAGCTGCGCGTTCTTAACCGTACGGCCAACTTGCCCGGTAAAGAACATTCATTTCAATACTCTAATTTACTAAAACTATGGAATTGTGAGCGTGATTTCTTCATTTTTATAGTAATGTAAAGTCATAGTGAAATTACGCATCATATTTACGGTTTGTGTTTCCTTTTATGTTTTCATCTTCTTCTTCTTCTTCTTCTTCTATACACACATACCACTGGCTTACATTGTGGCCTATTCATATGCACTAACCCATTGCTTATTACTAAGTGAAGAATTACTGGCCACTGAATAAAACTTCATACATACATGCATCACCATTATAGACTGTTATGCCTTTCAGCGTTCAGTCTGCAAGCCTCTGTGAATTTACTAAATGTCGCCACAATCGTCTATTTGCAACTAGTGCTGCGGACTCATTTAGTTATATACCTCGTATCCTTAAATTGTTAGAAATTGAGTCTAAACGTCGTCGTCTTGCTCTCCCTCTACTTCTCTTACTCTCCATAACAGGGTCCGTTATTCTCCTAGGTAACCTATCCTCCTCCATTTGCCTCACATGACCCCACCTCCGAAGCCGGTTTATGCGTACAGCTTCAACCATCGAGATCATTCCTAACACATACTTTTCTCCTCATTCCGAGAACCATCCTGCCACTGTTCCCACCTGTTTTTACCAGCTATCATTCCCGCTAATTTCAAGTCTGTTAATTATAACTTGTGAATAAAATATCCTGAGTACACCCAGCTTTCGCTCCCGTAAAGCAAAGTTGGCCTGAAAACAGAACTGTATAAAGATGGTTTCGTTCGGGAGCTGACTTCCTTCTTACGGAATACTGTTGATCGCAACTGCGAGCTCACCTTGATTCAATCTCACTTACTATATTACTATCTTGGGAGAACACACATCCTAAAAAAAATATCTACCTGCTCCAGCTTTGTATGACCAATCTGGCATTCAATTCTGTTGAATTTATTACCTACTGACATCAATTATAAATGTAACTTAAATTACTTTTTAATAACTGCTGCACTATGACAACCAATATTATTTTAAAAAAGAACACCAAAGAGGTAAAATTACCATAATTATAATTTACTTATTATCGAGTACAACCTAGTGCGAGTATTGAATTCTTATGGTAGACAGTGGGTACTCTACTCCCTTCTTTTATTCGATTTATTCAGAAACTTTTTATAGGTACTACCAAATTCTTCACCCTCCTGTTTGCTTTGTTCCTATCTATTCCAGCGTCTGATAAATGCATTCTCGAATGTTTACTGCCTTAAATATCGCAAAGGTGTAGAACACATTCATGCTTCGTCTTCCTATTCCTACATTCTAATATACATTTACTTTTCTACTATATTTCTCGAGAAATGGTGATTATTTAAGAGTTGGGAGTTATCATTAACACAATATTATCACGATAATTAATTGTAGAGGATAGAAACAACTTCCTCTAAAACAACATTCACAAGAATATTGTGATTTGCTATTATCCTCATTGCAAGTAAGCTAACTTCTAATTGTGCACAGCGGGTTGCAGAATCACTTGGAGGGTCTTTTGTATTGCGGGATAGTATAGGAAGAGGAGACAGAATATTGAAGGTGCTTAAATATCGTTAAATCTACTGCCTTTGAGACATTAAATAGTTTTTACTGAATTCAAACCTCTAGGTTCATTTCATTTCCCATAACGATTTGTTATACATTGAAATTCATTTTGACTTCTTTCTTACACTCTGTTAACATTTCTTTCAACAGATCCATTACCTTAGGCTGTTTCTAATAATATACATGACCGATACGGTTTTATTCTTATAGTTAGGGTCCGGCATTTGAAACTAAACCTCTCATTCTTCTTAGGACGCACTCTCCCTGCGAAGGTTGTCGATCTAATTGATTACGATAAATCGCGAAACAATGTCTCAAACGATTTCAATAATAATAATTTCGAGTGGTTATTTCTAGCCCGATGCAGCCCTTATAAAGCAGACCCTCCGATGAGGGTGGGCGGCATCTACCATGTGTAGGTCACTGTCTGTTATTGTGGTGGAGAATAGCGTTATGTGTGGTGTGTGAGTTGCAGGGATGTTGGGGAAAGCACAAACACCCAGCCCCCGGGCCACCGGAATTAATCAATGCAGGTTAAAATCCAAGACCCGTCTGAGAATCGAACGCGGGACTCTCTGGACCGAAGGCCAGTACGCTGACCTTTCAGCAAACGAGTCGGACAAGATTTCAACAGAAGTTCATCCATACCAGATTTAAAGTCTTTAAAAGCCTCATTGATGAGTTGGAGAAGTTCAAATCGTTCAACTTTCATGATGAGCCCGATGTCAGTGAGCTATCGCTCCTTGACGAATGTTAGAAACTCTTTATTTCTTATTTAAAAAGTTGAGTAGAATTGCCTACATGTAAAATAATTACCCGGGATCCGTCTGGAATTGAAATACGGTATCATATGGAATATCACATGTGATGGGATTATCCTTCTAATGGTCGTATTGAGGAACCAAGTTTAAACCTCCTTGATTAACTGCCTGAGAGACGGATTAAGTAGGGGTATTCCTGTCGCCTTGACAGAGAATACTATAATGTATTCGAAAAGTCTGCAAACTGTATGGAATATAGAGAAAAGAATAACACGATTCAACCCGGAAGAGGAACGAAATAACTCCATACCACAGATATCCTTCGATGAATAACGCGGTAACGAAACGAGATATACGGTGGGAAACATATAATCCCTAGACTAGGATGATAGTATAGATTTAGTTACTGTTGTATCTATAAAGATGAAATTACAAATAAGTTTGGATACTGAATTTTGTTCCATCCGAATTTTTATCATGTTTGTAAATCAGTGATATTAACTATTAAAAGCTTAAGATATTCTGCAGGTAACATTCAGAAAATTGAGGGCATGTTACTGATAATCACGATTCCGTATGCTATCTGAAATAACATTGAAATAAAACAACAACATTCAAGATTTTTTAAAAAAATTCTTCACCTTATTGAGCAAAGCAAAATCCTGATTCCATAACATGAGCGCGTGCTGTGGATAACAGGAAGGACGCAACTCCAGCCTTGACAGTGCGATAAAGGACACTTGTTGCTCCCTCCAACTTGTTGGGACTTATTTCTGTAACATACCATACAACAAATTCATAATCGTAGTTCCGGTTTAACAGTGCCCAAGCGTCTCGCGCACGACAACAAAAGGTAAGACCGGTCATTATTCACATCATGTCGTCGCTAGATTTCTTTACGTGCACCTTAAAATGTCTGTTCCTTGTACTGACTAAGCCAAGAAATGTAATCTTTAATTGAATAAATATATTCATACTTTTAAAGTATTTGACACTAAATTTAAATTAATTCTTACATCCATATGTTAAGCTATCTAACAAATTAATTTACCTTAACATAAACACTTAAACAAAAATTAAGTGAACACACAGTGTCTAGGGAACCTAAGCGTCTTAATAGCACACGGTCTTTGTAACGAGTACTCATATAACAAATGCTTGAAAGGAAAAGTCTACAAATCCATAGTCCGACCAGTTACACTCTGTGGGTCTGAATGCTGCCTACAAAAGAAAAGCACCAGCAGGTCCTACATGGTATATAGATGAAAATATTCCGTTGGTAAAATTGGTGTTACAAGACTGGACTATATCAGAAATAAAGGTCTCCAATGGTGACTTGGAATGGCACGTGTTTCTGAGAAGATGAAAGTAGCACGAATTAGATGTATGGCCATGTCGTCCGAAGCCCTGCAGACTGAATACTTTGATCCTGGAGGTTCTCAATCCCAAGGTCGTCCCATGAAGCGACGGCTTGACTGCATCAAGGAAGACATGAGTCTTGTAGGCGACACTGAATTTGATTCCCTTGACCGCAGGAAGCGGAGGATGGCATGTTTAAAACTGAACCCTGCACCAGTGCGGGACTAAACGCCAGGAAAAAGAATACGACTCATATCATAGAAGGGAAAACGAACTTGAATCAATGTCCGTTGTGATTGAATATATTTATGATGTCTCTACACTCCTATGTTTAGAAATGAATAAAATGTTTTCTAAGCGTAAAACACTTCCCCCAAAATCACAACAATCAGAAATGCAAGATTTTAACCATACCAGAATAATATATCTGTTGCTGGAAATTATTTAATTATTTATTTAGCGTATAGTAACACATTGTATTATAGAACAATATATAAATGATAATAATTTAGGTAAATAATAGGTACCCGAAACAATTGATAACTGTTTCCTAACATCATGAAATAAACAGCTATTATTAAGAAATTTTAAATTCAAGCCATAAGAACGTTTTTGGAATATGGATTATTGCCAGAATATTCCGCGTAGACTTATCAGGTAAATTCCACTTACAAGTAATCGTGTTGGTAATGCAATCTTAGTGACGAATACTTGTGTATCCAGCATGTTTCATACAAAAATGATGTTAACAGACCATTACCAACAACCCACAGCGAAAAGCATTGCCTTCCGTTTTTAACTAATTTTCTGTAATATTAATCGCAGGTAACGCAGTAGGATTGTGCTATCCTAGCGTTAGCACGACATAGTCATACTAAAGACCTGCTAGTACCCCCGCTGTGGTCTAAGAATTAGTGTAGGCTTCTAAAGGATTGGACTGGGTTTGGGCTTGCCACGAATTCGTCTCGATCTGAAGGACTCTATTTTTTTGTTACTTGTTTAACGTCACAGTAACTAATCCAAAGTTTTCAGGGACGCAAGTATGGGAAAAGGATAGGATTGTAAAGGTAGTGTCCATGACCTTTATTCAGGTACTACCCCAGGATTTGCCTGGAGAGGAAATGTGAAACCACGGAAAACCCATCTTCAGGGCTGTCGACGGTGGGCCTTAAATCCAGCATCTCCCGGATGCAAGCTCACAGATACGCGACCCTAACGGCACAGCTTTGTGAGTATGTCATACTAAATTGAACTGGTGAGAGGAGAACCATTTGACTAAATTAGAAAAGAAGAGGTGATAGGATGACAGGACACACCTTAAGACGCTCAGTTGGTTTCTGAGGACGACAGCAGTAGCTCAAGGCAGGAATACGATAAACAAAGTATTGCAAACGTAGGATATAGGAGTTACGTACAGATGAAAAGGTTAGCACGAGATAAGGCCGTATAAAAAGTAGCATCAAACAAGTCAATGGACTGATGTCACACACAAAAACGTGGTATAATACGGTGCACACTTACTATTTTACTAAAAATGATTTTTAAAGGTCGCCAATGAAGGTTTTTAATAAATTCCGAAGTATTTTTCAATATATATTAAATAATAAGATTAGGTATTCACAACAAACACTATTTTCTATTCTATACCTTGTTGGAATTTCATATATTTTAAGTTAACGATTTTTAATCTGTTTTCTTCGTTAATAATTGAGAAATTAATCCCTAATTTCTGGCATGAAAATGAAGAATTTGAACATCGAATTCATGCAAAATGCTCAATCAACTTAAATATTTACGTGACTCTTGATAACTGCGGTCATATTTACAACCATTTCAAGTTTTCAAGTTTTGCAGTACATTGAATCCAAACCACAGAGATTTAGTATTCATTTAACAAATGGGCGAGCGTTATCCCTTGTTCATATCATATGTTAGTGAAGAATACGCGTATGAATCACGAACTCTGAAATCAAAACAAGTTCGGTTTATAATAACAGGAAGTTCAATAAAACATACACGAAAATAGTGAAAGTGTAAGGAATAGAGTTATTTAAAAACAATGAGCGTGTATAAATGTTTTTGCAAGTAGTTTCTCACACTACCACATGGAAGCTTTCCGAGGTAGCAAGAATGGTAAAATTGTAAGATTGCGCAGGTAGTAGCCGTACCCTTAATAAGGGTTAGGCCCCGCTTTGGCCTGGAACGAAAGGTAAAATTTACGAAACCTAACTTCAGGGCTACCAACAACAGGGGGAATTCAGACCTACTATCTCCTGAATTCAGATACACAGCTACGCGATGCGAACCGCATGGCCAACTCACCTGGTTTTCTTAAGTGTTTCCTTCACTTATTTTAAGTTATCCAGTGAAGAAATAATCCTATCTCTTCCATAGGGAGAATTAAAGTGACTTTTTCACTCTTAAAACCATAATCATCACTTCCAGTTTAACTTATCCCTTGTTTCTGCAATATTAAAAATGTTCGTTACATATCCCAGAACTGGAATTGGTATACGATATATGCTGTAGTCTGTAAATCCTGCCTTGAATTTCAAAATCACTTTCTCACACTGAAGTAGTTTTCAACGAAATTATATTATTAAATTCAATTCAATTACATTATTTTAAATTTTCTGTCAAGAGTATCGTGATGCCGGTTACAAAAATTCTCATTAAATATGTGAATTAGGAGTGACTTACTTAGGTGGTGATGGTGATGATCAAACATGAAATAAATTAAGCATTGGCACGGGAAAGTAGTAAATGATAAAATTCAAATTTTATTGAGAATTTAGTAAATTTTCATGTCCATCGCACAGAGATGATCATATTTCTATATGTATTCAAACAATGACAATGTGGCTTCTACATGGCATAAGTTGTAATTGCTGAGGGAATGTGGTAACTCCCTTATCCCATTTTTACCGGACTTGAAGGAAATAAGGTTGCTTCTTGTGTTCTAAAACTGATCTCATTTTCTAGAAATGGCAAATAGTGTGTCCAAATTTTGGCTGGTAACTGAGAAGAAGGGTAAGAATCGCATAATTTTAAAGGTCATGGTGTACATCATTGCAAAAAAATTAATTCGGTTATGTGAACTTGAAATTGTCTTGGGACAATCGTACATGACAAGCAATAGGAAATTTGATACTGAAGAGAAAGTTAAAACATGCTAGACTCTTATTCCAAAGAAGTGGGTAAGATATCAAGCTCAATAATGCCATAATTATGAAGGTTGAGGACTTTTCCGACTTTTTGTAGAATGTGATAAATTTGTATAAACTGGTATCGCAGTCAGTACTATCAGCTGAAGCAGATTCACAGGAGTAGGTTTCATTTTCACTTCAAGAAACAGTCGTTTAGTGATATGAAAATATTGGAAGAGCACTGGATGTTTAAAAATGACACTCATGTGACTCAGTTACTAAACTGCAGAGCTTACAACAGTTTAAAGGAGATGAGCCTAAAGGAGAGATTTGTTATTTATGTTAGATCTACTGTGCGAGGGGTATCTCTGATTGTACAAGAGTTTTTTCGCTTAATGTATAAACATTATCAATTACGAGTTTGACTAAGGAAAGATTTCCATGTTGTACTTCCAAAAAATAGAATTTTATAGAAAAGTTCGAGCAAGGGTTTCCAAACTCTATTTCTAACACAAAAAATGAGTGAATGTCCTACATTAACAAAATTGCCGTAATGAAATTTTCGGAATAGTGATCATAAGAAATGTTTAACACTCCGGTGGTCGCGCGAAGAAAAGTTACGTCAGTGGTCGCGCGGTTCACAATTGTGATCCGTACTTTCTTTATGATATTAGGCTATTCTATGCTATTTATTGATGAATACGATTATGCATTGTGAAAAACTTTATTTTCTGTCCAATATAATATAATTATGCATGCATTTATAAGAAATACCTGAAAAATTACCGGATATTTTGATTTGTCTCAATTCGTCCATAATGTTTTCGAGGTACCTCAGTGTCGGCTCATTCAGCCATCGATTTACATTCTCATAGGGATCCATTTTGTACTTATACTCCAATAATTAATATAAACACATAAAACGGAGTAGATATGTGCACATGAACTGAGATTAGACACCGTAATAAGAAAACAAAAAAATCAAAAGAAGTGACGCAAGTGGTCGCACGGATCACAGTTGTGACCCACAAGAATAAATTGCTTTATAACGCAACAACCACCAGTCAAATATAGCAGACTTCTGCGTTATTAGAGAGGATTTGGGGCGCGAGCAAGGTACCAAGATGCTCAAGGTCAAAAGTCATACCAAAAAGCAGGAGCGAAAAGAACTAAACGGCTGGATCACTATTGTGATCCGCGCGACCACTGTAGTGTTAAATTCCCCTAAGAAAATTGCTTCTCCCAGTTACTATTTTTCCCATCCCACTGCCTGAGTTATCAATCCCGATCTGTAAGAACAACAAAGGTATATTCGGCTCTTTGAAGAAATGGGAATTGAAGGGATGACTGGAAGGGTAATTAAGGATTATGCTAGAAAATAACAATGCTTGAACAGGCGAGAATGGAATGCAAAAATGATAGTAGAAGTCTGTCACGAATATGTGAAAGCAATACACACTTTTAAAGTCCTAGTAGCTGTAAAATTACTTGTTATGATCAGTTAGGTTGAATATGGATTCACGTTCATTGGAATGTCCGTCATTAACAGAGCTCTTATGGAACTTGTGAGAAGAGTATGTATTAGGATACACGTAGTTTCTGAGATCTCGGTACGAAGAAAAGTATAAATAGGGTCAAAGTATATAAATATTCAAATAATAAATCTATTAACAGTCATTTATCTCCCGCATTTTGCTGGGTAGCATCGACACAAGGTACCTCAACTTCGAATGAACATAGGAATTTTAAGATTCATGCAAAGCTGCTTCAGTTATTCAGATGAATCTAAGAACATTTTGTTGGTCCTGTAAGGCAGAACCAAATGTAAATTGGATCTTCGTTGTATGAGTACTTCAATTTGTAAATCATCGAATGTAGATGTTGACAGTAAAGACATTGTAAGAGGACACAGCAAACTTTATTGTAACTGGAAGATCCTCCTTTAAGCAACGACCCCAGCCCATTTTAATTGCAAACTCTCTCGGATAGTTTCAACAGGTTTCTCTCGACAGTGCTGCTTCTGGGTTATTGACCAAGCTGAATCCTATGAAAGGGATTCAGAAATGTAGCTTGGAGGAGGATGGTGATGTTAAATGTGCGCATGCGTTTAACACATGAACGTAGCGAGCGCGTATGAACATACGTCATGAAGTAGGGCACGCCCGGGTCGATAGTCCGTGTTGTGGCTGGCACGCGTGCAGCCGGAGCACGAGGTCACGGGGCGTCTCCTTGGTCGATACTGCCCGTCGTACAGCCACCAGTTGCGGCCTCGCCTGTTAACCTTACAACCATTGCAACCTCGAACCAAGTCAGTGGCCCTTTCGCTCCAACGTGACGAAACGTGTAGTCAACGAACTCTCTGAGAGTGGTTCTTGACACCGTGTGGACAGATTTACCGAATTTGCGCATAATCCTTTTTTATGTGCACTACTTGGGCCCATCACGTGTGGCGGCAAAATACGCCCACGGTACATCCAGCGTATCGCAAGAGACGACTAAAAGAGAAATCCCTAGGAGCTCTCAATTTGGGCGTGAAACTTGGCGACCTTGCAAGATTAGGAACTGAAGTCACTTATCCGTGTTGTTTCCTATTTACCATTGCATAGAAATCTCCATGCCAGGCTGAGTGGCTCAGACGGTTAAGGCGCTGGCCTTCTAACTCCAACTTGGCAGGTTCGATCCTGGCTCAGTCCAGTGGTATTTGAAGGTGCTCAAATACGACAGCCTCGTGTCGGTAGATTTACTGGCACGTAAAAGAACTCCTGCGTGACTAAATTCCGGCACCTCGGCGTCTCCGAAGACCGTAAAAGTAGTTAGTGGTATGTAAAACAAATATCATTATAATTATTATTATCATTATTAGAAATCTCCATCGATCAACGCTTGTTCCTTCTTCAACCTCGACGGTATTACTGTAGGAGAATTGCAGAATCTAAGACGTAGTAATAATGTAAAAGAGATGGAGTATTTGACTTGGGTAAGACTCCAGTTTACCGGGTGAGTTGGCCGTGCGGTTAGGGGCGTGCAGCTGTGAGCATGCATCCGGGAGATAGTGGGTTCAAGCTGCAATGTCGGCAGCCCTGAACAGGCTTTTCGGTTGTTTCCCATTCTTACACCAGGCAAATGCTGGGACTGTACTTTTATTGAGACCAAGGCCGCTTCCTTCCAAGCCCGAAGACTTTCCTATCCCATCGTCGCCATAAGAACTATCTAAATCGGTGCGACGTAGAGCAACATGTAAAGAAAACTCCAGTTGCATGGTGGTTCAAGTTTATGGGACCTACACCAGGATTACTAGATACGAGAACTAGGAAATTTTCAATGGAAAGCAGCACGATTAGTTCTGGGTGGTTTCCGATAAAAGATTAGTGTTACGAAAATGCAGTAAATTCTGGGCTAGGAGAGTAAGGAGACGAGCTGCCCGACTAAGTGGTATGTTCCGAGCTGTCAGTTGATAGGTAGCATGGAATGATGTCAGGGCATGAATACCCTTAAGTGAAGTTCTTTAAGGTGGGAAGGAACAAAACATAAAGATAAAGACGGAATTCAAGAGGACAAATTGTGGCAAAGATACCTTAATAGGAGGAGCCATTAGGGATTGGATTGTTTTCCGAGATAAATTTTTGGGTAAACAATTTTAGTTTTGTTTACCCAAGAATTTATCTCGGGAAACGTTTTACAGATGTCGAAGTTCTTTTAAATCTTTTAAAAGAAACTAGAGAAAAATTGACGGAGAATCAGTCACGTCAAATCAATGATTATTTATTTATTGATTTATTTATTTATTTATTTATTTATTTTATTTATTTATTTATTATTCCCTTTCCGCATCGTCCAGTGTCATTCCCCTTATTTGCCTACTTCTTCCTTCTTCGAAGGATCGGATCTCTTCCATTTCCTCTGTGATATATGCACGGTAACCTGTGCCTGTCTTATGAGGCAACTAAAAGGTATGACCCCCGGGAACTCACAATATGGGAGTGTGGATTAACGTCCACAGTCATACCTGGCTTTATTTCCACTTATTTGTATTAGGTTTCTCACTTTCACATTTCTTATCAGATCTCCCTTGGTCAATACTTGTTCCCTTCCAACACCGACGATTTTATCTTTGCAATGAATAAGGAGTAATTAATTGTCGCACCCTTTGTTGCCCTTCTCTTACTCTTGCCAACGCCCTCATTGTTGAAAGTCAGCCCTCTTCCATTTTCGCTCAGCTTAGATTTAAAAGGATGGTTTTCGATTTGGACTTCCTCGTAATAGTCATAACGACCACCATCTCTAACACCTGCTGAGGACAGTCCTTCTGTCCTTATAGGAGAAATTATTTGAAGTCAGTTTCTCCTGGCTGGAACACAGTTCATCGCATTTAAAATGCACGCGACATCACAAATTATGTCACCTCACGTGCTCAGCTGGTACTCAGCTTCCCCCTTTAATCATTCATCCATTAATATTAAGTTGAGTCTGTGATCATTTTATTCCCTCTGTACCTCACTTAACACTAAATGCCACTTAAAACATCACATCCAATCTTGCCTACTCAAGTTGGAACTAGACAAGCCTCATTAACCTTTGTCAGATTCCACGACAGAATTACGAACATGCGTCATGCCTCAGAGGTGATGTTGGCCATTTTTCATGATATTTTCCACTTTATCTCGAGTGAAAGCTGTAATCGTATCTGATATAATGGCTCAAATTAATACTGCTAAAATGCACTCGTATGCTGCCGTAGTGGCGAAATAGCGCTCTGATCGACTCAGCAAATGTAATAGGAGGGCGTTGCATGTAACAGCGATGACGTCAGAGCTCGTACGGGCTGAATGAGTAACAGATGACTACAGTTTGTGCAATACAAGGCACCTCAAAGTTTTAGACCGCGGCCTGATTTTCGAGGAGAGACGAATAGGCTACTCAATATGTGAAGTCGCACAGGCACGAGACTTTCCAACGGGTCACCGTATAAGAAATGTACGATGAGCATATCGTTTCGGTAAAAATCGCTGCTAAAAGTGATGAACAACGCATTGATGACAGGGTTCGCCGTCGGCTCCGTCAGAGTATAAGAGAGGTTAGACGAGCCACAGTGCACCAGATTACATGTCATTTCAATGCTGTACAACAAACTGTGGGAAGACATACCCTCTAGCACAATCTCGTCGCCATGGGATACAGAAGAAAGCGTCCCACGAGGTGCGTTTGTTCAACAGGCGTCACAAAGAACAATGACTGATATGGACCAAGGAGAACCACCATTGGACGCTATAAGCGTAGAGAAAGAACGCCTGGACAGATGAGTCGTGGTACCAGTTGGTACAGTATCATGGCCGGGTACAAGTGCGATCTCAACCACATGAGGGTATGGATCCCTCTTTCGCGCAGGGCACACTTCAACCCGGAGTTGGTATGAGGATTATTCACTTGGGATGAAATGGGGTCCCTGGTACATCTGCCACATCCCTCACCGGGGAATTCTACAGGAACCTGCTGGTAGATCATGTCCACTGCTATGTTCTCCTCCAGCACCGCGCAGGCGACCTATAGCTGCATCAAAACAAATATCCTACCCATCGTTCCTGAATTGTCGATGACTAGTTCCGATGACACTGCACGGATATGAAGATGCTGGCGTGGCCACTAATCTCAATCTCATTAGGATGCTGCCAAACTGGATGTGCCTTGAACATTGCTCCGACAATTAGGATTTCTACATATTTCCACAGCTTCCCGTATAATCCTGGACCTGTAATGTCTAGTGTGGGTAAGAGCTCCTAACAATTTCGACAGGGACACTGGCTATCAATAAAATAATACCTATTTGCCAGCCATTAAGGATTTACCGGTATGTACGTACGTAATTCTCTTCCCTGTCCCTTCACTATTTTTATTTCGTCTCAGTGTTTTCCAAATTCGTACGTTCCTCAACGCCGGATGTTTCAATCAAGGCTTGTAACAATGTCGTACACCTGTCAATGTCATATGTTACGTACACATGTTACGTCACCCTCTTAAACTTATTCTGATGGTTCGGTCAGCTTCCGCTTCGAACGCTAGCGCTGTGCCACGTCCGGGGACCCATCTGGTGACGAATGAACGTACCATTTCCACTTCTATTATAACGTCTAAATTTCAAAAGCCCATTGTTTAAGAAGCCTTTCCCGTGGACAGTCGAGATTTCCTTCTGATGACGCAGAGTACAGTTCTCAGCGAAACGTAAAGATTTTCACCGCGTTTTCTTGACACGGCATAAGCTCAAAGGCCTGTATCATATCTATAAATACGGGCCGTGAAAGCATCAATGGCAACCATCCTCTATATAACACTAATTAGTGAGAAAAAATTGTAGACATCCGGCACTTCGAAAAATGAAGGTATCGGCCACAGAATGACAAGGGCCACGACGGGCATAAAAATGAAAAACTTCCTATCCCTCGGAAATCTAACAGCGTCGGGGTCGGAAAAGAACTAGACTTGTCCAAGGAAGGTCGGATAGGATACATGAAAGTGAGGAGTCTGGCAGAAGTAAGTGGAGCATTGACAGGACTCAGTTGAGGGCCCCGTGGTCACCAACACACGCTCCCAAGTTAAGAGCCAATGGGGGCCCTTTTAGTCGCCTCTTGCAACAGGCAGGGAATACCGTGGGTGTTATTCTACCGCTCCCACCCACAGAGGGATTAATTGAGAAGTTTCTGTTCAAAAGGTACTACATTTTTCCACCTTAAGGAAGTTGTGGGGAAAAGCCCAAGAAACGTAAAGTTAAAGGCAAATGGAACGTACCCATACTCGCGCTTGGTACAGCTTTTAAGATATTACATCTTTCTTGTGTGGATTGTTCATGGCAATCGATAATATTCAACTACTTTTTTATGGCGTCTGGCCTCCGGAGAGGCCTGGCACAAGTCTTTTGATTTGACTCCCGTAGACGACCTGCGCGTCGTGATGAGGATGAAATGATGATGAAGACGGCACATACACCCAGTCCCCTTGCCAGGTGAATTAATCAACGGTTAAAATTCCCGAATCGAATCCGGGACCCCTGTGACCAAAGGCCAGCACCGTAACCATGTAGCAATGGAGCGGTATATTCAACTACTGTAATGCATATGGATGAAATATTCATTTATTTTTTGCAATTGGAAATAGAACCTTCTAAACAGAGACTTCACAAATGAGGTCCACCTCCAGTATCTGTCTGGTGTTAACATGGGGAAACCATGGATATTTTTCTTCAGGGTTGCCGACGATGGGATTAGAACCTACCATATCCCAGCTACGTGACCCTAACCACAAAGCCAACTCTCTCGGTAAAGGAAGGAATAAACATGATGGGTGAAGCTTTGCGTATAAATCGGCTTCGAGAGTGAAAACATGCCAGGCGAATAGGGAAGACGTGTTTACCTAGGAGAACAATGAACAGGGCCATGTAAGGTGGAAGGTAAGAAGAGGGAGAGTTGTTGTGGTGATTATTGTCTTAAGAGGAAGTACATCTGGGCAACCATCCTTTATTGACACCAATCAGAGGGGAAATCGGAAGAAGTCCAACACTTCGAAAGATGGAGGTATCGGCGAAAGAAATGCAAAGGCGACGAAGGGCGTGAAAACGAAAGACCATAGGTCTTGAAAACCTAATACAGTGGATTCGGAAAACAAGAACACTTGGTCAAAAGAGGTTGGATTGGAAAGATGAAAGCGAAGAGACTGACAAAAGTAAGTGGAATAAATGCCGGACTCAGCTAGGGAAAGCGTGTTCACCAACACACGCCCCAATATTCAGAGCACCTTGTCCTCTTTTTAGTCACGTTTTGCGATAGGCAGGGGATACGTGGGTGTTATTCTTCTACCTCCACCCACAGGGAGAAGTTGAGGGACACTCAGGCGACTCAAAGTACCCGAGGTATGGTAATTTACTCAGGCTTGGGGAATGGATGTTTTTCCTAACATATTCATCTTTACATTAACACAACAAGTTACACTAACAAACACCAGAGAAACACGCAACAGTGAGCCTCCACATGGTACTGCCGTCAGAAAGGGCATCCGGCCGTAAAGACCGGGTCAGATTTATATTTGTGACACAGTTAGCACCTGCAACCCAACCAGTGTAGGAAAAGTGACAGAAGTTATGTATGGTAAGTATAGTATCGTGAAGTAGGATTTTCAGCATTATTTGGAAAGACGTGACGTGAGCATATTAAATGTAACGTGTTATGAACTAAAGGTAATATAGAATTTCTTAAAATAGGGCGTGATATCGCGTATATAGTCACAGAATCTCACAAAAGGGACTGCGGATTGAATGCCACACAATATATTGTATTTGCTTCTTGTTTATAACATACACTTACGTTCTTTGATAATGGGTACATGGAAATAAATCTTTTAAGACGCTTTTAGTGTTTGCGTTGAATTCGTATTTCACCGGGAATATTTAACGATGATGTTTAATGTCTCAATTGACAGATAAAAGAAAAGTCTACTTATTGCAAAACTGGAAATCTAAAACGCAGTTTTCATGACAGCGCTTCAAAGCAAGGTTAACATTTTGCTCAATATGTGGTCACACACATAATCTGTTACAACGTGATGCAAGTGTAATGGACTAGTATAACTTGAAATAATTCTCTGACAGATGGGTAATTCATGGAAATACCGAGGTCGATTATTATTATTATTATTATTATTATTATTATTATTATTATTACGTAGTTATGTACGGACTTTATTTGGTATAAATCATGATCGTATTATTTGTGAGGTTATGTCACGATACATTTGCTAGATGTATATTAATATGAATTTATTTAATGTAAGAACACAATAGTATATAATTTATTATTAGCTGTAAATATGATGTATAAATCCAGCGTAATGTTGTTCAGCACACAGTAATAGTCCGGAACAACGTATCTTTGGCATTAGAGAGTTGCAGATAGTTCCATTCATTGTAAATAGGTTATTGAAGTTTCTCGAAATTACGAGAAAACATGTTTTGTCATATTCTTCCAGAAGCCTGGCCAGGCAATGTATATAAATAGGCAGTCTTGGGAGTTGAGTTGATTTGTTTAACGAGACTTGTAGTGGAAGTCGTTAGTCAAGTGTGTGAAATTTGTTGGGTTGGTTGTTAGTTGACATGCAAGTGTTGCATTCTTCTTCTCCTTCTTCGTAACAATATTTTGTACAAGAAGACAGTTATCAGTTTTTGTGTGTGTGTGTGTGTGTGTGTGTGTAAAGTTTGAAAATAAAACTGTACACAAATGACGGCATTTAGTGTGTGCGTCTTTGTAGTTACAACAAAGGTGGTGCTGTGTTGACTTCTGCTATCGGTTGGAGGTTAGCTGATAAAGAGTAAACAATTTAATAAGCAAGTCTACAAAAGCCTCAAAACTCTGCGGCTGTTACAATCGAGTCAGACTACCGTCAATTATTTGTTGAATTGGGTACTCTTTTCCCTGCAGTTCAGCTTGACAACAAATCTCTCCATCACATAGGTTATGAACACAAGGCTTAGAGCCATGTCGAACTACTAAGTAGGATTCATATCTCTGAGAGAAATTAGTGATAAGCTTTGGGAACTATTTGGATGGCTGCTTCACCTGTAACAATGCAATAGCAGTGGTGGTGCTCCCAACTTAGCTAAACTCATTTCCTGAGAGCACTCACGTTAACGAGTCCTCCAGCACACACATAAACTTGCACACTTCAAACGCGTCGTCTAGTGATGAGATGTCACGCCTGATACGAGAATGATAACATCGCATGCTCAAACTGAGTTTACCCGTAAGTTAATATTACTTTCAACTCGGGAGTGTGTGAGAGAAAGAAACATTCCGTAAATTTAAAAAAAAAATTCAATGAATATTTTTTTTGCTAGGGGCTTTACGTCGCGCCGACACAGATAGGTCTTATGGCGACGATGGGATTGGAAAGGCCTAGGAGTTGGAAGGAAGCGGCCGTGGCCTTAATTAAGGTACAGCCCCAGCATTTGAATATTAATGAAACATTTTAAATTTCTATTTCCTTCATAGATTTTTCAGTAGGGTGAACCATTGGTGTATCCCTAGTATTGGGGCAGCTATCCATAGTGAATTTTCTCTCTTCTTAAGACGCCGTCTCCGAGCGGAGGTTGGCGATCCATGTAACTAGGTCTGATCTTGACAGCGCAGAATGGAATGCCATTCATTGTAAATAGGTTATTGAAGTTTCTCGAAATTACGAAAAAACAAGTTGTGTCATATTTTTCTAGAAGCCTGGATTAGAAAAATCTTTCGTGATGACTCATTCCATACGCAATGAAGACGAAAGTTTAATGGTCATGTATACAGTTATAAATCGGTCATTCTAATGTTGAAAACATTTCTTAGGAGACAAAGCAGGAATCCCCATACTACGAAAACGTAAAATTTCCTCAATTGTACCGAAATTTGAAGGGTTAAAGGGCCCGGAAAGATTTCAAATTGTGAGTCTTAGAAAGCTCCGTCAAACTAAAGGAAACAAATTTCTGAAAATCACTTCGGAATAAATTTATATCCAGAAAACCGTCGAAAATCGCTTGTTTTTCTACTCATTTTCTTTCTGATTCGAATACTAGCCCAATGAACTTATTTACATAATTTTTTCTGCAGTGTGTTCCTTGGTTCAATACGCTTAGGCGGATTGTTTATTTTTTGCAAATGGTGACACCAAATGCTGTTATAAGGGCTTATGTGAAACTCGGCTTTGACTCACATTAGTGCTGGTAGTGGTGCTCAAGTGAAACTGTGCATTGACTCACATTAGCGCTCGTAGTGGTGCATAAGTGAAATACTGTATTAACTCACATTAGCGCTCGTAGTGGTGCTCAATTGAAATTCTGCATTAACTGATATTAGCGCTCGTAGTGGTGCTTAAGTGAAACAATGCATTGACTCACATTGGCTCTCGTAGTGCTGCTTAAGTGAAACTCTGCAGTGGTTCACATTAGCGCCCGTAGTGGTGCCTAAGTGAAACTCTGCATTGACTCACATTAGCGCTCGTAGTGGTGTTTAAGTGAAACTCTGCACTAACTCAAGTTAGCGCTTGTAGTGGTGCTTAAGTGAAACTCTGCATTAACTCACATTAGCGCTCGTAGTGGTGCTCAAGTGAAACTCTGCATTCACTGACATTAGCGCTCGTAGTGGTGCTTAAGTGAAACAATGCAATGACTCACATTAGCACTCGTAGTGGTGTTTAAGTGGAACTCTGCACTGACTCACATTGGCGCTCGTAGTGGTGCTCAAGTGAAACTCTACATTGACTCACATTAGCGCTCGTAGTGGTGCTCAATTGAAACTCTGCATTCACTGACATTAGCGCCCATAGTGGTGCTTAAGGGAAACAATGCATTGACTCACATTAGCGCTCGTAGTGGTACTTAAGTGAAACACTGCATTGACTCACATTAGCGCTCGTAGTGGTGCTCAATTGAAACTCTGCATTCACTGACATTAACGCTCGTAGTAGTGCTTAAGTGAAACAATGCATTGACTCACATTGGCTCTCGTAGTGGTGCTTAAGTGAAACTCTGCAGAGGTTCACATTAGCGCTCGTAGTGGTGCTTAAGTGAAACTCTGCAGAGGTTCACATTAGCGCTCGTAGTGGTGCTTAAGTGAAACTCTGCATTGACTCACATTAGCGCTCGTAATGGTACTTAAGTGAAACACTGCATTGACTCACATTAGCGCTCGTAGTGGTGCTCAAGTGAAACTCTGCATTCACTGACATTAGCGCTCTTAGTGGTAGGAAAAGGAAAACTGCTAATCTAATCGACCGGATAACGATGATTCATTAAGAAAAGGATTAGAATTTTTAGGAATAAATAAAGAATATATTCTCATACATTTTTTATGTTTGATTTACCTAAAATTCGTAGTTTATACCGCTAGGTTGTTTTCAACATTGTGTTGCTTGCCTGAAGGGCTAGAACTGTAGATTTTTGAATTATGTGGTCACCTGTACTGTTGTTGGGGTCGCTGGAATCTATCCACGGTATCTCCTGCTTGTCGTAAGAGGCGACTAAATGGAAGACCAGGGCCTCTCAACTTTGGAGCGCTGGTAGACGACTACGGTTCCCCTAGGTGAGTCAGTATTGCTTCCACTTAAATGTACCAGGCTCCTCTCTATAACCTTGCCTTCATTTTCCTTTTTTTTTTTTTGCTGTTGATTTCACGTCACTGTAACACACCGACGGTCTTCGGTGCCGCAAGGATGAGAAAGTGCTAAGACTGGGAAGAAGCTGATAGCCTCAAATTAAGACACAGCCATTCAGCGTTTGCCTGGTGTAAAAATGGGAAACCACGGAAACCCATCCTCAGGCTGCCGACGGTGTGATTTTAACCCCTCTATCTACCGAATGCAAGATCACAGCTACGCCACCCTCACCGCACAGCCATATCACTCTGTCTATTTCCTATCTAAATTCTATGTTAGGTCCTGTTCTCTTTCGATCCGCCGATGTTAGGCTTGCGAGGGCTATGGAGGCTTTCATTTAAAAGTCCTTCCATGGGCCTTCCCTTTTCTAGCCAATTCCTTGATTTTCGAAGCGTCAGACCTCTTCCACTTTCTTTCTGATTAGTCTTAACAGAGGATGGTTGCCCAGTTGAACTTCCTCTAAAATCCAGAATCAGTTAAGTGGCAGAAATGCCAGAATCAGCTAGGTGAACCGTTGTCGTCAAACCACACTCCCGAGTTGTGAGCTTCTTGTCACAACTTAAGTCGCCTCTTATGGGAGGCAGAGGATTGCGTTGACTCCGTCTCCACCTCCAGGGAGAACAGGAACTGATTGAGAGAGAGCTCCAAGTAGGAGGGAAGTACACTACACCATGGAGATAGCCATTATCACATTTTATTTTAAAAACTCCGAACCGTCTTTGCTAGAGTCAAGTGAGCTGAGACCTATAATTTGACTACGATAAATAACACTTTCGTCCTCTGTGTACTTGGTGAAGTTCCAATGGCTGTTTAATACTCAGCTCATAATATAGGGAAATAAAATAGTGAGCTTCCATTCTTTTACGTTTTGTTTGTAGGAGGAAAGGTTTCCTTTTTATCGTGCTTAATCTTCAACAAACCCTGACTGCACCATACATCTCTGAAGAAAAATATTCCAACCACGATCTAAAATCAACTCGTGAAGGCATGCACCAGTACATGAAATATATAGATTAACCATAGCAATTCATGTTTTTATCCTTATTTTCATATCTTGAAAGTGTTAATGAATCTATACGTAAACCTAGTAGAAGCTGTATATTTGAAAAGAATATCAGAATCCTATGATGTCTTCAGCTTGTGATGAATTATTACAACTTTGGTGGTGACTGCGGATTTCTCCGTCAGTACAAATTGCTTAGTATTGTAACCGTATCGGTCATACATATAATTAATTGAAAATTGGTTTAGGAAGTGGAAACTTTTGTCAAGCTCTTTTGACCATGTTAAAGTGTAGTTGCGACAGATTCCCCAACACCTCTGACTTGGTGGTGCAAACGCAAGCCCTTCATAGCTGGAGAGATCCCCAGAAAGAGAGCGAGCGATGAAAATAACAAGGAGCCCTATGGTTGCAGTAGATTGCATTAAATTTTGAAGGTGCTCTATTGGAATCCCTGTCATTGAATATTCGACAATGAATGCATCGGAACGTCCTACTGACATGATACTGACGTGACATAACACGTTGAGATGAAGTTTTTAACATGACGTGAACTCGGTCCGCACAAGTTGTGGGTAACAGATAATTTCACCTTAACTTTCCTGGCGACACCTAGTGTTTATAATGCACAATATCTTCTGGTGTGGGATAGATTTTTTTTCACTTTCATTAATCTTATCGGTCTTACCTATTGAAAAATTGAAATGTCATATGGCTTTTAGTGCCGGAATATCCCAGGACGGGTTCGGCTCGCCAAGTGCAGGTCATTTTGTTTAACTCACGTAGGAGACCTGCGCGTCATGATGAGGATGAAAATGATGGTGGTCTTACCTATGGTTTTGACAATATGAAGGTGTCTGAGGTAAGAAGGGATGCTAATGATGCCACTCCTTATGCAGCCAGTCCCTGCTGTGTGTGGTGCGAAAATGTTGCTCATAAGATCGGTTAGTTCATACATTTCAGTAGGCATGGCAGACTAATATGTAATAGCAACTTATGGATAAGTGAGGAAAACAACGGGAAACTACACATTTCCATAGTACGCCTCTTCAGTGATGCCTAAGCCATCTGTGACAGCTGATGGTAGAGCTGTTGAGGATCCAACCAGTATTCGAGCTGAGGACTGAACGTGCACATACGTACACAAAGTGGTTCACATTGCAACTCAAGTCCAATGTAATATGAGCGATCAATGACCCGATGAAGCAATACCTCAAAGCACTTTCTTTCTGTTGTCTGATAAATATCATGGTAAGGTTGAAGAAGTAACACGCATGATCCCATTTAACCAGTAAGATCATAAACATTAACAAAGGAACAGTATTTAAAAAGGGACTTACACCCTTGAATGTCCACTAACATTTAATATTCCGTTTCCTGCTTGTGGACTAGCATTTGCTCTTCATACTAGTGCAAGAATTTCTTTTATATCTACTCTACTTCAAACGTTACAATCTTAAGAATGGTGAGGTGTTTTAGACCTTTTCCAACAGGTTATTAAGCTTACCAGGTCCTTTCTTCAAAAACGATCTCCCTGATAGCTCATACAGAGTTTCAAAATATACAGATAATTTTTCATGCAATTGTACAGTATGGTGGTGCTATCCTCGTGGTAGGAGTAGCGTGTCAACCTGTCACGTCGAGGACCCGAGTGCGATTCCTGACTGGATCAAGTATTTTAATTCTCAACTAAGGACGAGAATATCCACAAACAGATCATCTGTCACTGAAGGTCTTGTAGTTCACCTGTCATTGCAATACACCTCTTGGCATGCCGATGCCCTATTGAGCTATTGCGCCACAGGCTCTTGAACTAAAAAGCGGATAATAATTCACATGTTAACTACTGTAGATGCGGATTTTCTATACCGTAGGGCATACATTCACAGCGATATTTTGTGTTGTTTCGAGGTATAGCCTACTATCTCCCTCCCCTGCTTACTTCACATACGTTTGGTGCACAATTAAAATGTATAGCGGAATGGAATCATTAAAGGAACTGCGTAAAATACCAGAATGGCATTAATACACCACGACCAAGTTTCGAATCCGGACGAAATCTAGGGTGTAACTATTACCTGGATTATCACGTGGCTCCAGAAAACACCTTAAAAACATCCAGGACTAAATGTGAGCGAAGCTGGCCTCACGGACCTGAAATATATCTCGAATAATGGGATCAAGTTGCACTATTTGAGATGTGTAGTTGCAGAGTAATCTTTGTATTATTATTATTATTATTATTATTATTATTATTATTATTATTATTATTATTATTATTATTATTATTATTATTATTATTATTATTATTATTATTATCATTATAAAATGTACTATGCAATATGCAAACATCTGCGCTGACTATTATAAAATGCTACAGGTAAAATTTCCATCAGGAGACGTTACTTCGGTATGCGTAATGTTTGCCCTTCGTTACAATGCGTTTTGGCTGGCATCTCAACCCCACAGTCAAGTTTAGGTGATGATACCTCTTTTCCTACTTATGCAGAGAAACTACGCACGTTCGATGGCCTGTCCGAATTCGGTTTCGGATTGTGCTTATCACTTAGGGCTGATCAAAATCAGGTGGTTTCTCAAGGATATAGGACAAGGTTGCCAGTCTTCATCCCATGCGCTGAGGATGTTGAGATCATTTTCCGAAAGAGCCTTAGCGCTGGTAAATGCTGGGAGTTTAGATCTACGTAGTAAAATCAATAAATTCGTGGAGTGGTATTCTAGTGTCACTATGGTGCTCTACAGGCCTCTATTGTGAAGGGTAATTGAATACCAGAGACCGAACTTGAGAATTTCGTAGTTTGAGCAACGGATGAATTTCAGGTTCTGTCAAAAAATAGGCAAATCCACCAGTGAAACGTTTCAGATGATGAAATCGAAATCGCCTGAATCACCACGACAGGAAAAAGATACGGAAAGGCGGGTCAAAAGATTATGTGTTCCTTGAACTCCTAGAGCCAGCCCACGAACATATAGACTGTGGTACGTACACAGGTGTACACTGTGTTACCTGCACCGTAGGCGCCAGTCCAAGATGTTACTGACTGTAATACACGGGTGTGCACCGTGTTGCCTACACTTCAGGTTTCAGTACACGAACTTAATGAGTGTAGTATTGTTTGCTGAACAACCAAGATCATATAAATGTAATCCATGAATTAAAAATAAATACCGCTTGAAGACAGTCCACGTTTTTTAATACTTGTTAAAAGACGTGAAAATTAATTGCAGTTTAATTCTACTTAGCCTACAGTCATGTAATCATTCCACAGAGTTGGTTAAGAACCTCTTATCGTAATATGATTGACTGATAACAAGAAGAAAGTGACGAGATTTAATTTGTATCTTTGATACTGTTAAGTCTTGAGTATTCCCTTTGATGTTAGTTGTATCATTTCCTTTGTTCTCTCGGAAAACAGTAAATTTGAGAGGTTTGCAATGCGAAATATCTGTAATTTATTCAGCGGCTCTCTGACTTCAAACAGGTGGGCGATCAGAGAGCGAGAAGTGCTCTCCAAGGGTTCACTCAAGGTAATGTTCTCATTATTGTTAAGTGTGTTGCTCAAGATGCCATTCGTCTGCCGTAATCACGTCTCAGCCTCCTCAGCGACACCAGACTTCGTGCTCGTGTTGTACTGAAGACTGTGGAACAACTACGATGTCCTAAAAGCTCCTCCCGGTCTATTAACCCTCCGAAGGATGAAATTGTTCAACCATACTAGGAAGATTAAGTGTCTTATATTGTCGAATTTAATTCCCTGTTCCTCTGAAATGTCTGCATCTACAACGTACAAATTGTCAGAGCACCTTTTTGTTTTGCTAGGGGCTTTACGTCGCACCGACACAGATAGGTCTTATGGCGACGATGGGATGGGCAAGGCCTAGGAGTTGGAAGGAAGCGGCCGTGGCCTTAATTAAGGTACAGCCCCAGCATTTGCCTGGTGTGAAAATGGGAAACCACGGAAAACCATTTTCAGGGCTGCCGATAGTGGGATTCGAACCTACTATCTCCCGGATGCAAGCTCACAGCCGCGCGCCTCTACGCGCACGGCCAACTCGCCCGGTAGAGCACCTTTTAGCATCTGGTATAAGTTAAGTGTACCTTTAAAGTGAATAACTGTTTGTATAAGACTTATGATTTCATGTTACGAATGAACGTTGAAATATAAGGTAACATGACCCCGCATGGAGAAATAGATATAAGGATACACAGTAGTAGGGGTGTATTTAGCATTTTTTTTTACAATGCTGCTTGTTCGGGGAGTCGACCTAGAAAGATCTCTTGCCCCTACTTGCACCACATGTGAGGAACCTGCGTGTATTTTTAAAATGACGGAAGTGTAAAGTGTTGAATGTGAGGAAAGGAACATTAAGGACGACACAAACACCCGGTCCCCAGGCCAGGGATATTAATCATTTACAATTAGAGATCCCTGACCTGGCCGAAAATCGAACCCGTGGCTGCCGGGTGTATTTAGCATACTCACCATTCTTGTGCAAGCAGTTTCTCTAATGCTACACCAAGGGAACGATGACAACATGGAAGGCTTTTTCTCCACACTGCATGAATTAGCCGTGCGGTTAGGGGCGCGTATCTGTGAGCTTGCATCCGGGAGATAGTGGGTTCGAACCCCACGGTCGGCAGTCCTGAAAATGGATTCCGTTGTTTCCCATTTTCACACCAGGAAAATGCTGGGGCTGTATCTTAATTAAGGCCAGGGCCGCTTCCTTCCCACGCCTAGCCATTTCCTATCCCACCGTCGCCATAAGACCTATCTGTGTCGGTGCGACGTAAAACAAATTGTAATAGTAATCTTATTAGGGTTACTTACATTACTCTATGTGAGTTTCTATAAACCTGAGCTCCTTTTAAACTTAACTAAGGTACGATGGTTATCTGCGGTATTCCTTCCTTGCCAAAGGCAGAACATAATTATGCATGGAATACGTTTAAATAGTGTTCTTTATTAATCCTCCAAGTTTATGATTTGGATATTAGGCAGATGTTTAACAAAATTTTAGATCATAGCAAGCCTTCGTAACTCATCTCTTATAAAATGCAGTTCTGACCCTAGCAAAATAGACTGACAGTTCATACCTTTATAATGTCACTAAAACCCTTTGAACCGGGCGAGTTGGCCGTGTGGTTAGGGGCGCGTGACTGTGAGCTTGCATCCGGGTGATAGTGGGTTCGAATCCCACTGTCAGCAGCCCTGAAGATGGTTTTCCGTATTTCCCATTTTCACAGCAGAAAAATGCTGGGGCTGTACCTTAACTAAGGCCACGGCCGCTTCCTTCCAACTCCTGGGCATTTCCTCTCCCATCGTCGCCATAAGGCCTGTCTGTGTCGGTGTGACGTAAAGCCAGTAGCAAAAAAACTCTTTGAGGAACTGGATGTTTACTCTGCACATATTTAGACCGTATGCAATTTGCAATTCTAGATTATTTCAAGAAATGATGTTAGTGTATAAAATCACATCAATTCACTTCTTAACATACAGATATTTTTATAACTGGTTTTACCTCGCACCGACACAGATAGGTCTTATGGCGACGATGAAATGGAAAAGGGGTAGGAGAAGGAAGCGGCTACGAACTTAATTAAGGTACATCCTCAGCATTTTCCAGGTGTGAAAATGGGATACCACGGAAAACCCTCTTCAGGGCTGAGGACAGTAGAACTCGAACCCGCTATCTCCCAAATGCAAGCTCACAGCTGCTGGTCCCTAACCGCACGACCAACTCGCTTGTTCTCTCAAAATACAGCAAAAGCCAAAAGTAAAATATATTTCGCATATTCTCCATGCTGATATACTTGTACGGTGCCTTACAGAAAAAAGTCGCTTGGAAAGGAAGTTACTCAATCAGATCAGGCGCTGATAAAAAAAAAATTATAAAATTTCTCAGTCAGTCATGAAAAATAACGCAGAAAGAATGGTGTGCGTATGCAAATTGTTACTTAGAACATAGTGCAACATGCAATCTAAACAGAAATTAACAATTTATCAGATTTACTCTACCAGTGTGGAACTTAAAAATGCAAGTGGAATGAGTGGTATCCTTTCGATTGCTAACGGAACAATAGTATGAATATGAAACCGGAATAGCGAACATTGCATGCAATGTTCTGCAGAGTTCTATTTTCACTTGAACAAAGGAAAGCTTTTGTTCTTGTTCCCTGAATGAATGTACTTGCAATTTAACCCACATGCGCCCGCGATACTTTCACGTTTAGGATTCCGACTACTTTTTAAAATATATTTCTGAGCACCTCTTTAATTGAGAGTATTAGGAATTTTAAATATTATACTCTGACTTAATTAAAATGTATATTATAAAAACAGAAGCACGCATAGGATTACGATTAGTTCTTAAAATATATTTCTGAGCACCTCTTTAATTCAGAGTATTAGGATGAAATATTATACTCTGGCTTAATCAAGAAGTATAATATAAAAATTCAAGGTCTAAAAATGTCACCATGTTGACAGTATTCTGTTTGTTGCTTTGAAGATTTTTAAGCCAAAGAATATGGAAAAGTGTTTAAAATTTATTGGAATATCTTAAGACCCTCCATAACATTTTGTAAGTTACTGTTAATCATAGCATCCGACAACACCCAGATCTCGTTCCTCCAAGATCTTCACCTATCAGAATCAGAATGGATAGTTCGGTCTTTTACGTGCTTCCCCATGACATGGTCAAAATGTTTCAACTTTCATTGGTTGATGCTGTGAAGGAGTTCTGGCTCAGTATCAATGCGAAAAACCATAGGAACGAAATTCAATATTGAAACACGGAACTAGAAAATAATTATATAATTCCCGATAAGGTTCTATACAGATTGACTATGGCTGACAATGCCAGTATTCCATCATTAACCAGCGACTGATTCTCCAAAAAGATTCCATTTGGTGTGTATATCTTGCCATTGAGATAAAATATAACAATCACCCCAGCGTGAAAAAAAGGTACTAACCGTCAGCTAAGAACTCTGTATTTGACAAAAAGAAACCGCTTTTCCATATCTGATAATTAAATGATCATAATTGTGTCTCTCGTCTATGGCCATCCATCAACGGTTGCTAACTTCCAAAGAGTACCAGCCATAGGATATAGCTGCAAGGTTGCTAGATAACATTATTTGGCCATCCACGTAAACCTTGCATCTCAGAATTCACGATTGCTAGAGTAATATTTCCACCACACTAACATCAGTCACGCTAACTTCCATAACCCAATGATAAGATGTCCCCCAACCATAAGCCATATGTATGTCAAAAGATGCGCGATAATATTCCTTCCAGAGGATTATGCACGAGAAATCTCAAGCTCTGTTCTTCATTTTATGCATAAGTGATGAATTGCAATATATATTTGATGCTTGGACTTACCCGTGATGCAATGCGAACTGGTGACGTTCTCTTAAATGCGGAATATGGCCTCCGTAGGCTAACCACATTACTCGGTGTTTATGTAGCCTATATATGAATGTACACAGTGATTTGTCCATTAATATGCCGTATGAAATATTCACCGCAGTGCACATTTCAGGTGAAGGGAATATATTACATTTTATGTTCATTTAAATATCATAAATCACTGAAAATTTAATATTTCATGCAGACATTGCAATAACTGAAGCTTGTTTCAATCCTTCATTCATTGGAAATGTTTTTTTATGATCATAGGCTTTCTTCGGGAAGAAATTTGAAGATATTTCATATGATGACATCAAAAATGTAATTCGAATTGAGGCTGGGTTTCTCCGTCTAAAGAATTGTATGTGGCGTGTGTCATATTACTAAAACATGTTGTTATAACTCAAAATGTATTACACACACAAGAATATTAACGTCATTGCGCTTGCGGAAACCACTATGTGAAATATTTCAGCTTAGAACTTTGTTCGGTGAGGTTCTGCCATCTAATTCTCACTCTTATGATACATGTGTTGCGGGACAGTATTTCTCGTACAACATTATCGCATAGCGGGTTTCGCAGGCGCAACGACGATTCATTATTTTCTTTCTCTCTTAATCTTATTTGATCCCTGTCTGTTTCTAATTTACTCTAGCATACGTTTCTTACACGATTTTTCTAGCTTAGTAGTTATATACTGTACATAGTTACTCCAAATTAGTCACCTCAAAGTAATATTAAACAACTCATTATACGTAATTATTTTACATAATTGATTTCCAAAACGCAAAGTGACGTAACCTCAAGATTTGTTTAAAAATGTTTAACGCTGATTCAACAAATAACTCAAATCTTCTCTGCTTGTCATCATCATTCAGTGCCAGAAGCAGTTTCAACTTGTAACCCTAACACGGCAGTCGTAATCATAAAATATTCCTTACCGGAGGCCATATCAGAATACGCTCTAGTTGAAGACTTCTTTACATTTCATGTTCACGTCCATCTTATGCATTTGACAACGTGGTCGGCTGCTAGCGTGCAGTCCAGCCCTTTCTTTCAGTGTACAACGCATCTTTCTACGAATCTATCATAGCATGGTTTGATAGCGATTACCTATGGCAGGGCTTTCTGATACTCTGTTTTGGACACTTTCATCCGGTAATTTGGAATTGCATTTCGTGGTACAACAAACAACACTGTACGCGCTCCACGGTGCTACACACCTCCATGGCAAATGCGTCACGTATTCGTGCGAGAAGATTACGTGGAGGGAATTCGACTGAATACACATAAAACTTGATGATATGGTGCAAGAGGAGTAAGTTTCTTAAAACTTGTCGAAATGGCGCTAGTTTTGGTAAAAGTCCGAAGAAATTTCAGACAGTAATTTCAAATTTGCTCAATTATATTTTGAGGTAACTAACTTCGACTATACTGTATTTGTGCCAAAATTTATCAATATTCACTCACAAAACTATTTAATATTTTTTTAAAGTTTGATGTCACTTTTTCATTCTTCTTGTATTTTCTGATATTTCCCGTTGGAACAGATCGAATTACACCTCATTCATCTCTACACATCGAACAACACCGCGCAGTAACTAATTTTAGACCACAAAACACATGTTGCGATGATATAATGTTCATAAAATCAACTTCCGCGGTCACATCTAGTGCATTCCCTCCGTTAAAATAATGAATAGTCCGCCTCTGTGGCTTAGTGGTTAGTGTGATTAGCTGCCGCCCCCGGAGGCCCGGGTTCGATTCCCAGGTCTGCCACGAAATTTGAAAAGTGGTACGAGTGCTAGAACGGGGTCCACTCAGTCTCGGGAGGTCAACTGAGTAGAGGTGGTTTCGATTCCCACCTCAGCCATCCTCGAAGTGGTTTTCCGTGGTGTTCCACTTCTCCTCCAGGCCACGGCTACTTCCATCCCTCTTACTTATCTATCCCTTCCAATATTCCCATCCCCCCACAAGGTCCCTGTTCAGCACAGCAGGTGAAGCCGTCTGGATGAGGTACTGGTCATACTTCCCAGTTGTATCCTCCGACCCAATTTCTCACGCTCCAGGACACTGGCCTTGAGATGGCAGAGGTTGTATTCCTCGCTGAGTCCGAGGGAAAAACCAACCCTGGAGGGTAAGCAGATAAAGAGAGAAAAGAAAGAAAATAATGAATCGTCGTTGCGCCTGCGAAAACCGCTATGCAACAATGTTGTAGGGGAAATACTGTCCCGCAACATATGTATCATAAGAGTGAGAATTAGATGGCAGAACCTCACCGAACAAAGTTCTAAGCCGCAGCAGCGTGCAAACTTGAGTCCACCGAGCTCGATAGCTGCAGTCGCTTAAGTGCGGCCAGTGTTCAGTATACGGGAGATAGTAGGTTCGAATCCCACTGTCGGCAGCCCTGAAAATGGTTTTCCGTGGTTTCCCATTTTCACACCAGGCAAATGCTGTGTCTGTACATCAATTAAGGCCACGGCCGCTTCCTTCCCACTCCTAGCCCTTCCCTGTCCCATCGTCGCCCTTGTCGGTGCGACGTAAAGCAACTAGCAAAGCAAAAAAACATGAGCCTATAGTACTAACATCTTGTAAAAACAAAGAACGAAACCAAATACATTGTAAATCACACATCATACACTTCTTTTTACAGACGTTAACTATTGCTAACAAATCGGTTGAAAAATTAAATGAATAAATAAAACGTGAAAATTACATACTGTTTTTTATAATTTTAATACACGATAGATGTTTCACGTATACAACTCTAGTAAAGCCTACCACGTCTCCTTAGAATGACGAGTGACAACGCAGATGATTATAAATGATATTCCCTTCGGTATACGCCATGCGGAGGAGGAAAACGGCAGAGGAAGCTTACGTTTTGTGAAGCCTCCGGTCCCCTTCCTTTCCTAAACCGTTTAGAACAGCCGTGGTTGCTTGAAGTTCACTTTTGTGGAATCAGGCTAAAGTATTCCAAGTACTTTGTGTCTTTCACTAGGCAGAACGTCTAAATCATATCCTGTACAAAATTATATATCTTCAAATGTAAGACCTATATCTAAATTTTCTTCTGAATTTCAGTACTATTTTTAAACATAACTACTGTGCCTGTACCACGCAATATACTTTAAAATGGAGTGTTTTGGAATTATTTATTTAATGTTCGGTTCTTTTTTTTTACAATTTTTTACGCCGCACAGAAGTAGATAGGTCTCATGGTGACGACGGATAGGAAAGGGGTAGAAGTGTGAAGGAAGTGACCGTGGCCATAATTAAGGTACAGTCCCAGCATTTTCCTGATGTGAAAATGGAAACCACGGAGAGGCATCTTCAGGGTTGCCGACAGTCGGGTTCGAACATACTATCTTCTGAATGCAAGCTCAGAGTTACATGACTCAAACTGCGTAGCCACTTCCTCGCTGCAATTACTTGTGAGTACCATGCGATTGAGTAACACATATCTGCTTATTTGTAACGAAATATTTAAATTATATCCTGTAAATTGTGTGTGAATTACTGTGTGACCGCGCTGCAGTTATTAGGTTTCCTTACTTGAATAGGGACATAATAAGTTACATTTTGTTCGGGTTCCCATGCCATTGATTCTTATTTTCTTACACTACTAGTAATTAATTTTTAAAGTCATGCAGTTTTATTTTTTTCGTGATTAAATTGCCCTCTTCTGATGTTGTCACTCATCTTCTTGTTTTTAAATATATTTTTGTATTATTTTGTTTTCATATAATTCTGTTGTAGAATGTGGATACAACTACTTCTTCACCTGAAGGGCTGCATGTACTAATACACTGTGCAATGGAAATTTACCTTAATATAACAGCCCAGTATTCAACGACTATAAACCACATGTCGTTACGCACCTTCTGCCTCACACGTGATGTCTCACTCGTTTGAATCACGCCCATTCACCCCACTCCGTGGACGTGTGGTGACAGGGAGCTTTAAATGCGCCGTCGAAGCGCTCTCTCAGTAAAGTTTCACTCACTCTTGCCAGCTGACTAGTATTTTGATTGATGTTTCCAGCTATGATTTCAAAGTTGAGTAGGTACTCACTCCAGAACAGGTGCTAACATTTGACTTGTGACATTACTGCATTACTAATTCAGCGTGAAAATTGAATTTTCAGGGTAATATTTTTTTTTATGGGCTTTACGTCGCACCGACACAGATAGGTCTTATGGCGACGGTGGGATAGGAAAGGCCTAGGAGTTGGAAGGAAGCGGCCGTGGCCTTAATTAAGGTACAGCCCCAGCATTTGCCTGGTGTGAAAATGGGAAACCACGGAAAACCATTTTCAGGGCTGCCGATAGTGGGATTCGAACCTACTATCTCCCGGATGCAATTCAGGGTAAAAGTGACCGTCTAGCCCTGTGAGTGCGTTCCCATTGTACAGATACCGATTATATTATTTTCATAGACACCTCATCAAGTCAAACATATTGATAAAAGAATCATCTAGATAACTCTATCGGTTAAGGAGATATGCATCCAAGATGATGATCATAATACGTCCAACACTGACCTGACGTAACCCACGCAAACATCTTGTAACACGTATTGCTTGCTCAATGCAGCCGCATCGATGCGATGATACGGAGCGAACATTATGTTTCATTCAATTGAGTACATAACTTACGAATAAATTTGTTACATTCGGTACCTGCATTTCATTTCACTACTCAGCCTACACGATCTTTGTTATGTTTGCTTCCATTCCTTTGCAAGCCGGCATTTCCGCTGTGATACCTCTCAATTACAATGTATGGTATATTAGCATGAACACATTTTACCACTTGCCAGTACAAAGGTGAACTCTACAAGGACACAGGAGTATAACCCATCCTCATATAGCGCTTGAAATATAACGAATTCAATTGGTTAACATATTCAGGAAATGCAGGTGAAATAACAAGCAGTTTCACAATTCACAGATATATTTGTACAAAATCAATGTTCATTTCTCCAACGTCGTTTAAGCGTACATCGTACTCTTTCTTCAGTCTATCTCTGATGATCCTTCGTGCTACCGGAAACAAAAATTTAATTTTTCAAGTTAACAGGAACTTCATTTAATCACCTCACATGCGGTTAGGCTCAGGAAGGCCATATGATCGTAGGAATTGGCCAAATACTTTAACAGAAATTAGAGAACTGGCAATAATAATAATAATAATAATAATAATAATAATAATAATAATAATAATAATAATAATAATAATAATAATAATAATAATAATAATAATAATATACACATCCCATTTATTCTCATTCATCTCTACGTTGTCCTATAACTGTCGCCATAGAATTCACTTTAGGATGTACTTCAATCATCTGCGTGAACATGACCTTCATCATTGTCATAATCAGGAAAGAGAGAAATATTATTATTAATAATTTTATCATACAAATAACCTGATTCCAGCCAAATAAAGCCACAATAACTGGTTAGATTTAGGAGTGTCCTGCTGGCACTATTCGTTTTACACGTCAGTTGGGTTAAATCACGATTTGTGGAATAACTAGAATTGAGTTCGGGCATGAAACGTTATTTTGAAGAAAAATCTATTGCACCACTATTTTGTGAGGCACGCACATTTCATAAAGTCATCGAGATTTATACCTTATTTAAACCGTGATGTCTAGTCGTTTGATTCAATTGAGCCAGAGGACAGACTAAAACACAGATTCATTCGAAAATGTGATGCTCCAGGTAGGATTAACTTATTAAGGCGATTATAATGTTTGAACAGAAGAGGAGATATGGGAGGATTTTTAAACATGTTAACAAATTTCTATATGGCATGGTATACATAGAATCTATAATCAGTTTTATGCCTCATACTGTGGATCATATCTGGAATGACATTTCAATGGCAGCAGTGATTTTTGTCTGTGATTCACTAAGTCAGACATGTTCTAACAATAAAAAATGTTCTTAACGTATCTCCCCCATAATTGTTCTCCCAACAAAGAAGAAAGGGCCCAATAGTATGGTAACGTAATAAATCACACCATACATTTAGATTCAACGAATCACAAACGTACTCGTGTATAGAATTCGGTTGTTTGGAGCCCCAATTCATACACTTATTAACAGACTCACTGGTATGAAATGTTACTTCATCTGTAAACAGTACCCGGCTTAAACAATTATTTCCTAATTATTTCCTCTAACATATACACTGAAGAACTAAAACGTTTTACGCGGTATTTTGGTGTAAATTTATGTCTAAGTTGAAGTTTGTATGCGTAAAGTCGTAAACTTCGATGCAGAGCCTTTTGGATATTAATATTAGGTATTCCTAATTGCATACTTCACCGCGCAATAGATTACTTGAGACTTCTAACAGACGACCATCGAATACGCTCAACATTATCCTCTGATGTTCCTTGCCGGCCTGGTGATTTTCCTTTGATTACATATCCTGTTCCTTTAATTGATTGTACCGCCGGATATTGGCTTTGTTTTCCGGATTATCGTGACACTGATAAGTTGTTCTAATGTTACGTTGAACAAGGACATTTGATTTCCACGAAGCAAAGCACGCACTGAGTTTTCTGCTGTGCGGTCCAGCTCGCAGTGCCCTGGATGCACAGCATACGTGCAGACGCATTATTCATAGCGAACGATAAAGGTCAAGTGCGGGCACGAGTAGTAGCAGTGGTTTTCAAGAAAGTTCCCTCCTTTCCTTTTCAGTTGAAAAACATAATCGCATCTATATATTTATCCTCCTTCAATCGGCATATTTTAAAATTATTGGTATTCTATTTCTGTGCCTTTCAAACTATTCCATTTGAGGTAATTAAAACGTTTTTATTCTTCACTCTTCGTCATAATGGCAACGTGGAAATGCCCCGGGAATATATAGAAATAAGAAAAATATATATTCCGATAATCGAATATGGCTTACTTATAAATTAACATTTTGAAAGAAGGTATTCGATAACTGGCTTTAAGTTTTATTGTATAATTCAAGTTTTGTGCCCCTACGTTCTGAGTTACTCGTGGAGAATTTGCTGCTGGTCGGTGGATACTGTCTCATTCTCCTTAAGCTGAGACAACAGACGCATATGATTGCTTTGTGTTTGCCTGTCGAGACGCTCTCTCCAATCTAGTGATAGCGTCGCTTCGCTTCGATTGGGGAGGGGCACCCATTCACAAAGCAGATGAAAAGGACGTTCAGTACTGAATAGCTCAGATTCCTGTTTAAAACCGTAGTTCATATTAATTTAATGAAATAACGCAATTAAGTTTAATCCTTATGTATTCCCTGACAATTATATATCGTAACTACTAGTGTCTACTATGGTTCATCTAATGGAATAAGTAATCCATCCAATGCACCAAGTTATTTATATATTTTCGTTATTTTGCTTGGCGTACTTAAGGCTATAACCGAGATGAACTAATTAGACTGCATATACTCACTACTTCACCCAGTTTCTAATCGGCAGGCTGCATATTGTACTTCTTTAGCCGATAATCCCCTATGTTTTAGGCTGATAAAATCTCGATACATGAGAGATATCGAAGCACTTTTACTAAGGGACTATAATTTAATAATGCGGCATTCGTGCATGAATTTTTATTCACTGTTTGGATGCTAATATTTGTCTAACTTTCTGTGTTTATAAGTTACTATTGAATTTTATAAACGATCATCGTCTCTTGACACGGCACTCTTGGTCTCTCGATAGCAGCCGTCATTTGATGTAGAAAAATTCAAAAATTGAAAATAAATTGACACCAGTTAGTGCTTAAGAGTATTTCGAAAGGCATTTTTCATAACATTCGAAATCTCTTCCCAGGACTAAATTCGGGCAGTTTGCTTTGTCACAAGGACGTTGGAACGCTTCGAATTCGAAATCTCTTGTGGGTGGGGGCGGTGTAATAACACCAACGGTATCCTATGTCTGTCATAAAAGCCAACTAAAGGGGTTCCCAGAGGCTAGAGAGAGTGGGTTGGCGACCATGGCGCTCTGAGGTGAGTCCTGGAATTAATTCCACTTACTTGTGCTTGGCTCCTCACTTTAATCTATCCCACCCGATCTCCTTTGGTCAGCTCTTTTTATTTTCCGACCCCGACGGTATTACCTAGGTTGGGAGGTCTAGGGAGTCTTTCGTTTTCCCACCGTTGAATCTCTTTGGCCGATATCAACAATTTTAGAAATGTCGGATCCCTTCCAGTTTATCCCTTCTGATTAGTGTTATATAGAGAGGATGGCTGCCTAGTTGTACTTCCTCTTAAAACAATAACCACCACCACCATAGAATCAGTAACATTTGTCATTTTCAAATATTCAGCCGACAAAATAATTCAGAAATCGCTGTTTATATTAGTATTCCCTTTGTGAATAGACTCGTTCTAGAATATTATTTTAAAATTGAACAAGGTTTGACTTGATAAACACTACTCCATTTCTAAACCTGGCACTAGTTTATGGGAAATCTCGTTCGTCACTTGTGTAGAATTGCATAATGGATACGATTGTATAGATGGACTACTTGAGTGTTTTTTTTTTTTTTTTGCTTTACGTCGCACCGACACAGATGTGTCTTATGGCGACGATGGGATAGGAAAGGCCTAGGAAGTGGAAGGAAGCGGCCGTGGCCTTAATTAAGGTACAGGCCCGGCATTTCCCTGGTGTGAAAATGAGAAAACACGGAAAACCATCTTAAGGGCTGCCGACAGTGGGGCTCGAACCAACTATCTCCCGATTATTGGATACTGGTCGCACTTAAGCGACTGCAGCTATCCATCTCGGTAGTTTTAATTTAATGTTTGCTTGCGTGAATATTCATATTGAATTTCTTTGATTATTATCCATCGTTATATTCTTGTTTCCGGTTCAGTGTATTCTTAAATGTCACCAATGTAATTACTGAATTGATATCTTGAGCAAGACAAGGAAATAAATAACAGTAACATTAGAACTCGGATTTCTATGCACAATCAAATAGTACTCCGCGTCTGTAGTGTGGTGGTTAGTGTGTTTAGCTACCATCCCCAGAGGACAGGGTTCGATTCCCGGCTCTGCCATGAAATTCTAAAAGTGGTACGAGGGCTGCAACTGGGTTCACACAGCCTCGGAAGGTCAACTGACTAGAGGTGTGTTCGATTCTCTCTTCAGCCATTGTCGAAGAGGTTTTCCGTTATATCCCACTTTTCCTCAATGTAAATGCTGCGATGGTACCTAATTTAAGGCCATGGCAGCTTCCTTCTCACTTTCTTGTCTATCCCTTCCAATCATCCCGTCCCCCACCCAAGGACCCTGTTCAGCGTAGCATGTGAGACCGTCTGGCAGGGGTACTGGTCATTCTCCCCAATTGTATCCACTGACGCAAAGTCCCTCGTTCCAGGACACTGTCTTTGAGACGATAGAGGTGGGGTCCCTCGCTGCTGAGTCGGAGGAGAAAACCAACCCTGGAGGGTAAAAGGATTAAGAACGAAAGAAAGAAACAAAGAAAGAAAGAAAGAAAGAAAGAAAGAAAGAAAGTAGTAAATTATGCGTATAAGCGTGGATGGAAAATTAAAAATTATGCAATGTAATATGCAAAAATAAATAGACAAAATCGAGAGATCAATTCTTTTTCTGTGAAATATTACCTTATTTGTGACTTTCATAGCAATAAGGAAAATATTGTCTTAAGATATTTCTTGTGTGTAGCTGCTACGCGTGTCATGGAAGTTGATTTCAGTTCTGAGATATCAACAGGCAATTGAACAAAGGTTCTCAATTTCAGAATGTCGGAACAAGAGTAACCATATACCTCGTGATAATATGCCAAAAATGATAGGATTTGCTTTGATTGTTCGACAATTCCTGGTGATTCCGTATTTTGGCTGTTAATTTTATCTGTGTAATATTATTTCCCAACAAGCACTAGGATGGACACTAGTTTGCTTATTATTTTTATCAAGTTTATTGCATAGATTTTCTTAATCACTAAGGTGACAGTGAGGGAACATTACGTAAACATGTAGTATGACAGAGACGAGAACAATTGGCATGAATAAGCTTAAAATATGCTTTTTTCCCCCGGACTATATATTTATATTCAGTAACAAACACTAGTCAAAACATCGATGAAATGGAACTCTCAAATAAAATCGCTACCTCATATCATTAATTAGTCTACATGAATAAAGTTGTAAGGTTCGCGTTTCTGTATATTTACTTCTTCAGAAACCTTTCTTGATAGTTATTCGTTTCATGCGTAATACACATCATCTGAAGGATTTCTTATTGTTGGCGTAGGTTCATACATTTGGTTGGTCGGTCGGTCGGTCGGTCGGTCGGTCGGTCGGTCGGTCGGTCGGTCGGTCGGTCGGTCGGTGGGTGGGTGGGTGGGTTGGTTGGTAGGTTGGTTGGTTGGTTGGTTGGTTCGTTCCAAAAGGAGAAAATGACTAATGTAAATCACCCAAATTCCGTATTTCGAATTTATTCATTCAGCGATGTTTTACAGGGTGTATATAATTATTATGTCGTGCATGGAGTGGGGGTTTGCAGGGAGACAGGAACAGATATTTTTCTAATATCTCCAATAATATTAGGTGTATGGAAAATGATATATAGGGGCCGATGACCTCGATGTTAGGCCCCTTTATACAACAAGCATCATCATCACCATCATCATCAAAATGATATATCTTCGCTACTGTGCCTAAACTGCGAATGTGACAATGTTCTTCCTATCCATTATTTCCCTCATGACTAGTCACGCCTCTCTGCCACATATTGATATCCAGGCCATCAGGAGATTTTCGTTGTGTTCATTTTCCTACTGTATAGTGTATCGTACTCTAGGAGGGGGTAAATACATCATGCAAGCATACACGCTTACAGAACGGAAGGAAGGTTCTATTTCCTTTACACTCTCGGCATAGGAATATGTACTAATCGAAAGTTGTTTTGCTGGGCTATACATCAATATGTGGCTGGAAGGCGTGACCAGTCTTAAGGTAAATAATGGGTAGGAAGAACATTCTCACCTTTGCAGTTTTAACGGCAGTGACAATATACAGTAGAAGTTGTAGGAATTGCAATTTTCAGTCTCCTGGCAGACAGATGTTTATTGTGCGACGTATAGTAATGGCGATATTTAAGAAAAGTGGCTTTTTAGTAAGAGGAGATAACGAGATGCAGAGGAAATTCCACAGAACTTCTGACAAGTAACTCTACCGCACCATTTCTTCGGAATACGTTACTTCAGTCTAGTGCTAAAATATCCGGAGAAAATATCAATTTTATCTCAACGTGACTCATTAAATACAAGTTGAAAACACCTGTTTATATCGTTGCATACTTAAGAATTTTCTTTGCTTCTATAACTAAGGTACAGAAAATATATAATATACAATAGAACTCTTAAGATTCTGAAATTACTATAATGGCCAATGGGCCGTTGTAAATGTGTTTGTGACAATAATTGTACCGCAGGCTACAGAGAAATTAAAAGTTAAATTATGGCTTTGTTTTGAACATTGGCAAGCGAAATTGCATTTTAATGGATAGAGTACAGACAATTTTACAACCAAATGCACTTTCTGTATCTACACAAACCTGCAATTGTCAGATTCAACCGCGAAAGTGGAAATACGGTCAGGTTTGGTCCTCTCTGCTAATGGCGTTTATCCACGAATGTGGGTTCCTATCCTTCTTATCCAAGTTACTGTTCTTTGACGATATGTAATATTTATAAAATATCAACTAAATACATACTAACAAGATCATCTCTGAACTGCCTAAGGTACGAACTAAGCAGCTGTAAGAATGCGTTTGGGAGACGTTCGGGGTGAACCATGTATTGGCAGCCCAGAAGGTGTTTCTCTGTGGATTTTAATTTTTACAGAAAGTAAATTCTAGGAAGTGGCTGCAGTTTTCACCATTCTAGCACTAAATCCTTCCTATCGTATTGTCAATGAAGGGCTGCATAAGTTCATGTGATGTTAACCCGCTACAAGGGAATATGTCAATAGAATCGAAACGGACCCGGATATGTGTCAGTAATGCTTCCGCCTTCTCTACCTCATACTAATAATTTTATAAGCCCTATACTATTTGAATATGGTTAATATTAATTTTTATGTTTGTTTACAATTATATCGCACCTTGGGGAGAAGAGAGCCAGAAGTGCAAAATTATACTTGTGAAATAACTGCAGTGTGAGATTTACAAAAGTCTAGTAAATTCAGCTTTTTAATACATTTTATATATGTTTTATGTTTGTATATTTTTATTTATTTTAATGTATTTTTACTTTGCAATTATCTCAGAAGCATCATTTCTGCACATGTGGCCCTCTTCTACTCACGGGGCGGTATTACTATTGGAATATATCCGGCTAAAATATAAATACTTATGATAGAAAAATGTCTCTGTAAATAGCATAATGCAGTAACCCATCAGTTTACACATGGAATAACAATAATACATGGAATCAAACGTGTTCTATGACAGCAAGGCAAGAATTATTTGAAAATAATAAAGAAGTAAAAATAATACCGAAAAGAAATAACTGAAACCAGAAATTGCAGCTTATAAATTTCATTCTGGGTTCGGATTTTATCGCCGGTATCATAGCAGTTCGTATTACCATTTTCCATATTCTGTCACTTTCTTTTTAGATCTTGGTAACTCATTTAAGAATATTGTTTGGATTTCAACTAGTATATCATGAATTTTCACAGGTTCCATACTGACAACGAAAGTAAAATTCATTGCCACACACAGGAGTGACAGTATTTTATTTAAGTGTACTTCTTACAACACATTCTGACCGGCATCCATCACAACATATGTTGCAAATAAACAACAGTGGTGTCTTTACATCACTATTATTTCACTAAATACTATATTAAAAGACTTTAAGCCAACAAATATTTCACGCAACGCTTTAAAAGTGGCATATTATTTTTATATAAAATTAGGTGTGTGTTTAAATGTGTATATCACTTTAATAAGTGATCAAATAATTACGATTATAGCTGGGGATGTCCACAAAAGAGTCGAATTCAAATGACTTTTTAGATATAATAATTAGCCTACAATTAAGTATTGTGTAGGTGGAACAGTATAATAAGTTATCTTTAAGAAATAAAGTCAGCAATGAAACCAGAAAAGTGAAAATCTAAATTTCTTACCATTCGGCTATAACATAACAATAACAGACAAATATGTAGAAGTACACGCGAAATGTGGGAAATCTAATTAAGATGTTCCTTTACAAGTAAAATGAGATGATATTATTGCAACGTAGTCCACGTATTTTAATGGTATTTAACTTCTGCATTGCGTGTGTTTCCAACAGTTATCTCCAGTAATCAACCCTCTTCACTTGGGGCCAGGTAACACGATAGCATGTACCATACATTTCCTTAAAGTAAATGTTGAATGCATTAACTGCTGCAAAGACAAGTTGCACATGAAACTGTGCACTGCATTTCCTAAATTGTTATGTTGCACTGCGTCTGCTGCTTGAATGCAAGCCTTTGAAGCAGTGAACCACAACTGTACTTCCAGTACAGGGAGCTGGTTGTGGATTAGTAGGTATACGCGTTGATGGAAGGGGTCCTTTAGTCAGCGTTAGGAAAAAAATTCTAAACAGCTGTAAATACACGTATTTTCAGAATTCAACCGTGTGCACGTTTTCATTTTTCTTTGTATTCAAGTTATATGTACTTTCCCAATATATCTCTGACATTTCTCGCTCTTTAGGTGAACTACCGCACTCTTCAGGTGGAGAATGAAGTCACTGCAAGTTAACAGAAAGTCAGATGTGTTTCTAGGTGCTCTGGATTCAACACCTAATTTTGAGTTTTTGGCTGCGGGTTCAAGTTCGGAAAGACTTCTTGATACCACGCGATCCTTCGGGTGAAAATTCAAACCCAATATCCGTCAGAATTCAAGTCTCATGCATCCGATCAAAAATCCAGCTGGCAAGCATGTGTGCTTACATACCCCCCCCCCCCCTTCTCGTGGTATCATATTATATATCACCTGTTTTATAGAATAGCGTACACAAGGACGTTTGCCTTCTTTATTCTTTTCAGGTGCTCACGTCCGCTGCATGAGTGTCCAAACAGCTTACCTACGCAGCCACTCGATTTGTGAAAGTGTTTTCTTCCGTAGTTACTTCATTACAACTGAAGCAACCGGCAAAGACGCTTGTGAGATGTTTCACGGCCTCCGATCTATGACGCTGCTCTCTCTAGAGTCGTAACTGTTGCTCGGAGGGTTAAAAGGTCCATGAGCTGGTTGTGTGCAGCAGTGATTATGGCTCATCGTTAACAGTGATTCATGTAAGTATGTGGTATGGCGGGAATGTTCACGGTGTAAAACACGGGGTCTATTGTGTGAGGCTAATTATGGGACTATTCCCAGCGGAAAGCTTTCCTCACTAACAAAATCTCTACTGCAGATAATTCCATTCAATTACTCTCTCCCTCGCCACAATCTACTCACCCTGCAGTCATGAATTACTGTGTAATCAGAGTTTTACGTTACTATAATTATATTGTTAACGAATTGGTCTCCGACACTTTTAGAGCTTTTAAGTTGTACCACTAAATCAATCAATCAATCAATCAATCAATCAATCAATCAATCAATCAATCAATCAATCAATCAATCAATCAATCAATCAATCAATCAATCAATTACCATTGATCTGCATTCAGGACTGTCAACCATGTGGAAGATTCTCTATCGTTTGTGTATCAAGTATTTTCTTAAATGATATCAAAGAAGTTGGAAAGTCCAAAGAAGCTGGATAGTTAAGATGATACAGTGCTGGCTTTATTGGGCTAAGTTGGCGATTCCGCCTCATTCTGGTGGTTTAGAAAGGTGTTCAAATAAGGCAGCCTCGTAGTTACTGGGATGTAAAGCCTATTATTATTTTTATTTTTAATGTTATTATTATTCGCAATGTTGAGCCCAACTAACGAGCGCGATTGCACTTATTTAGCAGATGAATTTATCTTCTTCTCTTCCCACAATCTCTTCATCCTCTCGCTGTGTTTTTGTTTCGTTCTTCCGTCCCTGCAGTATAGTTCTTATCTTTGGTATTTCAGCGAAATGATGTCTGTTCGTCAGTGTTCTAAAACCAGGCCTTTCCCATATAATTTAACCTGTTTTGCTGATTTCTTGAAGGTCTTTCTCAATTTCGATTATTCAAGTATCCTTGACGTTTAGTGGGGAGGTATAATTAAATATCACTTTAGTAAATATATTATTATTATTATTATTATTATTATTATTATTATTATTATTATTATTATTATTATTATTATTATTATGATTATTATTATTATTATTCCTAGTCTTATTCGTATAACTTGGAGTCGATACTAGGTGTGAATTAAGTAAAGTTTTACGGCCGGTGGGCTTTCCTGGCTCCAATCTTATATGGAGGAATATATTCTGTGGAGGTGTGTGGTTTGATGTGTTCTGTGTAAATGAATATGTATGTTATGAAAAAACACAACAGACCGGGCGAGTTAGCCGTCCGGTTAGGGTCGCGCAGCTATGAGCTTGCATTCGGGAGATAATGGGTTAGAGCCCCACTGTCGGCAGTCCTGTAGATGGTTTTCCGTGGTTTCCCATTTTCACACCAAGAAAATGCTGGGGCTGTGCCTTAATTAAGGGCACGGCCACTTCCTTCCCATTCCCAAGCCTTTCCTATCCCATCGTCGCCATAAGACCTATCTGTGTCTGTGCGACGTAAAGCAAAGTAGCGAAAAACAAAACAAACGAGTCCCCGATCTAGAGGAATTAACCATAAATGGTTGAAAACCCCGGCGCGGCCAGGAATGGAACCTGTGGTCCTCTGAAAATAAATACACACAACATGAATTCCTATCTGGCGGAAGAGGTGACCAAAAGAATAAACTGAACCCTCGGTAGATTTCAATTTGGGAGCTAGCTTTGGTGATCATATGGCTTAATTCTGACCGCTTCCACCGTATTTTGCCAGGTTCTTCAGTTTTATCTTTTCTATCCCGCCCTCGAAACTAACACTTGTTATTTACACCCCAGAGAGAATTATATTTTTGAGGCCTAAAGAGACTTTCATTTACAACACGTTATGGCCCTTACTGTTCTTTAGGCGGTACCTTCATTCATTGGAGGATCTGGTCCGTTATCTGTACTCGTTTGATTTCAGTTAATAATAATAATAATAATAATAATAATAATAATAATAATAATAATAATAATAATAATAATAATAATAATAATAATAATAATAATCCATCTTATCCATTGTCAATTTACATAGCAATCTGACATCAAGTCTAAGAGAATATTTCCACTCGAGAGCTGATACATCGTGTCTTCATCATGCTGTTTGCAGAACTGATATAAACTATACACCTCTCAATCTGTCATCGCCAGAAATGCCTGTTTCTACCCCACCTACAAAAGAGATGAATATGGCCATGTGGAAGCAAAAACCTCTTCACGGGAAATACCCCCATGAACTGGATCAGCCTCATATCGACAAACCTGCGTCGCACGCTTGGCTGACCTACCCCGGTCTTTTCCCAGAAACAGAAGGATTTGTTCTGGCCATCCAAGATCAAGTAATTGCTACACGGAACTACCGTAGATTTATCATGAAGGATTCTACAGTTGTTTCAGACAACTGCCGCCGCTGTTCCAGAACTACAGAGAGCATACAGCACGTCATCTCTGGATGCCCACACTTGGCCAACACCGATTATAAGCACCGACATGATCAGGTAGCAAAAATCATTCACCTAAAACTTTCTGTAAAATGTGGATTTCTTCAGTCATCAACTGCATATTGGAAATATACACCTCCACCCGTTCTCAAAAACTCTTCATACAAACTACTATGGGACCGAGAAGTCATAACCGATGTCACGCTCAGCAACAATAGGCCAGATATTGTTCTAATCGATAAATCAAAAAGATCCGCATCCCTTATAGAAATTGCTTATCCAAATACCTCCAATCTGCAAACAACAATAGCCACAAAGATATCAAAATACACAGAACTGGCAATAGAAATACAACGCCTGTGGAAACTAGAATCAGTCACCACAGTTCCAATAGTAATATCATGTACCGGTGTTATTCCAAAATGCTTGCACAGCTCTCTGGCCGCATTAAACCTGCATCATCACACATACGTAGAACTACAGAAAGCCACCCTCCTGAGCACTTGCCACATTGTGAGAAAGTTCCTAGGAACGACTTTTCCTCTGACTCACGCCAAACAGCATGAAGGTCCAGACCGCAGTTCCAGTAATACTGAAGAACAGATTCACAAAACGGGGACATAAGAAGTCTGAAGTTGTTTGTATTTATTGTATAAATGTATATGTTGTAATTATTTCTGTTGTAAATATTTGTACATATATGTACCTGTAGTTTCATAATCAAGAGGGTGACTCCTTGCTTAGGCCGAGTCAGCCCATTATGTTACCGGCACAAGCCGAGCCTTCCTAAAATGATAATAATAATAATAATAATAATAATAATAATAATAATGATTGTTACGGGGATACCCATGGAGCAGAAAGAGGTTAATGAAAGTGCCGAAGTGAATGGGCCTATCTACAATATCAAAATTATTTTAAAACTTGAACTGAAGGTTATATTTCTTCAAAAACCAACAACTTAACAAGTTTTCATTTAATGAACACAACAACATGTCAGGTACAAATACAAATAAGGTTGGAACACCCAAGAGTAGGGAATTTAACAAGTTTGGGCTTGAAGCCCTCGATTTACAGTTTCTTAGCTACGAGCTAAATTTTACATAATTTCAATTCAGAACGAGGGCAGAAATCCCCTAAATCAAGAGCACTTGCTCCCTAAATTACAATATCTAGCCTTCCAGAGGCACCTTTAACTATTACAACACCTCGAAAAGAGCTAACAGGCTCTCGGTTTCTTCCCGCCTACTCAAGGCAACATCAAAATTTTACAATCTCTGGCCTCTTAAGGCACAACTTACAAATTGAAACAGTTCTATACAGGGGTATCTAGTACACAACCTACAGGGCCTTTGCGAAATGAACAGGTTAAATAAACGGACCGAACAAAAACAGAATAGAGGTGAACACCGTGCTCCAGATAATGAACTGTTAAAGCCTACAGGGCTCTCGGCCGATGAAACAGGGGCTAGTCCCAAACTACTGAGGAGGCTCGTATGGAAATTACTTTAATACGTTAGAGAAACTGTTACTAAATTGTAGTCACCTCAAACCAAAATGAAGGGGAGCTCGAGACGGTAACTCACTCTCTATCCCCGATTTACATTTAAAGACTTTATGAAATTTACATTAGCCGAAAGAGGATTTTCATTTAGAAAGGTTTGTTACATAGTTAAAGATTCGGACCTTCCCCTCGTATAAATTTGCGGAGACAGCAAGACAAATAGAATTTACCTGGCCATTACCTTGCAGATGTTCTTCCGTCCGAAGAAAGACTTAGAAAGACGGCGATCAATTGACAAGGTAGCCCGAAAATCCGCAGTTTATATACGCTCAGGGAAGGTTTGAGAGAATTCAGGACTAATCCGGCCACGCCCTCTAATTTTTTATTGGCAAATTGAAAGTGAACCAGAAATGCGGGATTGGTTGAAAATTAATTACAAAAAATAATTTTTGGCCAGATTCAAAACTGGCGGAAAGGAAAGAAATATTGCCAACCCAAAAATAAATGAACATAGATTCAGTTATAGACAACCCAGAAGTACGAAACTTCTTTAAGTTACAAGTTCTTCCACCTTGCACCAGAGTGCATGATCATAGCTGTTTGGTAGTGACATATGTGGAAAAATATCCAAACTCTTGATGTATAGCAAAACAAAACAAGGAGAAAATAAATCAGATTAGGAAACTTCACAATAACACAATTACTTATTATTTCAGTAGTGACATCTTCCGTTTAAAGTTCATGTAGTGTCAGTTTCGCTTTTAGGTCGATAGAGGAGTTCATTAAGGCGCTCAATTTGAATGATCGAAGTTGAGGTGTACCTCCCGGTATAATAATAATAATAATAATAATAATAATAATAATAATAATATTGAAAATAATAATAATATCACCTGGCTGAGTAGCTCAGACGGTTGAGACGCTGGCCTTCTGACCGCAACTTGTCAGGTTCGATCTTGAAGGTAGTCAAATCCGTCGGTAGATTTACTGGCACGTTAAATAACTCCTGAGTGACTACATTCCGGCACTTCGGCGTCTCCGAAAACCGTAGAACTAGTTAGTGGGTCGTAGAAACCGATAACATTATTATTATTATTATTATTATTATTATTATTATTATTATTATTATTATTATTATTATTATTATTATTATTATTATTATTATTATTATTATTATTATAGATATGCAGAGTGAATATATCCTTCCACATAGGATTGGTGTCATGAAAGGTATCTGACAGTAAAACGGAGCAAATCTCCTTTTAATGTCGACCCTAAATTATTGGCAGTTCGTCAAGAAGAAGACGACATTCCAAAAGGATACGTCAATGAGTTAGAGTCCACAAAAGAGGAAAAATCCTTACTTTATTAATATTACAGCCAGATTTTACACTTAACCAAGTTATTAAAAATTCGAGATGTTGCTACAGGCGAGCTGTAGTAATATGAATTATTGTTTGTTTCACCGCATGCTTTTAGTAAACGTAATAAATTTATCTAAAAAGTCGGGCTGAGTGGCTCAGACGGTTGGATCGCTGGCCTTCTGACCCCAACTTGGCAGGTTCGATCCTGGCTCAGTCCGGTGGTATTTGAATGTGTGAAATACGCCAGCCTCGTGTCGATGGATTTACCGACATATAATGGAACTCCTTTGAGACTAAATTACGGCACCACGGCGTCTCCTAAAACCGTAAAAGTAGTTATTGGGACGAAAATCCATTATTATTATTATTATTATTATTATTATTATTATTATTATTATTATTATTATTATTATTATTATATCTAAAAACGAGCATAATAACGGTGTTTACACTGTAGGAAAAACATTTACTTTCGACACTCATCAAACACTGCCCCTTAGGCTTTCTGAAATGAAATCAAAGAAGGCAAGAAGAACATGAAACTCATGAATGTTATTCCAAATGGAATCAAACCACGGAACATTAATTTCCCACTTACTTACAGTCACATGTCTTCTGAAGTGAACTACACCAAAGGATAAGGAAAGGGGAGAGATGTGAAAGGTGAATATGACATTCTTATTGGCGTTTCAAAAAATTAGTCGCTGTTGAATGCCCGCTAATATATACGGGAAGTTTGAAATGAAACAGCGTAAACTGGAGGATATGATTACGGTATCAAATGTCATACAAACTTAGAAGCTTGTTTGCTTGAAATTGCGCGCTGTAGAGATAGTTGTTTGTTCAATGTGAGAAACTGAAGCTTTAGTCTGGGGATATCAGGAATATGATTCGATTTGCTGATTCGATTTGGCAATTGTAGAGCTTCGCTCACGGCTGAACGGATTTCTCGCCCGTAAAACGCTGTAGGTGAAGCAAATGATAGAGGTTCTCTCTATATCCTTCTCCATACCTTTACTCTCTCCATTAAAGACGAGGAGATGGCGCCTTCATTGTGTAATTTGAAGTAGACCCCCTTTACGATATTTTAAACGACTCTCAGTCTCCGAATTTTTATCTTCATGCTGTTATGCATGGTATGTTGGCTATCATATTCCATTCTAGGTTTAGGGAAACTGATCTCATATATACATACCATGTGTCCCTCCAGCCCCATAATTTCTACGTAGAAGTGTCCCACTTGCAGTAATGATGAATGGGATACCTGATCGCTGGTTTACGAAGGAGCTCTACAATGTGCTGTATTTCAGATGTGAAACAAATATCAGTCATTTTGCTATGCATGCTTTGTAATAGGGTGCATATGTAATTACGCCAATGAGGTAGAATATAAAGGTTAGTATAAGGCGTGATCAAAATTTTCAGTTTGTGGGCGTTGCTGCTGCGGAAATGCAACGTAGCGCGACTCCGATGCAGGTATATAAGCACGGACACGTAGGCAAAGGGATTAATGTGGCAGTCGCGTCGTGCCAAGGTGTGTGCGTTAAATTCTGCCAGGTGAACTATGGCAGCATTATCACCAAATGCGTCCAAACAGGACCAACGTCCTGTTATTCTGTTCTTGGCTACCGAAGGACAAACACCAATGGACGACCATTGGAGAATGAAGACAGTGTACGGGGCAGCGTTTCTGTCAAATGGTGAACAAGTTTCATGCGGGTCGTGCATCGACACAAGACTCCAGTCGATCTGGAAGGCCAGCCTTATCCATTACGGGCAACGATAAGTGGGCGGTGGATGAGGCGGTTAGGGCAGACCAGTACATAACCTTTCACGAACTGGCAATGTATCTCGATGCCAGGTTCGGTAGCGTGCAGCACATTATCCGATAGTAGTTAGGCTACCGGAAGTTTTGCAGCCAGTGGATACTCCGGGCGTTGAATGCCGAACATAAAGCCTGCAGCACCTGATTCGTTTCAATGTTGTTGGCAACGCACTCCTGGAGCGCACTGTCGCAGGCGACGAAAGCTGGTGCCACCACTGGGAATCGTCGTCCCCTTGTCCCTAGGAAGTTCAAGAGCCAACCGTCGGCGGTAAAGGTAATGCTCATCCAATTATTTGATTACCGGGGCCGATTGCTGATTGATTTAAAGGAACCTGGAGTCTCCGTCAATGGGGAAGTGTACTACGCAACACTGGAGGAACTACGGCAGATAATTGAGGTGAAACATCCGACAAAATTTCACCAAGGCATCTTGGTGCTTCGTGATAACACCCATCCTCCTACCGCAAATGTCGTTACGCGGAAGTGGGAGCCACTCTAGCACACGCTCTATAGTCCTGATCTGTTCCCATGTGATTATCACACCTTTGGTCCCTTCAAGAAGGCCTTGACGGGCCAACACTTCCTTTCGGACGAGGATCTGCAGCAGGTGGTTACGGACTTCTGCACGCAGCAGGTCACGATGTTTTTTACCACTCAGAGGTCTTCAACCTCGTGCGTCAGTGGGGTGAGTGCCTCAATGCTCACGGAAATCTCGCCTGATTGTCACCCCGATTCGGGACTGTACAGCCGTGGAAGGAAAACTTTTTGATCGCCTATTACAACTCATTGATTCATACGCATGCAAACATACCACTCCATCGAAAAGTTGCTTGTATGTGGTGTGTCCCTTGAACGACCCCATTAGCTCTAAATTGCAATTATGTTCGTCAAAACACACGTATAGAAGGCAGGTGGCTCTTTCAAACCTGCTGCTTCTACCGTCTGCGAGTTTTGGCTGCATTTCGACCAGATTCTCCATAGATTAAAATTGTGTCTGTGTGCTCGTCGTTGCTGAACACACCAGCTATTGCCAATACGTTGACGAATAGTGCTGAGGATCATCCAGCAAGCAAGCGGTTGTTATCTCTTCGTATTCTGATGTATCTTTTCTGCGGTCAGCAATACCTCTATGCAAATTATTTATGAGGCATCCCAATCCTCATTAGTGCATGAGGGATACATATTAGTAGAAACTAAGACAATGTGGATAGGTCTGGTATAAAAATCGCTTTTCTATGCTTTTGATGCTAACCTGACACTTAGTACTTATACCGGACACTGAAAATCATAGTCATTGGCAGAATGGGACTAATTTTTATTCTCTTTGTCTGTTACAGTACCACGGAAAATGAACAGAGAGACTTTCATAAACCTCGCTATTTTAGATTAAGATAACGGTGAGTGAGTTCCTGGCTATCGGTTGTTAAAAATCATTCACGAAGTGGCGAGCTTCAGGGGAGGCCTAAAAGACAAAACTACAAGAATCTCTCTTTAAGTATGGCTTTACGGGAAAATTGTTCATGACAAAATTGACTTCGAGTGTTATTCACAGCCTTTTAGTCCTGACTTTTCCCGATACAGATAAGAAGAAAGTGCGCGATTATATTTTCTCTACTACACGGAAAGCCTGGAATCATAGATGTTGTCGTTGAGCCTGCAAAAATGCACTGTGTGAAATATTTTAGCTTAGAAATTTCGCCGGTCATGTTCTGACATCTGAGGTTGAAAGAATTCTCGCTATACATAGCATATGTGCTGCGGATCAGTATTTCTTTTATCGCATAGCGGTTTTTGCAGCCACAACGATGATATGCTTTTGTGTTTAGAAGACGAAACAGCAGGTACAGATTCTTAGGTTGCCTCCTTCTTAGTAGCCTGTTACGACATGTAGTACAGATAATGCTTCATTTGACTCGACCCACAACGGAGATAAAGAGCTCCGATAAGTAGAAAGAAAAATTGGTGTATCTACAAAAGAATGGTTAAGGTTCATTAATTTTATTGTGAGAAAATGAAAGACTTCCTACGCCTCTTCAGTATAATTCAAATCCTATTATCATTGTTATTATTATTATTATTATTATTATTATTTTATATATATAATTCGCTGGGGCCATCAGGGACCACGTTAAGTCTTGTTGCATTTGACACTGAACTTGGCCTTCTTTAGAGCCCAAATTTCCCTCATTCTTCGTGAGTGGGCCTGCTTACGCTCGTCTGTCCAAGGGGCACCGTGTCTTCTCTTCGGTTGCTCGTTTCGGTTTAGCCCGTTCGTCAATATTTTCTTGCGGAATAGATCTCTGTTAAGGGCGTCTTCAGCTGAGATATGTAGCATTTGCAGATCTTCCTTGGTATTTCTAAACCAGGGAATTGTAGTTTTGGGGTTTGATCAAAAAAGTGAAAGGTTTCTTTAGTTAACTTTTTTCCATCCATTCTTTTCAGATGACCGTAAAATCGTGCCCGTCTTTTTCTGATTGTATCGGTAATTTTCTCTATTTTGCTGTAGACTTCCTTGTTGGATCTCTTTTGATGGATTCCATTTCTGTACTTTGATCCCAAGATTCCTCTCACAATTTTGCGTTCTCTTTTCTCCAGTTCTTCAAGGAGTCCTTTGTTGGCATTTAGAGACAGGGTTTCAGCTGCATGTAGAACTACTGGCTTCAGAACTGTTTCATAGTGACGTATCTTGGTGTTTTGGGAAAGGCATTTTTTGTTGTAGATTGTGCGGGATGTTTGGTAGGCTATTTCCAGTTTGCGTACTCGCTCCTGAAGTGCTTCTTTGTCCAGTCCATTTTTCATGATGATCTCACCCAGGTATTTGAATTTGTCTTCTCGGGTGATGTCCCCGTATTTTGTATGGAGTTTTGGTGGAGCCTCTTTGATGTTAGTTATTACTTCTGTTTTCTCAAACGATATCTGCAAACCAGTTTGTTCGGCAATTTCCTTTAAAATTTCAACTTGAGCTCTAGCGGTTTCTATGTCGTTTGAGAGAACAGCAATATCATTGGCAAATGCTAAGCAGTCTGTTGCGATCCCCTTGGATTTGGTTCCTATTCTCAATGGACTGTAGTTGGTTTCCTGTAATCTCACCCGCCAGGTTCTGATGATCTTTTCAAGAACACAGTTGAAGAGTATCGGGGATAGCCCATCACCTTGTCGGACTCCTGTTTTGATGTCAAAGGAATGCGAGAGACATCCGTAGAACTTCACCTTGGGTTTTGTATCGGTCAGGGTGGCTCTAATTATTGCGAGCAGTTTCAAATCGACTCCAAATTCATTTAAGATGTTTAGCAGGACTTCCCGGTCAATGGAGTCGTACGCTTTCTTGAAGTCCACAAAGACAGACATATACTGCTTGGACCTTAGTGCACAATATCTGATGATCGTTTTGAGATTTTGGATCTGTTCAGCTGTTGAGCGACCTTTTCTGAACCCTCCTTGGTATTCACTTATTTGATGTTCGACTTGTGCTTCCAAACGCTCCAGGATGGCAAGTGATAGAATTTTGTAAGTCACGGGTAGCAAAGATATTCCTCTGTAGTTGTTGATGTTCTTCATGCTGCCTTTTTTGTGTAATGGATGGATCAGAGCTATTTTCCAATCTTCGGGTAGGGTCTCCTTGTTCCAAATTTCTTCTATTTGCTTTTGAAAGATATCAAGTGATTCCTCTGGGGCATATTTCGATAGTTCTGCTACTACTGAGTCTTTCCCCGGCACTTTGTTATTTTTGAGACGGGCAATGTGGCGCTTGATTTCATCTCCGTCGGGTGGTCTGGAATCTAGGTACCTGAGTAAGGGTTCCTTGGTCTCAATGGCGCTTTGCGGTGTAGAGCAATTAAGTAAATTCTTGAAGTAATCTGCCAGAATGCTGCAATTTTCTTCATTTGACGTCGCCAGTGTGCCGTCCGTTCGCTCAAAGCATAGAGATGGTGGTTTATAGCCAGTGAGTTTGTATTATTATTATTATTATTATTATTATTATTATTATTATTATTATTATTATTATTATTATTATTATTATTATTATTATTATTGCTCCTCTGTTCATCCAACTTTCCTTGAGTCCCGACCATGTCATCAATCCCGAAGGAGACTGATTAACGAGGTTCTGCTGTACTTGTTTCATCTTCCTGAAAGGAAATATCAAATTAATGTAAAAAGGTGAAACTGAACAGGGAAACGAGTTCGCTGTCCACCTACGTGCCTCCAAATCTAAACATTGCGAGGGATCGACAGAAATGTAATCATTTAACCCCAGATTTTTAGATAGTAATAGATTAGAATGCAAATTAATTTGGATATTAGGAAGTGTAAGCCTTCGTGGCTCAGACGGCAGCGCGTCGGCCTCTCACCGCTGGATACCATGGTTCAAATCCCGGTCGTTCCATGTGAGATTTGTGCTGGAAAAAGCGGAGGCGGGACAGGTTTTTCTCCGGGCACTCCGGTTTTCCCTGTCATCTTTCATTCCAGGAACATTCTCCATTCTCTTTTCGTAGCATCTATCAGTCATTAATATACATCACTTTGGGAGTGGCGACCCCATCGTAAAAATAGCCTATATATAATTCATTCATTACATCCCTGACCCGGTCAATGACTGGAAAACAGGTTGTAGATTTTCATTAGGAAGTGTCGTCTAACCCGTTCTTCCGATGTGTATCGAGAGTAACATAAATTCCAGGGGTTATGATGGGCCATAGCCCCGAAATTTATGCAAAACTCATTGCATAACCGCTGTAAGGAGAAACTATACTTATTATTGGCTTCAGTAAGATGCATTATAACAGAAATATGCCTAAAAATGCAAGTACATACAGTACATACATGCAATACGGTACCGTAGGACGAGATAGCTCGCCAAGGCCATCACCGACTTCTCACGGAAGCGATCACGATTCAGATCCAAATTAACAGACATTATATTTTTGAACGAAAGCTTCTTGCTGTTAAAATTTGGATTCCATGTTCAACTGTGTTTTTGTCGCAATAACAAGCGTCACACAAATTTGCAAGCCTACATTTTGTTCAATCCGGCGTGATGTTGATGACATAACGTCTCCTTGAACATGGCAAAACTCCATATCGTTGGCTCCAGAATTAGTTAGAGTTAGTGGATGTTTACATAAAATATGTATGCCACCATGAGCCAGCGATATTACTTAACTGATTTCACATTTGTTCTTGAGAATTTTTCCTAACGCTGCCCTTGCGGTGTAAGAGTAACGAACCTGGCTTTTAACCGGATGACCCAGGTTCGACTTTCGGTCAGACCAGACATCCTTGCCTAGGTCAGGGGTCTGTTTTTAGGTCCACTCAACCTACAGGAGAACAATTATTTAACGGAGAGTGTAACCGGTGTTATTGGTGTTCGTTTAACTGAAGTTAAGGATCTAAATGTTGTTCATATTGAGTATGTAATACCTTAGACATATTCTCCATGATAGGGGAAGTCCGTGTAATTTTGACCACTTAGGTTAAACGTCCATAACTCTATTGACTTTAATGAATATTTCTCAAATTTTATACATGAAAATTAATAGCAAATGATTTGGTGAAAATAAATATTAATATTGTTTTTAGGTTTTATTTAAAAGTAATATTTATTCTAAAGATTTTCATCATTTAATTTGGCGTGTAACTTGGACAGGGTGATCTTGTAATTTGGACCGGTGAATATAAACACGTATACGTTATTTAACGAATTATTTATGAAATACTAAACAATAAAATACGACACTATGAATTGTGGTAATCACTTGAAGCACGTAAGACAAAGATAAAAAAATTCCTACTGAATTTTAGCGTAGTTTCCATGAGCCCAATTTTAGCAACTATAGCACTGTATCCAATCGTCATCATAATAATTATCACATACAGTGCCGTCAGATAGCTACGAAATTGTAGTCACGTTAGCTAAGTGGACCTCGAAGCAGCCCTCAGGTCCAGGTAAATATCACTGACCTGGTTGGGAATTGATGCCGGGATCTCCGGTCAAGAGGAACACACCTTATTCTTGCACCGCGGGGCCAGCATCAAATTAGAAAACAAGTTATTTTAGAAGAACCAGTAAAACTACAAATAAACTTAATTATTACAGTTGTTCCAACGGTCCAAATTACACAATCTCGGGCAGTCCAAATTATACGACTTCCAAAGATTTAATAAAGTAAATAATATTGAAAATATTTAAAATTTATGAATGAAACTATGTTAAAACTTACCTATATATTTCATCAGGACTTGCAAATGCTGTACACCCCCTTGTCTGAAATAACTACTTCATAGTCGACTTAATCGTCTCCGTATAAGCTTACAAGGAATGTAACATGATTTTCCTCTTCCCCCTTCAAGTCCATTATATAAACAATTTCCACGAAGAAAGCTACACGCGGTTGTCTTGCTGACTTAGCCTCAGACAGGGGGTGACCATACTTGAAAATACCAAAAATATTGAAAATGAATGAAAACCTACAGCATGTTTTCCAGTTTTTTACAGAGTCAGGGATGTAATGAATGAAACAGATATAGCATATTAGTACAGTGGGATCACCACTCCCAAGGTGATTTTTAATGACTGTTGTTTTTATTTCGTGTGGCTATTTCTAGCCGAGTGCAGACCCTCCGATGAGGGTGTGTGGCATCTACCATGTTTAGTAACTGCGTGTTAATGTGTGTTGAAGTGTAGTGTTATGTGTGGTATGTGAGTTGCAGTGATGATGGGGACAGCAAAAATACCCAGCCTCCGGGCCACTGGAATTAACCAATGAAGGTTAAAATCCCGGACCCGGCCAGGAATCGAACCCGGGACCCTGTGAACCGAAGGCCAGTTCGCTAACCATTCAGCCAACGAGTCGGACAATGACTGGTAAATGCTATGAAATCATAATTGAGAGTGTTGCTGAAATGAAAGATGACGGACAACCGCAGTACCCGGAGAAAAACCTGTTCTTCCTCCGCTTTGTCCAGTACTATTCTCACATGGAGTGACCGGGATTTGTACCGCAGTATCCAGCGGTGAGCTGCCGTATGAGCCACAGTGGCTCTACCAAAAATATGATATGTCCAAATTACATGGACTTCTCCTATATTATTTACTTTTATATAATTGTATTGCAAAGCTTTTGTGTAAAATACGTTCTATCCACCAACAAACAAAAAGGGAGGTAATTGCGAGCGCCAATCTATATTATTAAACTAAGCTAAATTATATTCTGTAATAAATCGGAGTACTCTTCGTTTTATAGTTCTCTTTATGTGGTTGTGTAACAGTGCACAGATTTGGTAGTTCGTCGATGTTAAAACCTGCAGACGGCTTGCAAAAGGCCTCTATTAAGTTTACTAATAAGCCCCTCCCTCTGTTTGTTGTACGCATGTTAACGCTGTTGTTGGAAGTAAACCATTCTAATGCAATCTCGCCGTGGGGCACAAACACTAGCATAGCCATACGTGCTACTCGCCACAAAATGACGACGCAACGCGTGCGGTTTGCGAAGTGTTTGTACTGCTTCTGCATATAGAGAATTACCCCCAGCCGCAAGAGATACAGAAAATATCTTACGCACTTGGGAGTACTCGTTTACAATGCTTACTGATTTTATACTTATACAGAATGTTCCATAAGGAAGGTTAAAATTTCGCGAGACATTAGTATGGACAATTTCCTGTTCAGAGATCACATGAATATGGCCTTTACGTAGATTTACGACTGTTCGTATGGTAGGAATAAGGGCACCCATACAAAAAATTTTAAGACTCCCAACTAATTGATGCAATTATTGATGCCACCACGGTCTACAGACCTTACTAAAAACATTTTTGTCTTTGGTAATGTAATGAAAACTGACGACTACAAAAAGAAGTTAACACGGGAGATGAATTGGTCACTGGCGTTATGCATAACTCTGCCCACATACATAATACAAAAAACACGCATGGGTGTACATAATGTAATATCGACTTAGCTTTGCAATAGCTGCTGATTGAGTCTATTACTTTCCACAGACATGATAGATGCCATAGTATTGACCGCAGAGTTTACACATAAAATCTTATTGGTAGTCTTAACTTTCTCTCTCTGTTTAACTCGTCTGTTCCTAATTCATCTACACGCCCAAAACACATTACTTTCTTCCAGACAGGATCAAGAATGCAACAACAAATTAATTCACCTGAGTAAAGGCCTCGGATTGGGAAGGAAATGGCCATGACCTTAATTAAGGTACATCCCCAGCATTTGCCTTGTGTGAACATGTGAAACAACGGAAAACCATCTTCAGGGCTGCCGACAGTGGGGCTCGAATGCACTATCTCCCGGATGCAAGCACACAGCTGATATCCCCCAACCGCATGGCCAACTCACGCGGTCCCTTTTAAGAGTCTTGTCCTATTTGCCATTGACGGAAGTAAGAATTTGATTTGTAAGTCCTCCGTTAAGGTAGTTTCTCTCATCAGTTCGAATGTTAACCTCGAAGCGGGATAATTCGATAGCTCAAGTTCGGCTTCAAAGAAACGTAATTTCACTTTTACTAGAGTAGTGAGGTCCATGAGAAGGTTTTGAAGACACTTGCTATACTATATCACAGAAATGAGATAATTTTGGTTTCGAAGTTTTAGGTCAGTGATTAGAATCAGTTACTTGAGTTTCTTAATGTCGAATGTTCCCTAGACTGCTGCGACAACGCTTCTCCTAGCTCAGTATGGCATAACGTCCACTTACTTGTGTCAGTCTCTTCAACTTTCCTTTCTGTACTCCTTTCGTCAAATCTTGTTCTTTTCCGAAACCGAAGGCTTTAGGTTTGAAAGGCATTTCTTTTATTTTGCTGATAATTTCATTTTTCGAAGTGTTGGACCACTTTGATTTTCCCTCCCGTTAGTGTTGACAGGCAAGGATGCCCGTTTGTACTTTCTCCTAAAACTGTAATCACTTTCAACAGCACCGTCACCATCTCCATGGACACACACCGGCAAGTGAAGGAAATTTCCCAACCTTTGAAATTCTAAAGACCTTGGTATTCAAGTTACTAATGCCTTGCCTGATTACTTCAGAAACTGAAGTTACGTACAGTTGCAGTGCGGAAGTCGTGGCATGGCGGAAGGTCAATGGACTGTCTAGCCAGCTGGACTCGCGCCAACGGTAGAACAACTGTTTTTTTTTATAACTCACATTATATGCTAAAGTGGAGAGAAGTGAGGAGTTCATGAATATAAGTTCCAAATTTCAATTATATAAGATTTTAAACAGAAATAAACATAAGTGGTTACACATTTCTGAATATTTTTGTGTGCTGTGATAGAATCTGATTATGTTCTTTCAAGATCGGGGATTTCATCCTATGTAATTAAGCTGTTTCTTTTTCAGGTATAATTCTATTACCATGTTTTCTTTTTCAGGTAGTTTGTAAATATATTTATTCATACTAATTTTCAGCGGACTGAAGCACCTAACAGTTATAACAGTCGAAACTGAAAAGAGATGGCTTCAGTTATCACAATCTATTTAGTTTATCCCTTTGATTACACATAATAAATACTGCTTTACTTTCATTTCAGATCTGAAACACTATGGATTCCAAGCGTTTGCTGATCCAGTCATTTGCGCAACAGATCAGTTGTGGTGAGTAGCACTGCCGACGTTACATCAACTTAAATTAACTTCCCCTCGCCAGAAACTATAAAACCTATTTAGTCCTAGATTAAGAAATTTCAAGACGCCTGGCACTGCAATAACTGGCAAAATTTGAAATTTGGATAAAATACTCGTCACATTACGTTTACACTAGCTCTCAGTATGATGGCTGTCCTGACCGGCAGGCGAATAGAATAACCTCATTTCTGTGCGTGTGATTTTGTACGTGAAAGGAAAACTTTATCACTGTAAAACTACAGGAATCATAACTTAGACACTAGTGATATTCAAATATGTCTTATATTTTGAGAATATACTCGGTATTAGAAATGTATATGATGTGAATATCTAACTTTTAATACCTCTCATGCTTTGGCGAAAAATTCGCTTGCAGTCTTGGAAAGTACTTGGGGCGGCACGCGTTGAAAAAGCATGCAATTTTTGAAATCGAGATAATTTGGAGACAGCACGCGCGACAACAATGATCACTCTCTCATTGAATAAGGATCGACGACCAGGTTATCCAGTAACAGGACGTCATCGGATGATGTAATAGACGCTTCATCTTGCCTAACACGCCTCATATTTTTGCCGGTTACCTGTAACTTCACAGTTTTTGGTGATCCTATTCGAAGATATAACCAGCATCTGGGATTATGACCTAACAGATAGACACAGATATCTCACAGTACATATTCAACGCCAAACGTTGGGGCCATGACCCCGACACATTCGAAAATTTTGACAAGTCGTCGACACGCCTGCAAAGAGGAAACACTATGTGAAATATTTTAGCGCGCGGCTGTGAGCTTGCATCCGGGAGATAGTAGGTTCGAATCCCACTATCGGCAGCCCTGAAAATGGTTTTCCGCGGTTTCCCATTTTCACACCAGGCAAATGCTGGGGCTGTACCTTAATTAAGGCCACGGCCGCTTCCTTCCAACTCCTAGGCCTTTCCTATCCCATAGTCGCCATAAGACCTATCTGTGTCGGTGCGGCGTAAAGCCCCTAGCAAAAAAATATATTTTAGCCTAGAACGCTGGTTGTAAATGTCTGTCTTGTAAGGTTCAATGCCCTGTGACTATTGTCAAGGAATTCTCGCTCTTTGTAACATATGTGCTGCGGCTTAGTATTTCTCCAAATATATTATCGCACAGCGCTTCTCCCAGGCGCAAAAACGGAATATTGTCTGGCTTATGGAGAATCACGACAGCTTTTATCACGCCCTGAGGAATGATTACAACTTTGGTAGTGGTGGTGGTCTTGGTAACAAAAATTGCGTATGGCCTCCGGAGAAGCCTGGTGCGGGTCTTTTTCTCGTAGACGGCTTATTAGGCGACCTGCATGTCTGTGAAGATGAGGGCCCTACTTAGGATGATTTTTAATACTGAATACACCACACACACCCAGCCGCCGAGCCACTGGATTTGATAAGTTAAGGTTAAAATCCCCGACCCGGCCGGGAATCGAACCCGGGACTCTCTGGACCAAAGGCCATAGCCATGGAAATTGTCGTGGTGATCAAGATAGCGTTTCTGATGATGAAAGTTAACAGGATTATTCAAACCACATTTCAGTGTACCAAGGACGATCAGGCATTACGGAACTACTGTATAATTTATATCAACTGTGACCTGAGGATCTCAGTCTCAGATACAACGGGAGATTCAAAATGACGATTCAAGGTAAAGAATGTCACTGGAAGAACCAGAAGAATTGTCTCCTACTCGGTAGTATCCTTGCACCAATTCTCTTCAATATTTACACTAACGATCAACCTATTGGACTGAATATCAGGCATTTCCTATTTGCTGACGATCTTCGTGCTGCAACTCAGTCCAGGTCATTTTGGGAAGCAGAATCCAGGCTGAAGAATTGCATCAGTGAGTTTTTCCTCTATTACAGGGACAAGTAACTTAAGGCGAATCCTAGGAAAACACAGGTTGCACACTTCCATCTACAGTATCGTGCTGCTAATCACAATGCGACATATTATTACATAAATCACACTAAACAAAAATAAAATTGCACATGTGTCAGAAATAAGTTCGTCTACCTAGAAGTTTTCGTTTCACCGAGCTCGATAGCTGCATTCGCTTAACTGCGGCCAATAACCAGTACTCGGGAAGATAGTGGGTTCGAATCCCACTGTCGGCAACCCTGAATATGGTTTTCAGTGGCTTCGGATTTTCACACCAGGCAAATGCTGGGGCTCTACCTTAATTAAGGCCACGGTCGCTATAATCCCACTCCTAGCCCTTTACTGTTCCATCGTCGCCGTAAAACTATCTGCTTCGGTGCGACGTAAAGCAAGATGTAAGAAAAAAAGAAATAAACAATGTTAATCAGTATCCAATCACAGCAAACAATTAATTGCCTGTGTTTCTATACCGTTTTTGACATTTTTATCGGTATTTAGGTATATATTAAATGCTTTTTCATATATAATTATTATATATACTGTTATTCAAGCCAATTCGTTCTCACACTTTTCTTATTCGTGACATAAGTACGATGTAATAAATGTACATATTTAATATCATCTCTAAAGCTTTCTAAATGTTTTGAAACAGGCGAATATTTCATTTAATATCGTCTTTACATCACCCTGTTCATCAGCTGAATGGTCAGCGTCGAGGCCTTCGATCAAAGGATCCCGGGTTCGATTTCGGGTTGAGTCGGTGATTTTAGCCGCGTCTGGCTAGTTTATCTATCTCCGGAACTGGATGTTTATGTTTGTTACAATGTATTCTTCTTCATAAACATACAACAGCAGGACTGAGTGGCTCAGACGGTCTGGCGCTGGCCTTCTGACCCCAGCTTGGCAGGTTTGATCCTGACTCAGACCGATGGTATTTGAAGGTGGTCAAATGTCAGCTTTGTGCCAGTGTATTTACTTCTGCAGGACTTAACTCCGGCACCTCGGCGTCTCCGAAAACCGTAAAATTATTTAATGAGACGTAAAGCAAATAACAATATTATTAATGTACCGGGGTACATCTTCTCCGTCTCGTTGAACTGCGCGCCTTCTAGAATGCCACCTGCGCTATGGATCTTGAACTAATGTAATACACGATACTTGGGCCTTCAACCATTAGATGTTTCTACCATCTGCCTGTGTGACTCCTCTGTCGGGATTTTCAAAGTTTTGTAACCTTAGTTTTTGTAGATTGTTTTTTTATATGTCAAAGTTGTCAACACTTCCACGGCTTCCTTCTTCCTTAGTTATTGACTAATCAGACATTTTTTGAATATTAATTCTAGCCAATTAAAAATGGGAGTGTGTACAGTCATCCAGCCTATCTGTAAGGAGTTACGGAAACTTCCCCTCTGAGATGCTATGAAATCTGGATACTTTAGGACCATATTTTTATCTTTATCGTTCCGGTCTAGTGAGTGCGGCGTGTTATTCGGAGGCAGAGGCTGCCTGTCGTCATTCGGAAGGCCCAACTACTCAAGGTAATTGCAGAAATTTCTTAACATGTGATAGCTCCAGGCAGATAACTTGGGGGGAAGTTTTCAAACTACTTTTATTAGGTAAAGTTCTAAAGTCTAGTTAAAAATTAAATTTTCGGCAAGTCTGATGACTCTGTTCAAATCCCTGCTGGAAAACATGTAAATTAAGAGAAAGAAAAGTGTTCGCCCTCTGTTGATTTCCATTCAACTTGGTATGGGGTGCTAAAATTTTCTAAACATCTAAATTCTTCACATTACTTCGTGATTTAATATTTCTTGTTTAGTCACCCGTTTGTAGTGTAGACCTAGCCTCGGCAAATTCGGACCATAAGCCCATTTCGGGTTTTAAGAGTTTCTCTAAACGGAGTGCAGTGTTTGGCCTCCTAGCTTTTTTTCATGACCGATCCTGTTAAACCGTCTATTTCTACATTGAGGTAATTTAGTATGGGCGCTCATTGCCCCTGTTCAAATTGTATTTATTGATAGACGAATGCGTAAAAGCCTGTTGATCAGAAGTGACTGTAAACACAGTATTTGAAGGTTATAAGGCATAATTTTGTAAGAAGCCTGTGCCTCTGAGATGCTTCACTGTAGAGACTTTTGGAGCTCAGTCTGGTAAAATGTAAATGAGTGGAGGAAACATGCTCTTGTTAAATGTATACCTGTTTAGAGCTATATTGCTCATTCCTTGTAAATTATTGTGTCGATAATTTCCTCTATTTCCTCTATTCTATTTAAATGTTATTTATTCCAAATCACATTTCAAAATAAAAAAAGAGAGGAAGGAAAGAAATAAAATTTCAAAATTTAATGCTTTAACTTATGCTTAGGTCATTTCCCTGTCCACCCATTCACCCCTGCACATTTTTACACCTCTCTGCACGATATTTTCATAAAATAATTTTTTGATTCATTATGCCCAACTAAGGAGCGCATGTGAACTTATTTAGCACAACGTTTCTTCTTGCCTTTCCAAAAACTCTTCATCCCTTCGCTGTGCTTCTTTTTGCATTCTTCTGTCCATCCTGTAGCTTGTCCTTTAGGTTGATCAGCAAATTTGTGTATGTCTATGATATTTCTGAATTTTTTTCTGTCTTGCAAGATTTCTTCATTTATACCAGTTTCCTAAAGATGTGTTCATTTCTGTAAGCCAGTTGTGATTTTTAGAGATACTCCGAGATTTAGTATTTTCCTTGTTAGCCTATTTTTTCCATTCTTTTCTCTTCGCTTTTTTCTAATGGTGTCTGTGATTTTTTATGTTACTTGGTAGATTTCCTGTGATTTTCCTTTTCATCCAAATACCATTTTCGCACTTAGATCCTAGAATTTTCCTGAGAATTTTCCTCTCTTGTTTTTCGATGATTTTAATTTGTGATATGCCACCAATTATCAGAGCTGCTGATGCATAAATGGGTTCTGGTTTGAAAATTGTGTTGTAGTGTCGTAATTTTGCGTTTTGGGATATAGATTTTTTGTTGAATCTGCTCCAGACAATTTTGTATGCGTTTGGTAATTTTGTAATTCTTTCTTTGTTTGCTTGCTGATTTATCCCGTTTGGTGGTATAATCTTGCCTAGGTATTTGAATTTTTCTACTTGGGAGATTTTCCTAAATCTAGTGATTATAGGATGGTTGTTAAATCCTGATTTTGTACCTTCCATATATTTTTTCTTTCCATATGAAATTTGCAGACCTGTTCTTGCCGCTATTTCATGACATTCTTCTACGGACCGGAGTGCTTCTTGTTTATTGTTGGAGAGGATTGCCAAGTCATCTGCAAGGCGAGGCAATCAAAGTGAATTTTGTTTTTGAGACGTCTACCAATATTGATCCCTTTAGTTTCATTTTTCCATTCTCGAACCAATTTTTACAGAACTAGATGCAATAGCAATCCATCGTCTTGTCTGACCCCTGCTCTAATTTCGAATGGCTCTGAAATATCTCCTAAAAATTTATCTTTTGCTGTGTTGCCTGTTATAGTTTGCTTGATCAACAAAATTATTATTATTATTATTATTATTATTATTATTATTATTATTATTATTAATATTATTATTATTATTAAACACAGAACACACTACCAACACTTACAGAAGTGCGGAGTACAGTAGATTACTGATTTGCCTGTCTGATAAAGTACTGTAATAGTTCTATTTATATGGTTGCCATTCCACAATCGAATACCTTGAAATGTATCATGGATTCTCTAATACACTTAGAGTATTGAAAAAGAACATTTACAGAGAAAATCGATTTTCTAACGAATTCTATCCTGAATGCCTCGTATTCGTTTGTTTACTTGTTATTTGTTTGCTTATTTAAAATATAAATTCAACATATAAATTTTCCATGTGGCAGCCTCATTAAAGGGACATTATACTCGTATTATAATTCTGTAATGTTAATTAATATTTCACAAGAGTGAAAGCACAACCGAATAAGAACAGGTCGTGTGAGGTAGGAATATATTATGTCATTGGTAACTGGCGACAGGGTTTCTTATGATTATAGTGTGATCGAGCACCCGATGTCAGTAGATATTTTTACGACTTTTTTACAATTTATTTCCAGTGGAGTCGACTGTGTAAGTTTCTAAGCACACTACAGTGTTCTGCACACCACATTGTTATACTCTCATCCAAGGCACTCGAGTGGTTTATGAGATTCATGAATCTTCCACTTAACCTACCCCTTGTTCCAATCTGGGAGTCAGCAGGCTTGGCGCTCATAACTTTATGAAAATAGCCATAAAGCCACTGGTTCAGTTCAAGACAATGGGAAAGCTATCTCCTATCGAGAAGAACCAGGATGTCTGAGAGTTTGTAAACACTTTGACTAGGAAATTGCTCACCCATTCAACACTTTCCAAAGTTATAAAAGATCAAATATTAAGTACTGAGGAAATGAGGATTGTAGTTTCGAAGACTGATATTCTGATAATATCCAGTTGATATCCAGTTTAACGTGCAATCCGACCCAGAGGAATGTGATTCTTTATTTCAGAAATTTCTCGAGCAATGGTCAGAAATCGAGCCACGAGAGCCTTTGTGAGAAGCGAGTAACAATGTCAACCGACCATCATGGCAGTTAATAAGAATCTAGACTGAGTGAAAATTATTACACCGGGCTAGTTGGCCGTACGATTAGGGACGCGTAGCTGTGAGCTTGCATCCGGGAGGTAGTGGCTTCCAACTCCACCGTCGCCAGTCTCCAAGATGATTTTCCTTGGTTTCCCATTTCCACACCTGGCAAATGCTTCGCCTGTACCTTAATTAGGGCCACGGCAGCTTCCTCCCCACACCTAGGCCTTTCCTATCCGTGTTGGTGCGACGTAAAGCAAAACTGTAAAAGGGACTAATTAAACCCAATGGCACTACAAACCCTCGAAGGGCCTTGGCCTACCAAGTGACCGCTACTCAGCCCGAAGTTCTGCAAATTATGAAGTGTCGTGTGGTCAACACGACGAATCCTTTCGGCCGTTATTCTTGGCTTTCTTGACCGGGGCCGCTCTCTCACCGTCAGATACCTCCTCAATTCTAATCAGGTAGGCTGAGTGGGCCTCGAACCAGCCCTCAGGTCCAGCTAAAAATCTCTGATCTTTGTGGGAATCGAACCCGGGGCCTCCGGTAAGAGGCAGGCTCGATACCACTACACCACAGGGCCGGCAAAAGAAACGAAATAATATAAATAAATTTAAAGTGCGATTATCAATGCTATACAGTAGGGAATAATGTAATAATGGGGAAACATTTTATGAAAGTAATAATAATAACAAAACAGTGAGTTGCGATCAATGTTATTCTTTGAGAGGAAAGTCAGCTCTTGCACAATATTATTTACACGGGTCTATTTTCAGATTAACGTTGATTTACGAAAGTGAAAGCTGGGTGGACTCAGAATATCTTATGCATAAATAACAGACATGAAAGCATCGAGAATAATTATTGTTGATACAAACCGGAGGAAAAAACGTCAGGAGTGTACATGGAATGAGGAAATAAATAAACGCATAAACCAGCTTCGCTGCTGGGGTCATGTGAGGCGAATGGAGAAGGACAGGTTACCTAGAAGAATAATGGACTCTGTCATGGAGGGCAAGAGGAGTAGGGGGAGACCAAGACAACAGTGGTACGGCTCAGTTTATAATGATTTAAAGAAAATAGTTATAGGAATAACCGAGGCCACCCAACTACAGTAGTTACGAATAGGGGATTGTGGTTAGTAAATTCACAGAAGTTTGCAGACTGAACGCTGAAAGGCATAAGAATCTATAATGAAGATGTATGTATGTTGTAATAATAGCGTACAGTTTTATTATTCTAAAGACATTGTGTAACTATCTTAACACTCTGTATTCTGTATAGTCTTTGCTACAGTGGAACTGCAGAAATCAGTCATCGTACCCACCTGCTACTTCATCCGGATGTTCTTGAAGATGGGACATCCATCGAAGGAATTTTAGCATTTGAGTCATTGTAGAAGTTGTTTGTAAACAGTTTATGAGAAACTGTGCTCACTACATAAGTATCTCTTCTTTGAATTTGATAACGAAGTGATACAGAGCAGCAATTGTAATACTGTGAAATAATAATAATAATAATAATAATAATAATAATAATAATAATAATAATAATAATAATAATAATAATAATAATAAAATTGAACCAGGGGTACAACTTCCACGGCTATTTAAATTGCGCGCCTTCACTAGCGCCATCTGTGCCAACGGACTTGAACTTGTAAACTTCCAATGATTTTGTTCTCTACCGTTAGATGGCTAGACCATCGATTTGTAACTACTTGATAGAGTAATATTTATTTTGGAGCTGGTAAACCAGTTTCTGATGATTTTTTTTATCTCCTGAAGTAGTCAACACTTCAGGTGTTTTTTCTCGATTGTAATCTACCTATCAGATACTTGGAAATATGTTCTCTAGCCAATTAAAACCGGGGGTGTGTACGAGAATTTTGAGTCCCGCGTTCACTTCTGTCAATGGCTTATCCGCCGATGTGCTGTAGTGCTAAACTTTGTATTGTTTGTATTGTTCACGGATGAGGCCTAATTCACCCGTGATGGTGTTTTCAATAGCCGCAAGTACGAAATCTGGAGTGAGGACAATCCGCACGCCACCCACATCGGTGGCCACCAGCAACGATTCTCTGTCAACGTATAGGGGGGCGTTGTCCAAGGTTACCTAATAGGATTCTATGTTCTGCCTCCCCGTTTCTCTGGTCCACGTTACGTGCTTTTCCTGTGAGATGTGCTGCCGCATTTCCTGGAGACTATAACCCATGTTGTCCATGAAAGTATGTGTTTTCAATATGACGGTGCACCAGCCCTCTTCGATGTTAGTGTCCATGAGCATCTGAACAACATCTACCCTCGTCGTTGTATTAGAATGGGAGGTCATCTTCCATGACCAGCGTGATCACCGGATCTCACACCTCTGGAACTTTTCCCTCTGGGCTTACGTCAAGTCGTTGATGTATGGAACCCGCGTAGTAACGGATGAAGACCTGATTCCTAGGATCCAACCTGCCCGTCTCCTTGTATAATAGATACCAGGGATCTTTGAGAGACCGGGCGAGTTGGCCGTGCGTTTAGGGGCGCGCGGCTGTGAGCTTGCATCCGGGAGATAGTGGGTTCGAATCCCACTGTCGGCAGCCCTGAAGATGGTTCTCCGTGGTTTCCCATTTTCACACCAGGCAAATGCTGGGGCTGTACCTTAATTAAGGCCACGGCCACTTCCTTCCAATTCCTAGGTCTTTCCTATCCCGTCGTCGCCATAAGATCTATCTGTGTCGGTGCAAAAAAAAAAAAAAAAAGAAGATATTTGAAGGAGTGCGGCAGAACCTCATGCGCCGTTGCCATACATGCATTAAGACTGGCGATCATCACTTTGAACAAATACTATGAGCTACGTTCTTGTTATGTGGTGTACGATATGTATGTGCATAACACAATACATATGCATTTCCGACCATTGGTTCCCTATTTCAAAATAATCGGTTGTGCACCGACTATCACCTGATTAGATTTGACCCAAAAGGTTTGAGACACCCTGTATTTTTCTAGTGCTACCTCGTGTTGAGACTACAACTAATTACCGAGAATGTTTGCGTTTAGAATTTGAGTAACTTAGAGGCCAGAGCAAAAAAAATTGAGGTAACTTTCCAAACCATCCGGAGCATATATATAACGAAAGGTGCTTTCCTATAAATACAAAAAAACACCAAACCTGTATCTGTCTGTGCGTCAGAATACCTTATCCCCCCTCTGAAATGTGTGATCGCTAATTTACAGCAAAAAGAGAGAAAGATTCTCCTCGGCATTCTTGGCCCAAACTACAAAAACGATATGTACATAATAAAATCCAGACAAGAAATCTACTCAAAGATAAAGATCACGGACACAATGCACAAATGCAGGGCTCGCTTCTACGATTACCTACGACGGATGGACGACTCCTGATGGACAAAACGCATATTTAACAATTTTGACTCAAAAACAGAAACAATAATTCCCTGGTACGTTAACATCAAGAAGGATCTCGAAGAAATTGGTCTACGACCAGACCTTTTCAGAACAAGCTTTGTGACTTTTGGGACATGGCGGGATGTGAAGTTAATAACTGGTGCACAGTGGTCGGATCAACGCTGTGCTCGACAAAGCGAGCAGATGGAGACCTACCGAATCAATCGAAAACTGAGTGAACGCAGAATGTATAATGAAACATCGTTGTCCCTACTTGGCCGATTAGCGAATAATAAATAAATAAATAAATAAATAAATAAATAAATAAATAAATAAATAAACAAGTAAATAAATAAATAAATGTTCCATTAGTTAGGCCTTCCCGTGTGTTTAAACTGCCGCCTTATATCCGACGGTGATGTTATCTGTTCAAAACTGAGTAAATTATCTTAAAGTTTTACCTTTCGGGACCACGTGTCTCCTATCACTTATTTTATATTGCTACCTTGAGTTGAGAGACTACAACTAATTAGAGTAAATGCTTGCATATGGAAGTTGACTAAGATAATCTGCATTCAGTTATCTATTTACAATTTTGGAATTATCATCATTGTTATGAAATTGATCCGCCAATAAAAAGGCTTGAGAGATAAATGTCTTCGTCCAATCAAATATTAAAACGTATAATTTGTTCTGGAATTATCTGGCAGCTCCCTATAAAAACTGCGTTTTTTTATCAAATGCCTTGCTGCTGTGTATATTTGAGTGTGCTACGTGATTAGGAACCAAGGACAGTCGTCTCCCTCGGAAGATGCTGGGACGGGGGCTGACTTGAGGTGGCGGCATAATTAAGGTACGGGAAAATGATATCTATGTCAACTTTCTACGAGTGAAACTAGGGAAGATTCCACTCTTAGCATGTAACAGTTACGACCTCCTGCGTTCCTGAAATTTTAATGTAGGATCTTCTCTTTTGATTAAATTAAATGTAGATCTCTCTAGGCAGTGTTTGAACATTAAAATTTCTCCTATAATGGGGATTTGGTCAAAATGTAAGCGCTCACGAGTGAACACCCGTGCTTCCCTTCTTCCAATTTCATTTTGGGTGACTAGGTTTATCAGTTTTCTAAATTAATCTACCTGTTTTCGGATTTTACCTCTTCCCTTAGTCACTTTGTAGTATGGCTTCGCCCCTGTGTCATCGGGAGTTATGCCCACTTAGGCGCTTTTCTGGAACTTGAAATTTTTGGAGTTCGTAAATACTTGAGCCTTCATTCTCGTTTTTTTATCGTCCTTTCTAGTGTAACTTTTCTCCTTTTCCTTCCTGATTGATGGCCGTGATGTGTGGGCTTCGTCCTCTGCATACAATGTAGAATTCCATAGAGAATAACGGGCATATCAACTTTCATATAAAATGGTAATGGTATATACACTGACTGACAGAGCAAATGCAACACCAAGAAGGAGTGGTTCGAAAGGGATGAAAGTTGGGGAAAAAACAGAGACGGCACGGACGAATAATTGATGTTTATTTCAAATCGATATGCAGGTTACACAATACGCATGGCATCGACTCAGTAGGATGTAGGACCACCGCGAGCGGCGATGCACGCAGAAACACGTCGAGGTACAGAGTCAATAAGAGTGCGGATAGTGTCCTGAGGGATGGTTCTCCATTCTCTGTCAACCATTTGCCACAGTTGGTCGTCCGTACGAGGCTGGGGCAGAGTTTGCAAACGGCGTCCAATGAGATCCCACACGTGTTCGATTGGTGAGAGATCCGGAGAGTACGCTGGCCACGGAAGCATCTGTACACCTTGTAGAGCCTGTTGGGAGATGCGAGCAGTGTGTGGGCGGGCATTATCCTGCTGAAACAGAGCATTGGGCAGCCCCTGAAGGTACGGGAGTGCCACCGGCCGCAGCACATGCTGCACGTAGCGGTGGGCATTTAACGTGCCTTGAATACGCACTAGAGGTGACGTGGAATCATACGCAATAGCGCCCCAAACCATGATGCCGCGTTGTCTAGCGGTAGGGCGCTCCACAGTTACTGCCGGATTTGACCTTTCTCCACGCCGACGCCACACTCGTCTGCGGTGACTATCACTGACAGAACAGAAGCGTGACTCATCGGAGAACACGACGTTCCGCCATTCCCTCATCCAAGTCGCTCTAGCCCGGCACCATGCCAGGCGTGCATGTCTATGCTGTGGAGTCAATGGTAGTCTTCTGAGCGGACGCCGGGAGTGCAGGCCTCCTTCAACCAATCGACGGGAAATTGTTCTGGTCGATATTGGAACAGCCAGGGTGTCTTGCACATGCTGAAGAATGGCGGTTGACGTGGCGTGCGGGGCTGCCACCGCTTGGCGGCGGATGCGCCGATCCTCGCGTGCTGACGTCACTCGGGCTGCGCCTGGACCCCTCGCACGTGCCACATGTCCCTGCGCCAACCATCTTCGCCACAGGCGCTGCACCGTGGACACATCCCTATGGGTATCGGCTGCGATTTGACGAAGCGACCAACCTGCCCTTCTCAGCCCGATCACCATACCCCTCGTAAAGTCGTCTGTCTGCTGGAAATGCCTCCGTTGACGGCGGCCCGGCATTCTTAGCTATACACGTGTCCTGTGGCACACGACAACACGTTCTACAATGACTGTCGGCTGAGAAATCACGGTACGAAGTGGGCCATTCGCCAACGCCGTGTCCCATTTATCGTTCGCTACGTGCGCAGCACAGCGGCGCATTTCACATCATGAGCATACCTCAGTGACGTCAGTCTACCCTGCAATTGGCATAAAGTTCTGACCACTCCTTCTTGGTGTTGCATTTGCTCTGTCAGTCGGTGTATAATGCTTCTACTTATTATTATTATTATTATTATTATTATTATTATTACTTTCCTTATTATTCTTGTTTTCTTTTACCGTCCTCTCCTAGAAGATTTGTGACCATTATGGAGCAATATTTCCTACTTTGCGCTACCCGTGTCAGCGCGGGCGTATTGGGGCTGTAGAACGAATGGCGGAAATGCTCGCCCAGGAAAATCTTATTTGTTGCTCTCCACGTCAATATTTAATAAATTCAGTTAATAATTGATTAAAACGTCACTCACCTACGTTTTGATTTAGTTACGACTAACTGCTAAAACACTTATGTTATTTAAACGTTAAAAAATATCAACGTGAAGTTATAAACATTCTTGAGAATACTGATAGTTGAAAACACCCCAAAATCCATGGCGCAACAGCTCCGATGAGCCGTGACTTAAAATGCAACCGCTCCTCATCCCAGGCGATTACAGGTGTCGTGTGGTCATCACCATGAATCCTCTCTGCTGCTATTCTTTGCTGCTCAGAGCGGATAGTTAAAGAAGCTAATGTAAATTATAATTTTTTTGCTAGGGGCTTTACGTCGCACCGACACAGATAGGTCTTATTGCGACGATGGGATAGGAAAGGCCTAGGAGTTGGAAGGAAGCGGCCGTGGCCTTAATTAAGGTACAGCCCCAGCAAATTATATTTTTAATTGCTGTACCCAGGAGGTAAATGACAGTTAGAAAGAGCTTTGCTACGAAACTTACCGGTACTTAAGATGCCTACAAATTTCGCTGTTTAGTGAGTGGAATAGGCTATACAGTGTGCATCCCTGATAATGTTACAAACATTCAGGGATGATGGAGTATGGCTAATTTATCAATTTGTGATAAGGAATCATATTTCGAAAACGATAGAGTCAAAAGTTTACCAAAATTCTGCTACTTTAAGTCCGTTTACCTGCACAAGTTTCACAAGCTGCTCCTTTTACAACAAATGTTCTAAATGGCGTCAATGGCATCATCACACAAAGTTCCGTCGTACCCGTTCGAATATCCCCGGTGTCGTTTGAACAGCGTGACAGGGAGCGAGAATTCATGCCAAGATATTCTCTTCAGTCTCAATATTTGTCTCATACACGATTCTTTTCACATGACCACACAAGAAGAAATCAAATGGGTGAGGTCAGGTGAACTAGCGGGCCAAGAAACAGAACCTCCTCTTCCTATCCAGTTTGCAGGCAATGTCTGATCCAAGTGTTCAATGTCCAAAGAGAGGTGGTGGCTCCATCATGTTGGAACCACATCTGTTGACGAAGGGCAAGAGGGATGTGTTGCAGGAACGTGGTTAGTACATCTCTTAGCACCACTGTGTACAGTGCTGCATTTAGATGCGGAGGAAGAAGAAAATATCGAAACGATTAGACCTTATTATTAATAACCCTTAACTCGAATGTTTCCGGACTACGGTTCCTTGTCTCAAATTGCTCCATTTGCCTTCCTCCATCATCCATAAAAGTTTGTAACTTCCATCAATGACTACTGATCTGCATTTAGGGCAGTCGGCCAGGTGGCAGATTCCCTATCTGTTGTTTTCCTAGCCTTTGCTTAAATGATCGCAAAGAAATTGGAAAATTATTGAACATCTCCCTTGGTAAGTTATTCCAATGCCTAACTCCCCTTCCTATAAACGAATATTTGCCCCAATTTTTCCTCTTGAATTCCAACTTTATCTTTACATTGTGATCTTTCCTACTTTTATAGACACCACTGAAACTTACTCGTCTACTGATGTCCTCCCACGCCATCTCTCCACTGATAGCTCGGAACATACCACTTAATCGAGCAGCTCGTCTCCTTTCTCCCAGTTCTTCCCCGCCCAAACTTTGCAACAATTTTGTAACGCTGCTCTTTTGTCGGAAATCACCCAGAACAAATCGAGCTGCTTTTCTTTGGATTTTTTCCAGTTCTTAAATCAAGTAATCCTGGTGAGGGTCTCATATACTGGAACCATACTCTAGTTGGGGTCTTACCAGCCCTCTCCTTTACATCCTTACTACAACCCCTAAATACCCTCATAACCATGTGCAGAGATCTGTACCCTTTATTAACAATCATATTTATGTAATTATCCCAATGAAGGTCTTTTCTTATATTAACACCTAGGTACTTACAATGATCCTCAAAGGGAACTTTCACCCCATCAACGCAGTAATTAAAACTGAGAGGACTTTTCCTATTTGTGAAACTCTCAACCTGACTTTTTACCCTGTTTATCATCATACCATTGCCCACCGTCCATCTCACAACACTATCGAGGTCACCCTGCAGCCGCTCACGGATACACCTTGTACTTATCAGACCATTTACTTAACTGAGGGATTTGAGGTCTGATAAGTCCAGGGTTCTTTGGTGCTTCATTTGGTGCTTCTGTAATGTAAGATAATCCACATTTTTCATATTATAGGAAGGAGGATCTAATTATTGAGCATCTAAAATATATATTATTTACAAGTTGATTTACGTCGTATTGACACAGATAAGTCTTATGGCGACGATGGGAAAGGAAAGGGCTTGGAGTGGGAAGGTTACGGCCATGTCCGTAAGTAAGGTACTGCCCCAGCATTTGCCCGGTTTGAAAATGGGAAACAGTGGAGAACTATCTCCCGAATACAAGCTCACAGCTGCGGAACTTTAACCGCATGGCTAACGCGCTCGAATTCAAATAGTAAAATGAACAAAAATACTTAAAATATTTGCGAACACTCTAAAATGTTACTTTTTATTCTATTAGTGGACGTCTATGAAACGATACACTGTAATACACATTGTTATAGATATGTTCTAAAAGCGCTAGGAATAATAAACAGGGTATTAAATCATTGACATACTTGCTGACTCGTTGTGAATTGCTATAGAAACCCGTCGTTAACCACTACAACCAAGCAACGAAATTATAGTTCCATGGATGTGGTATCCATATGAAGTTCACAATTCAAATTCTTTAAAAAGTACTTTTTTTAGTTTTTTTACAATTTGTAATACGTCGCACCGACACAGGTTACTCTTATGGCGATGATGGGAGCTGAAAGAGCAAGGAATGGGAAGAAAGTGGCCTTTGCCTTATTTAAGGTACAACACGACCATTTGCCTGGTATGAAAAGAGAAAGCACGGAAAGCCCGGGATTCGAACCCACTGTCTCCCGAATACCAGCTGATAACTACATGACCCAAACTGTGCAGCCACTTATTACATTTTACACATTCTTAGCTGTTATTTATTGTTTGTTATATAATGTTGAGGCTAGAGATCTAAATATTAAATACGATTTGCTCTTTAATTGACCTCCCTTCTGCGACCTATTTCCCACACAGGTACGGATGCAAACGGTTTCCCTCATTTGGACTTCGACATATTTTATTGCATGATGCCCTTCCTGACACCAACCTTATTGTAGTAATATATCACTATTGCATGTTCCTGTGCTGGTTGACAGTGTGATGTATTCAATATGAAGAGGGTCGTGTTCTGACAAACACAAACGCCGAACTCCCAGAGAGAAAACACGTTAGAATAAAATATCCCATCACCAGGCGAGTTGGCCGTGCGGTTAGGGGCGCGCAGCTGTGAGCTTACTTCCGGGACATAGTGGGTTCGAACCCCACTGCCGGCAGCCCTGAAGATGGTTTTGCCTGGTTTCCCATTTTGCACACCAGGCAAATGCTGGGGCTCTACCTTAATTAAGGCCACGCCCGCTTCCTCCCCATTCCTAGGCCTTTCCTGTCCCATCGTCGCCATAAGACCTATCTGTGTCGGTGCGACGTAATGCAAACGGAAGAAAATATACCCGACCCTGCCGAGAATCGAACCCGAGACCCTCTGAGCCGAAAGCGTCAACGCTCAGCATTCAGCCAAGGATCCTGACTGCTGTTTAATTGACTATGTTCTTCTTCTCGTCCGTTTCACCCACTTTGGGGTACGCTAGATCAATCAATGGTTAGGAAGTCATGTTTTCCTGTCCTCCCAGTACTTTTCCATGCTTTCAGATCTTGCCTTCCTCTCTTTTTCTGAAATTCTCTATAGTCGCTTGGGCTTCACCCTGTTCTGAAACCTATTAATTTTATATTTGGCTATTTTCTTCGCGGATCCATCTCCAAGCATCTCTCGTAGATCCTTCTCAGTTTCCTTAAACCATTTCGGATTGGTTTTCTTATTCTTAGGTCAACGTCTGTACCCCAGGTTAGGTGCGGCTGGAAGAAACCTCCGGGGCTCATAACCTTGGTTGTAAACTGGTGACTTAAGTAGTTAACTCAAACTCATGTTTGTCGTTGATGGGAAAGTGTAATGAGAAAATTGACTATGTTAGTCTAATTCCAGATCTTGATACTCTGCAGAGATATGTTGTCCAGTATTTTATCCATAATTCTTTACTTTAAAGGGGCTAACTTGCCAAGGCGATAAAGGCGTGTTGGGTCCATTCGGAAGGACGTGGATTCGGTTTCCTGTCAGGAAATAGCAACATTTACGAACGAGATTTCCTCTTAAGGATTAGCACATCACTCTAAAACTAGTATGAAGTTAATTAGTGGGAGGAAAGAGCTAACTATTCCAACTCACTAAATGCTGAGGTTAAGGATAGTGGAAGCGTTTACACGTCACTTCTACAAGATCCTTCTTGGCCTGTAAGGAATGGCTTTGGCTTTGCTCGGTGGGTTTTGGAGAAGAATGAACTTACGTTAGCTCGAACTACTTGAAAGAACCATATTCTCAACGAAGCTAAATCTTCACAATCAACTCAAGGCTATACTTTCTTTTCAGACTATAGTTATCATATTAACAGAAGCGTTTTGACAACTTTTGCACTAGAGAGTGGCTACTGCAGTGCCATAGCTGAGAAGTGGTAACTCCAAGTAACTATAAGTCACTTTGGTGACCGCAATGGGTCCCCCCGCGTTTCCATAGCACCATATCCGTACTCCCTTCGGTCCAGCCAGACAGACAGTGAAACGGACCCTCCCTACACTAGCTGTCAGAACTTTTTAAAATATTATGGCTATAGACACTGTCACTTCATAATTTTCCTGCAATGTAGGATAGACTATTCATTATTCATTTTCATCACAAAACGCAAATGAAAAATAATTCATGAAGTTGAGGGTTAAAAGCTCCTTAAGTGGACCCTGTATCTGTGCAGGTTATATGCTAGATGTAAGGAGGAGACACGCTCTTTAAAACCACATCCTTTATGTTTTAAGGCGATATTAATCGTATTTCCTCCTCAATAAATCATATAAAAAGTGACCTATATTCAAAATGTGTGGAAGTGGTGCTGTGAATTTGTAGGGGCCTATATGACTGTCAAAGACGAACATCCCGCGCATTCGATAATGTCATTGGACAGTTAGTTGGGAAGAGAAGACGTTTAACGATGTATCAGCTAATGATGTACAACTAACAGGACATTACTTTCTAGTGGTATATTCTAGAATTTTTTCATTATATCTAAGAGTACAGGGGTGATGTCGAAATAAGTCAGTCTCCTTCATATTGACCTGTCTTTATCTGTTCACCCACGAAATATTAGGAAACTTATACTGGTGTTATTACGATATTTGAAACATACACCTTAACCTGAGAAGAGATAAAATAGGACATCATTGTTACATTTTCCCTTCACATGCTGCGCTGTACATCTGTGCTTGTAAATTACATTATCTGGTGTGTGAAACACGTCGCTCACTGCAGCGATTACGCTTAGCGATTTCAAGAGACGAGTAAACCTACGTTCCTGTGAGTAATACTTCTACATTCTAGTGAACGAGAGATTGATTGTTGTACGATGGAACATGGTGATAGATCCAGCAAATTAAAGCTCTTGATTGAATGCTTGTGTAAATGAACCAAGGATTCAAAATCCAACGTGGTGTAACATTGGTACATATCCAGGTAAGCGAAATAATATAACTGCACTGTGACAGCCCAATCCATCCTTGAAGACAATCTACTTCAGGAATGTTTAAAAATGTGTTTTATTAACTCTACGGTACTGTCGACAAGCACAATGAAAGCACCACAAGGAACGTCAACAACGACAAAAATGTATCTACAATAGAGTAATAAATAACTTACAAGATTGTGAGCAACTGCAAAAAAGACCTCGACTATGTTGTGAGTTGGACAGCAGGCAATGGTATGATGATAACGGGGTTAAAAGTCAGGTTGTGAATTTCACTTATAGGAAAGGCCATGTCAGTTTTAATTGCCGTTTTGATGGGGTGAAATTTCCTTATAGGGATCACTATAAGTACCTCGGTGTTAATATAAGGAAAGACCTTCATTCAGCTGTTCATATAAACAGGATTGTAAATGAAGGTTACAGATTTCTTCAGATGATTCTATTATGAGGTTGTTTGGGGGGTGCAGTAAGGATTTAAAGGAGAGGGCAAATATATCTCTGGTAAAACCCAAATAGAGTATCGTTCCAGTGTAAGGGACCTTCACCAGGATTAATTGATTCGGGAACTGGAAAATATCCAAAGAGAAGCAACTCGATTTTTTCTGGGTGATTTCCGACAAAATAGTAGCGTAACGAAAATGTTGCGAAGTTTCAGCTGCGAAGGCTTAGGAGAAAGGAGATGAGCTGCTCGACTAAGTGGTGTGTTCTGAGCTGTGAGTGGAAAGATGGAGTGGATTGACATTGGTAGACGAATGTTATGTTATTCAAAGAAGGGAAGATCAAAATATGAAGATAAAGTTGGAATTCCAGAGGAAAAATTGGGGCAAATATTCTATTATAAGAAGGGGAGTTAGGGCATTGCCTGATAGGTCAGCGTTGAGGCCTTCGGTTTAGGGGGTCCCGGGTTTGATTCCAGGCCGGGTTGGGGATTTTAATCGTGTTTGATTAATTCTTATGGTTCAGGGATTGTCTGGTTGTGTTTGTTCCAACACTTTCCTCTTCACATACAGGCAACACACTACAGCAGCAACCACCACGGAAACATACAATAGTGATTGCATCCTTCTATATAAGGTTGGCTTCAGGAAGGCATCCGGTCGTAAAGCAGAGCCAAATCCACATGTGCGACACAGTTCGCACCCGCGACCCCAGAGGTGTGGGAAAAGGAGAAGAAGAAGACGAAGGGGAGTTAGGAATTGGAATAATTACCCAGGGAGTTGTTTATAAGAAAAACTAGGCAGACGACAGATTGGGAATCTCAAATGCAGATCCGTGGTGATTAATTGATTGACAGCAACATATCTACAGTAAAGATCATTGAAAGCGAACGTGAACTAATTGTAGCAAAATTGTGTGTTTTAATGCTAGGTTTATTGTATTGGGCAGCGTGGTTGCCTTTTACATGGGATACTTTGATTAGTTCCTTGCTGGTCTAAGGATATTCATTATGGACTGTTATCTACAGTCGAACGGCGAGTTTGAGTGGGAATATGTCTGCTATGAAAGAGAGCAATACAATCATAAAAGCCAAGATATACGACTGAGGTAGTCATAGTGCTGTGTGATATTTCAGTATCTGTAAGCCACCTCTGGAAAGCAGTCATGTTGGAAGGCCAAGTCCTTTACACCAGATAATCCAGAATATCGACATCCTTATTCACTTTATAATTTTCAGCTATGTCTGTATGTCTCTCTGTACGTGTGTATGTATGTATGTATACACGCGCATCACGAGAAAATACTGGAAGGAATTTAATGAAATAATTTTATTCACGCTGAATAATGCCATCCTCAAATATATGTATTATTAGTGGTCCTATCGATAAACACTCCATAACTAAAGTTATATAGAATGCTAATTTTCTTTTTACTGTGTACATGACCGATACAGAAACCTACTTCTTTAAAATTCTGAGCAATTATACATAAACTCTTACTTTATACACACCGGTATAGATAGATATATCTGCAGAAAAGTATTTTTAATATGATTAAGTGTAAGAGAGGGTCAGACACCTAACTTCGCCGCTGCCGGGCTGAGTGGCTCAGACAGTTACAGCGCTGGCCTTCTAAACCCAACTTGGCAGGTTCGATCCTGGCTCAGTCCGGTGGTATTTGAAGGTGCTCAAATACGACAGCCTCGTGTCGGTAGATTTACTGGCACGTAAAAGAACTCCTGCGAGACTAAATTCTGGCACCTCGGCGTCTCCGAAGAACGTAAACGTAGTTAGTGGGACGTAAAACAAATAACATTATTATTATTATTATTATTATTATTATTATTATTATTATTATTATTATTATTATTATTATTAACTTCGTCGCTTGAAAGAAGACAAATAAATAAATAAATAAATAAATAAATAAATAAATAAATAAATAAATAAATAAAAGACGCTGACCATTTATTTATTTGCTCCTTAATAGGCAAATAACTACCAGCCTCCTCTTTTATGCTATTTGTTCTTTCAGGACGATCACTGTTTATGATATAAAGTATTCATTGTATTGCTCTGACTTCTAGACCAGGGTCTCTCAGGATCCATGCACCGGTGTATTGCACGGTGCAAGGTGCAAAGGACGACTTCGCCAGGTTGACGGGAGTGCAGAGCCCCACTCCTCGAGCTTGAGCAATAGCGCTGTCTCTCTCTCCCTACGCCTGCCTCGTTCACACCGCCCGTATCCCCCTTCCTCAATTGCTCCGCAGCGCTCCAACTGAGCCGAGTTGGACCGATGCACATAGCACAGAACCTCTGCGCCTCGGTTTGCTCGTGTGAGTTTTTCGGCGTCCGAGAAGCCCTGTTCTAGACGTTGAATCTTACATCAGTCAATCAGTCTATTATTATTATTATTATTATTATTATTATTATTATTTTTATTATTATTATTATTATCGCCTTCACATTCCACTACCTACTTTTAAGGTTTTTGAATCTTCTCTCAATTTTAAATTATTTTTTCTATTCTTTTTCCGATTTATTTCATTATAATTGTTGTCTGAACTTCGCGTCAGAAACTTGTTTAAGCTGAGAAATGCCAGTGTCATTAGTCAAGAACTGCAATTCATTAGACACTTTCTCAACTTCCACAGTCTCTCCTACCTCCACAGGTATTAAGCTATTTTTGATTTAATTGTGTAGAAGAACTCATAGGTTAAGCCAGTTCAGTGAGCATCTCGTCTACTCTACAGAAAGTTACAGATAAACGGACCAGACTTTATGCAACTTCGTTTTCCAATTTTGTGTTAATTGAATATAAAGTTTGTTAAAATATTGTATAGTTAGCGAAGTAAATGAATGACATTAGACACACTTCACTCGCAATGCTACAGAAATACGGTCCAATTATCTATCTAAATGTTCTACGTTTTTCCAATAACCGGAGCGCAGTAGATTTTAATGTAATTGCGATCGATATGTTCCTTGTGGTGAACGCTGCTTAGTCCCCAGACACAGCATCATGTTGATTGTAACAGCATTATTTACCCTTCGTAATCCCTCTGTGGCCGCAGGTTCCAGTCACTGAACATCATCTTGTCTATTCAATGTTGCAAATATTTTAAAGTTGTCAGCTTAAATATGGTAGAATTAGCTAAGTCAGAAACAAAATTACTCAAGACGTAGAAAACCTGAAATAATGGAAGATATAATTGACATAAATATAGAGTGATTTATACAAATCGGATGGTTTTCAAAACGACCTTATTAATGTCTGGAAGATGCAACGACGGTCCAAATATGGAGAAATTGTAGGAGATCCATTTACCATCACAGCAAATGTTGGATATGACTTCAATCATCTCGTAGACACAGCCGTACCAGTCGCTTCATGCTTCTGACAGTTCGCTGCAACAATTCATCGTTGTTAGTCGTTTAGTCGCTTTCGACTCTCCGTGACCCCATAGACCAAAGGGCGCCATTTCTTCCTGTCTTATACTATTTTCCGAAGTCTTTCTAAATTGAGAGCCGTGGCTTCCTTGATGCCATCAATCCACCTCATCCGTTGTCGCCCTCTTCTCCTGTTACCATCAGTCTTCCCCAGCATTAAGGTCTTTTCCAGTGAATCATGTTTTCTCATAATATGACCGAAGTACTTTAGATTTTGTCTGAGTATTTGATCTTCCAGTGAACAGCCTGGGTTGATTTCCTGTAATATGGACTTATTAGATCTCTTCGCAATCCACGGAACTCTAAGGAGATTTCTCCAACACCATAGTTCAAATGCATCTATTCTTCGGCGCTCAGCCTTTCTTACTGTCCAGGCCTCGCTTCCGTACATTGCTACTGGGAAAACCATAGCCTTCACTATACGAATCTTCGTTCTTAAAGTTACGCCTCTACTCTTGAAAATGTTATCAAGGTTGGCCATTGCCTTCCTCTCCTCAAGCGTCTCTTAATTTAATGGCCGCAATCGCCGTCAGCAGTTATTTCGAAGCCCAAGTAGATGAAACTATGAACAACCTCAGTAGTGGTGTGACGCCGGTTCTGATCCACTTTGGGGTGGGGGGTGGGGTGGGGGGTGGGCGGGGTGCGTGGTCTGTGCTCTGATTGGTTGGGGGGTGGGGGTGGGGGCGTGGCCTGTGCTCTGATTGGTGGGTGGGTGGGGGGCGGGGCTTTGCTCTGATTGGTGGGTGGGGGCGGGGCTTTGCTCTGATTGGTGGGGTTGGGTAGTGCTGGGGGGGAGGGTGGGTGTGTTGGTCTGTCTCTGTGGGGGAGGTGAGCGTGCGTGCGCGCGCGCGCGTGCAGGGTGGTGGGGGCGGGGTGTGGCCTCCACCCCCTTGGCGGAGGGGGGGGGTTACGTTTCCCCCTTTGTGCAGCTGTGTGTGGCAGGTGCGCGCTCCCCTCCCGCTGAGTCAGCCTCGCTCCCCTCCCCTCGCTCCCCCCGCTGAGTCAGCCTCGTTCCCCCCTCGCTCCCCCAGCTGAGTCAGCCTCGTTTCCCTCGCTTCCTTTGTTCTTTTGTGTGTGTGGCAGGTGCGCTCTCCCACTGAGTTGGTTTGCACGTGCGCTCTCCCGCTGAGCCAGCATCCTTTATCTCCTATTTTTAAACATGCATGCACGTGCGCCCTCCCGCTGAGTTGGTTTGCACGTGCGCTCTCCTGCTGCGATGAGTTTAGTATATATATAGCCAGCATTCGTTTGTAGAAACGTATTCGCTGGTTCTGCAACCTTGCTTGTGTACATCAGTGATCTATTACATATATCCTTGATTGCTGCTCGCGCTGTTCGGGATTGACCAGAGATTTGATTCACACCTAATCTTTTGGTAGGTTTTTCTCTCTGTTTCTTTGTAACGCAATGTAATAAGTTATAACTTGATTGAATAGAGAGGATAATATTAGGATTTCTTTTTTTTGGTTTCAGAGTGTGATTTAACGGTTTGCTATCAAGTAATGGACTTGTTGAAGAAACTTTCTACTTTATCCAAATCAAGAGGAAGCGAGTATAGACCGCTAGATCAATTAGCGGTCAATGAAGTTTACAATGTACTCTCGTACCGAGCTGTTAAAACTCGGTACGGGAGGCGAATTGTTGCAGATATTTTAGAAAAATCTGGTGACGAAGAGGTGGCAACATCAGTATTTTTACCAGCTCAGTACCAAGAACTAACCGATAACGACGTGGAGGAATTAAATCAAAGGGGATTGAAGCTCATATATAAAGGCAAAATAAATTCACGTAACGAGGTAGATTTTGTTAAATAGAAAGTTTAAAATGTTTGCTTTAATATTTTAACATTGTTCATGCATGTATAGGGGGAAGGCGCTAGAATCTTCCCTACCTATGTTTTATCTACCATAGTTTTTAGCTGTGTTTATATGTGTGCCTAAGCTGTTTTTTGTTTATATGTGTGCCTAAAATATGAAATATAAGCATATAAGTGTAAGACAGAGAGAAGGAATCGAACAGTTAGTTATAGTTTCTTCATGTCTTGAGGGTTGTAAGGCAGAAGAAGAAGAAGAAGACTGTTGGTTAAACAATATTACACCCTTAACGTTTACTGTATACACATCAGATTCTTCGAAAGAATACTATCAAGAGCACAGGAAAAATGTTGATGAGTGTGTGTTACGTGTGATATTACAGACTCCAGGGTTGGATAAAAATGCTCATTTTTTAATAATATCTGGTTATAACTACAAAACTCTAAGGTTTGAATCGAATGTGATAGTGTTTACTGATATGTACAGTAAGATATATCAACAGCATTTGTTATGCAGTCTTCAAGATGAGTGTGATTCCGAACTAATTCACTGTTCTTGTGACGTTATACATTCCCCGTATTCGTGGATTCAAAAACAGTTATTGAACTACAATACGGATGTACATACTGTGTACAGCAACTGTCATTACTGTCTATTTAAAGTAAAGAAATTATGTCAAATGTATTAATGTTTATTGATATGTACAGTAAGGTATATCATTAGCATTTGTTATGAAGTCTTGAGAACAAGTGTGATTTGAAACTAATTCCTTGTTCTAGTAGCATTATACATTCCTTCCGCAATGGTGGATTCATGCGGATGTACATAACTGTTTTTGCTGTTTTTTATTAAAAATAGAGAAATTACGTAAACAATGATGGAACCAAAACGTTTGAGGTTGTCAGAAGAACTTTCCTTTTCTTTGGATAATGTAACAATCATAAATTTGAAGAATTTTTAAGTGACACATACACCTCCGTAGAGAGTATGTTAGAACAATGTGGTTTGGACAGAGGGTTGAATGTGTCTGTAGACGTTATTCCATCAACTCATCTTTCAATCTATGAACCCACGTTAATTGAAAATACAAATGAATTGAATACATATTGGGTAAATCTAGTTGACAGTCTAAAGAATTGTATACAAAACAATTGTTTAAGCAAAGTAACTGTAAGAGTAGAAAAATGTTGTATGGCTTGGACATTACTAGAAACTAGTTACAGGACGCGTATGTTTACAGGGTCAATTAGAAATAGTTGTGAGTTGAAGGATCCTAAATTGTTTTTGGAAAGGTGTTACATATGGTTTAAAAAGTATGTGCAAAAAGCGTTAGAAAGCAGTGCGCTTAAAGTAAACACATCATTGATATCTGAACACATATTGCCTAGTTCGGATCAGACAACTAAACTTCACACCAACACCAAAAATCATATTATTACTATTGCAACAGATTTACGAGACTGGTATGAAGAAAATGTTGTGCAAGAGACCTTAACCAAATTGAGTCGCTATCCAGAGAGAGATTCTGGATGGGCTCTTAAGTCGCTGTTGGAACTGCGAATAAACATAAATTCATATGTAGGATTTCATGCGGGTCACCATTTGAAATTACCTAAAGCCATACGGGATAAGAAAGCTGTTGTTAATGTACAATGCAACGATGACGACTGTTTTGCATGGTCAATTGTAGCTGCTCTTAACCCAGCAAGAACGCATACCGAGCGTCGATCATCATATCCAGACTATAGAAGTGTTTTAAACTTAGAAGGAATTTCATTTCCTATGGAAATGCAAAAGTTGTCTAAATTTGAAAACCAAAACGATATATCAGTGAATGTGTATGGAGTAATGTATGAAAATGGAAAGTGGATGTATGCAGGGCAAGATAGCAATCAACCGTTTACAATTGTACCTATTTACATTACAAAGAAATTAGAGGGTTCTGCAAGGAATCATGTAAACCTATTGCTGCTCCAAACGGAACAAGATAACGTTGTATACCATTTTTCGTGGATCAAATCTCTATCTCGGTTAGTGTCTTCAACAGTTAACAAACATAATCATAAGATCTATGTGTGTGAACGCTGTTTATCATACTTTGGTACACAACCCAGACTAGATAACCACATGGTTACGTGTAGTCAATTTAATCCTGTAAAGTTAGAAATGCCGAAAGAGAATGAAAAAATAATCAAGTTCATTCATTATAAACATAAAGAAATAGTTCCTTTTACTATTTATGCTGACATCGAATGCGTTTTGAACCCGATTGACACGGCTATGCCAAACAATGAAACTTCCTATACAGCTCCCTTGAATTATCACAGAGCGCACAGTGTCGCTTACTATTTGCATTGTTCTTACAATGAAACATACAGTAGATTTAATTTATATCGCGGAGACGATTGTTGCGAATGGTTTGTTAGAGAATTATCTAGTATTGTTCAAGATATAGCACATTATTATGTTCAAGTAGTTCCGAAAGAGGAACTTAATAGAGATCAGGAAGAAGAATATTTAGGAGCAACTACTTGTCATATTTGCGAAAAAGAGTTTGTCGCAACAGATGTTAAAGTTAAAGATCATGACCACTTAACTGGAAAATTTCGTGGTGCTAGTCACCAGTGTTGTAATCTACAGTACACCTTACCGAATTACATACCAGTCTTTTTTCATAATTTGAGTGGATACGATAGTCATTTTATTATCAAACAATTGTGTGAGAAGATTGTAGAGGTAGAGGAGAATGATGATAATGCGAGTGAGGTATTTAATCCAGGAAGGGTAACATTAATACCTACTAATACAGAACGCTATAAGTCGTTTACTAAAGTTGTTCCTGTTGTTGATAGTAAAGCTTTCAGGTCGTTGCAATTACGATTTCTTGATTCATTCAACTTCTTAGGCAGTTCATTAGAGAAATGTGCTTTGTACATGAACAATGATGCTAAACATATCACGCGGAAATATTTTCCAGACGCTGTTCATTTCGAATTGATGTGTCAAAAAGGTGTTTTTCCTTACGAATATGTAAAGGAAATAAGCGTATTAGATGAAAGAAGTTTACCACCAAAAGATATGTTTGGTAGTTTGCTTACTGGTAGTTCTATTTCTGAGATAGAATATGAACGAGCACAACGTGTATGGAAAACTTTTAATTGTGTTACTTTGGGTGACTATTCAGATTTGTATTTGAAAACTGATGTGCTACTTTTGGCAGATATTTTTGAAAACTTTAGGAAGGTGTGCAGAGAGACTTATGGGTTGGATCCTGCTCATTATTTTACTGCTCCTGGTTTAGCTTGGAGTTCGATTCTAAAGACAACAAAAGTTCACATAGAACTCATCACCGATGTGGATATGATGCAATTTGTAGAAAGAGGTATTCGAGGAGGAGTAGTATATTGTGCTCATAGGTATGTTGAAGCTAACAATAAATACATGAGCGATTACAACCCAGAAATACCTGACTCTTATTTACTGTACTTGGATGTAAATAACCTATATGGGTGGGCTATGATGCAGTATCTCCCAGTAGGCAATTTTTCTTGGGTAGAAAATGTAGATGAATTTGATGTGCTAAATGTAGATGATGAATCTGAAATAGGTTATATTTTAGAAGTGGATTTATTATATCCTAGAGAAATACATGATTGGCATAACGATTTTCCACTTTGTCCTGAAATGAGGAAATCTCCTGCACAAAAGGCTCTTCCTAAACTTATGACAACACTACATAATAAACATCGGTATGTGTTGCATTATCGAAACTTGAAACAATGTTTAAAGTATGGTTTGCAATGTTTAAAAATTTACAGAATACTACAATTTAATCAAGCTCCTTGGATGAAACCTTACATTGAATTGAATACAGAAAAACGTAAGCAAAGCACAAACGATCTTGATAAAAACTTTTTCAAGTTAATGAATAATTCCGTTTTTGGTCGCACACTAATGAATGTGAGAAAGTTTAGGGATGTTAAATTGACAACACGTTGGGATGGACCTTTTGGTGCTGGGCGTTTAATAGCGCAACCTACCTTTAAGAAACGAGTCATTTTTGATGAATCGTGTGCAGCTATTGAAATGGAAAGGGTGATAGTCAAGAGCGATAAACCAATGTTTGTAGGAATGACGATATTAGACTTATCTAAAACAAAGGTAGTTGATTTTCATTATGCGTACATGAAGCAAAAGTATCCAAAGGAGGGAGACCTTACATTAGTGTATACTGATACAGATAGCCTTATTTATCATATAAAAACTAAGGATGTTTACGCAGATATAAAGGAAGATATTGCTGAATGGTTTGATACAGGAGACTATTCAGAGGATAATCCTTACAGAATTCCTAGAATGAATAGACGTGAAATAGGCTACATGAAGGATGAATTGTCAGGTGTGTTGTTTTGTAAATTTATTGGACTTAGAGCAAAAATGTATGCTATAAAAACAGAAAAGAAAACTGTAACAAAAGCCAAAGGTGTAAAATCTACAGCTAATTTGACAATAGATGATTATGAGGAGTGTTTCAGAGAAAATAAGCATATGATGAAAAATCAGTATTCTATACAATCAAATCTTCATCATGTGTTTACTGTGTGTCAAAACAAAGTAGTTTTAACACCAGATGATGATAAACGATACATACAATCAGATGGTATTTCAACTTTAGCGTGGGGTCATTACCGCATTGATGGTGATAGTAAAGAAGTATAAGAAGTATGATGTTTCATGTACTAATTAAAATGTATGTACAGGAACTAATAAATTATTTGTGTACCTATTTGATTGTTATTAAAGTATAAATGAAGTGATTATATATGTAATTAAATGTAAAAGAGCTAGTTTGTAAAAATAAAAATAATAAATTTATATATATTGCTTGTTTTTATTTTAACAATAAGGAAGGTGGTGAAATAAATAATACACAAAAGAGGTTATATGATATTTATTTAATCAAGACACATATACAAAAAATGTGTATATAAACATAATTACACCATCTTTTTTATTATTTATTCCTTTGGACAGCAAGGACTATTATAATACATCTCCTTCACCTTTTTTTGTTTACACATACGACAGTCCTTCTTCATACTGGGAGTACCATCTATTTGAGTAGTAGCGTTTGGATCGTTGTTGAAGTAATGTTCATAACAATATTCATATTCAGGATGTTTTTCCTTGAATTCATCTGGCAGTATGTTCCAAAGAAAAGGAAGTTGATGATCAGCAAGCGAAATCAGAATCTCATCAGGCATATAACACCAGTCCAGAGTGTTGAATGATTTAAGTCCACTATGACGATATTTGTTTATAGAAGCACTCACCATACGCATAACATTACTCTCTTTAGAGAGCCAATCATGCATGTGTTTATTATGCCATAACGCACATTTCTGTTTTGCTTCTTGATGTAGTTCACACGGAAAGTATTCATCATCACTGGTTTCTTCTGCTGTCAAGGCTGCTTTCGAACATCCGTACATTGACAAATCAGCAACAGGTTTAGAAAAAACAGTTTTAAACTCTTCACCCAATCCGTTCACCACAACGAAACATTTGTTTTGTAAGTCTTTTAAAAATTTTTTTAACTTATCTTGTTTGTCGAATTTAATTAAAGCTGCACAACTAAAGTCAGCATCCTTGGTGTATTCACAGAAAGCACATTCAACTCGCCCATTATCCAAAGGTTTCAGATCGATGAGAACTAGTGGAGACTGTTCCATGATGAAAGAGAAGTACACGCACATGGAGTGAAGGTTTCCTCTTAGCCCACATCTCTTTTATAGTAACTCCATCAATAAACACTTTATAGATGGCGACACGAGCGCGGTGAAGGAAGCATTGATTTATGACAACACCACGCTATTGTTCAGTCATACCTATTTTTAAGTTCTAGTATAGTATGTTCCATAATAACAGAGAAGTATGCAAGCATGGTGAGTGTTTCTTCTCAAGTCTACATCTGTTTTATGGTAACTTCTCCGCTAAGTGGTTTATAAGCCACAATTCGGTCATGAAGAAGAAGTGCGTAAAGAGATGTATTCGCAGGAATGTCGGTGTTGGTTTCAAATTCTACACGAATATCGACTGGAGATGAGCGAATAGAGTCATTTTGGTGAGAACAATCGATAATAATCAAAGGCGCCAATGTTTTAAACTCTAGTCTACCAAGCATAGGTCCAACGATTTCATTTTCCTCTAATGAGTAATAAGCAGCTTGAAATTTTGTATACATATCATACAGTTCGGAAAAGTCTCCAGCACTTATTTTAACACGTATGTCTTCATTTGGATAATATTCCTCATTGAGAAAGACTTTTAGTTTAGAAATATTACAATGATCAAACACACAAGCGTTAGTGTTTTTTTTCTTTCTGTCAGTTTGAAATCCAAAGATAATAAAACGTGGTTTTTCTAGTTGTGAAGATGCTTTTATTGTCCAATTCATTCGTTTGGTTGCAGGCAGAGAAGGAAGTTCATACAATTCCCACGATCAAAATGCGATTTGCAAGTTCTCATTTCTTTCTACAATGTTAAGCATGCGTGCTTGTTCTTGGTGGGAGAGAGAGAGTGAAGGCACCTTCCAGTAAATATCCTCAATAATTATATTAGAGTTATCATTATCTTCTGTAGATTTGAGGGTGCAATTATCGTTGCTACTTCTAATTAACACTAGTTCGTGGGAGCAACCTGTGATACACTTTTGATAATCTTCAGCAAAACCTAAAATATTAGAAAGAGGTATAACGATGTGAAAGTAACCTGTTGTAGGGTCAGCTAGGGCATAACCTGGACTGACAGGGAACCAACCAGTATTTTGGAGATTGGTTGTAGATTTCGTTGATGCAAAAGTCTTCATAGTACTTGCTATTCCCAAATTCCTTGTTCGATCGATTTCTGTACCATTAAGTTCATATCGACATTCGCTGAAGAGAAAAGCACCGAAATTGCTATCTAGGGTAGAAGTAGTGGATATAGCTCCTGCTCCGTTTGTAACTTTACCTATAACGTGAAGAGAACTTTTTGAAGGCAACAGATGGTATTCTTGCTTGCGTGCTGGGATTCGTATTTCATCATTGTAGCCGAATGTTGTACCTGCGTAAGGGCGATAGGTTCGCTCCTTAACAGCAGTAATAGAACGATTGAAAACAGGTTTTTCTTCTATGTTTAGCGTACGAAACATGGTGGAGGTGTTGTTTACCATACAAAAGTTTAGCTCACTATGAGCAAAACACGGAGTGTGTTTTACCTTTATAAGGGCTGATAGCACTTAAACTTAAAACTTTCGTTTGTAACTGTTGTACATATTGGGTGTACGTGTATCCGTTTGTAAAAACTTTAAGATTCCGCCTGTAACTGTACTTATAACGTGAGGATTACAAGAAATAGAATCCTTGCTTGCGTAATAGGGGATTCGTATTTCATCATTGTATCCTGCAGTACCCGAAGTAGAATGATTGAAAAACGGTTTTTCTTCTTTTGGCGCTTGAGACATGGTGAATATGTTGTTTACTCTATAAAGGCTTAGCTGGCTGTAGGTGAGAACGAGGTGTGTCTGTTTAGTTTTATATCTTTATAAGGGTAAAGAACATTGTATCCTAAAGATTCCAGATATCGTTTGTTGCTTAATGTCAATGGTTTTAGATAGATGTGGTTCGAAGCTTTACGTTCTCCACTACCACTTCTATCGCTTGTATTTCTGTAGACGATTCCCATGTGTTCATTCGATAGGTCGTATGTGAAGCGTAACCGAAAGGTTTTCGTCAAGCAAATCAACCTTCTTTTCAGTTTGATCTTTGAGAGTCACAGTGATGTTGTTTACACTTTGTAAGGCAATAGGATAATAAATGATAGGTAAGGGTTGCTCAACTATTTTATACCCTGGAGCAACGTTAGGATAAAAATCGTAAATGGAATGTGTACGTTTTCCGTTTAAAAATGCACCGCTTGCAATATTGCACTCTACACGGATAACGTTAATGTTCGAAATGCAGATAGGGGAAGGTGAGATATTAGTTGTGTTTGGTTTCAAAATAGTTCGCCCGAAACCAAGAATAGGTGCCAAAGAATCGTCAACGGTGAAATCGATTGTATACTTGCTGTAAAGTTTTGATTTTAAAGTATGTTTGTCAAAGCTTAAAGTAAAATTACTGTTGGGTCTGTTTGTACCATTCTTTTCGTATTCATGTGTTTGATCAGGAGTATCTCCTATTCGTGCAAACTTTCTATTTAAAACATCTATAAGATCCTGAATTTCATACATTCCTGGTGGTATCTTTATATCATGATTGATATCTTTATGTTTACCTACATACCTAATTCTCAGAAGATTATTATTTTTAGTTATGTTAGGAATCGTGTATGAGGTATACAAACTCTTCATGCCTACTTCGTACGAATAGTCATCTAAAACAAGCGCTGGAGATAGTTCCATGCTCAATTCCGACCCATTTCCAGTCAACGTGTACACCGACTCCTTTCTACTCTTCATGATGAATGATGTGTTGTCAACACTTATCAGCAGTATTTATAGTTAGTAGAAACTGTAGACATAAATGTCCACAAATAACGCTATCAAAAGATTGGTAACGTTCGTAGTTATATAGAATACGGTTACAACCACGCAAATAGCGTGATACTTCACAAGGTGGTCTCAAATCACCAAAACTGTCAAAATAGTGTGCATGCTTCCCTCTTTTATATATTGCTACCCAGTGTGAACCTGAAAGGGAAGAGGGTTCTAGATTTACAATACAACTCTCGTTTTTGTGTGCGTACTTAGGCAACGTGTCTCTCATGTAAACACCACGAAAATAAGGAATTCCTAACTGTAAGGCATACTGATGTAATTCAATGTTAGAGAGCGGTTTGTATGGTAGTTTCAGAGGTATAGACCCAATCCTTTTTTGTAAGGAGCTAAATAGAGGCCTTTTCCGCCCCGTAATGCTACTGCTTCCATGACATGGTTGTGACGTTGCATCTCGGACAGTTGCTCTCTTGCTTTTTTGGCTTTGTTTATAGCGTTCACTACACCTGCCGCTCCTCCCGCTAGGCTTCCTAAGGCTGATAGGCCTGCGAATAGTGGAATAAGTGGAATAATCCCCCCCAACTTTTTTTGTGGTAATGGGATAACTCTTCTTCTTTTTCCTACACTGTTGTTGTTCTTGTTGTTGTTTCCTACAGCTTTGCGTGCAGCTCTGAGTGCTGCGGAAGCTGCCTGCTTGATGCCGACACCTGGTCCTAGACGTGCGAGCGCAGAGCGAGCTTTCTGAATAGCTAACAATAAATGGTTTTTTCTTTTTTGTCTTCTTTGTTTTCCGGCTCCTAGCTTTACCTTGCCTTTCATAATTCCAGCTACGGCTAACGCCGCAAGCCTTTCCCGTACGCTTGCGTCCCGTGACTTGACTCGAGCCCAAGCCTTAGAAGCTAATACTCGATCGGCTTCACGTCGATGATTTGCATCAGTTTCTTGGTACGCAATATCGTGCTCTTTGCACGCTTTATCTAGAGGATTGATGCCTGGATCACCACGTTTCAATCGTTTTTCGAGTCGGGTGCCTGGTCCACAATACTGGTAACCTGGAATGTGTGCTTCAAATGGGAGGTGGTCAATACCTTTGTTTATAATTTTATTCAACAACCCACGTCCACAACAAGTCTTCTTCTTCTTCTTCTTATTTTTCTTCGTCTTCTTTGTTGTACTAGTAACGTTGTTGTTACTCGTTCGAGTGACAAACATCGTGTGAAAGCTTTCACCTCAAGGTAAGCATATATATATAAGCATGCAGGTGATGCATATCATTCAGTCCGCTATGGTTAAAACGGTAAAACAAACCATCTCTCTACCTGTTCGTGTAATAGAAGACGGTGATGGAGGAGGAGAACAAAATGCTGTGCGACGCCACAGTGTTCTCCTTCCAAACTCTTTGCGTTGTATCATATGTGGTCCATCGAATTGTGGAAAAACTAATCTTATGATTAATCTGTTGGAACACCCAAATGGTTTGCGTTTCGCCAACGTCTACGTCTATTCGAAATCGTTACAGCAAAGTAAATATGCTCGCTTAGAAAAGGTGCTGGCTTCCATTCCAAGTATCTCCTATTACAGCTATTCTGAAAACGAAGATGTTATACGTCCTGAAGAAACAAAACCTCACTCTGTGATTATTTTCGATGATGTAGCGTGCGATAAACAAAGTATTATGAAAACATATTTTAGTATGGCTAGACATTTTGGTGTTGATGTGTTTTATCTATGTCAAACTTACACCTGTCTACCCAAACATTTACTTCGAGATAACGCAAATTTTATTATATTATTTAGACAAGATGTTGGAAACCTAAAGCATGTGTACGATGATCATGTTAATACGGATATGAGCTTCGATGAGTTTAAGGAACTCTGCGCTCAGTGTTGGAATGAAAATCGATATAGTTTCCTTGTTATCGATAAAGATAGTGAATTACATAACGGACGGTATCGTAATGGATTCGATAAGTATTTCGATACACGGAAGGTATAAATACTGCGAATATAATATGGATCATGTTCATTTGATCTACTGAGTAGTGAGTGTAAACATCATGGAGGTATGTGGAAATGTTAAGGTTGCTGTATCTTACCCAGTACTGGAAGATGATATACCAACTAAGGCTTATGTGGATGGTATTTTGTTTGAAGCTGTAGCCAATAACTTATACCGCACTGAAGATGGAGATTATTCATTAAATAATAAGCGACTACGTTGTGTAGCCGACCCTCTACTTGAAAATGATGCATGTAATAAAAAATTTGTTGTAGATTCTCTTAACGAATTCAAGAAAACAATTGTTAACAATTCTGGAGTGGGAAGTTTGGAATTAGGATCCACTACAGTTACCGGAATAGTAAATCAAAACGCAGCTTCTAATGCAGTGACCTTGGAACATCTTCATAATTATACACATTCTAAAGAGTATTTAGACGAATCAGTTGTAAAAGAACTTAATGAATTGAAACGTAAGATTGACACTTACGCTGATGTTTTTGATATTGAAACAGAGAGTGATATAGATGTTAAGAAAAGAAGACTAACCGGTTTAGAAGATCCGAGAAAACCTCTTGATGCGGTAAATAAACAATATTTGGAACTGTATGCATCTAGTCAGGAAGATGTTAATGCTGTTGTAGAAAGCATAAACCAAGCTGTAAACGAACTCAAATCAAACTTAAATAAGCAAAATAACATTATAGAAGTAAACACTGATAACCTCAATATACACAATAAACGCATATCTAAAGCTTCTAATCCAATTGATTCTCAAGATGTTGTTACGTTGCATCATCTTGAGAATTATGCATATAACAAACAATACACAGACTGTGTGATAGCCAACCATCAAAATGATATTAATGAACTTAAACAGAACGTTGCTCACTTTGATATAAATGAAGAAACCATTAACATAAAAGGTAAACGTCTATCTGATGTTTCAGACCCTGAAAATGATCAAGATGCTATTACTCTACACCACTTAAAAAATTATGCATACAACAAACAGCATACCGATAGCATAGAGGCTAACTATAAGCAAGACATCACTGATCTCACTCATATAACTGATGTAGTAACCAATGATATCAATAAACTTAACAATAACGTTACCAATCATGTTGCTCACTTTGATATAAAAGAAGATACTATCAATATAAAAGGCAAACGTCTATCCGGGGTTTCAAACCCCAAAGAAGCTCAAGATGTGGTGACTTTGCAGCATCTAGAAAGTTATGCATGCAGCAAACAACATACTGATAACATAGAAATTGCCTATAAGCAAGATATTGCTGATCTTAAAACCCGTATATCAGATGTGGTGGTCAAAGATATCAATGAACTCAAAAATAACGTTTGCAATCATGTTGCTCAGTTTGATATAAACGAAGAAACCATTAACATAAAAGACAAACGACTATCTGGGGTATCAAACCCTAAAGAAGCTCAAGATGTTGTCACTTTGCAGCACCTAGAAGATTATGTGTACAACAAACAGCACACCGATAATATAGAAACTAATTATAAGCAAGACATCGCTAATCTTCAAACTCACATAACTGATGTAGTAGTCAATAATCTTGATGAACTTAAAAATAACGTTACCAATCACGTTGAGCACTTTGATATAAACGAAGATACTATCAACATAAAAGGCAAACGTTTATCTGATGTTTCAAACCCCAAAGAAGCTCAAGATGTCGTCACTTTACAGCATCTAGAAAATTATGCATGCGGCAAACAAGATATTGATAAAATAAAGGTCTACCATAAGCAAGACATAGATAATCTTAAAAATTTCATAACTGATGTAGTAATCTATGATATCAACGAACTTAAAAATAACGTTAGCAATCACTTTGCTCATTTTCATATTAACGAAGAGACTATTGATATAAATGACAAACGACTATCTGGTGTTTCAAACCCCAAAGAAGCTCAAGATGTTGTCACTCTGCACCACCTGGAAGATTATGCGTACAACAAACAGCACACCGATAACATAGAGGTTACCTATAAGCAAGACATCGCTACACTCAAAGCTAGCATGACTAAAACGCTTAATTTGTTAAACGAAAAGAACATAGAATGGATCCAAAAATCCATCGTTGAAACAAAAGATAATATATTAAGCATTGTAAATGAACGCGTTCTATCTATAGTACAGGCTTTAAAAAATAAGCTGCTTGTTCATTTCCTTCTACAAATAACAAGCATACCATCAATGTACGATAGTCCCTTTTATCGTCTCAATAATGGACATCTTACATACACGTTACCACACTCGGGAACACTTGAAGTATTGTCTATTGTTCCTGCAGCTAACAAGATTCAGTGTAAACATAATGAAAATGTTATAACAATCGGAGAAGGAACTATAATTACTGTTCACGCAAAAGACAAACTGCAATTTAAATTGGTTGGAGACGATGGTAAGCATTCAACGACTACTTTACCTTTACATATTGTGTTTGACTACACAACAAACCTGGATTTCTCTATGATAGAATAAAAAGCGTTGAAAAACGTATTACAATACCATTATGGGTTTGTCTGCTCATAGATACAGAACAAAAGCTAAAGATCTACAGAACTTCTTTGAAAAAACATGAATTGTTCAACGAATACTTGTCCGAAAAACACTCGTTTGAAAAACAGGAGCCCTTCCAAGAACTCCCGTTTGAAAAACAGCACCCGTTCGACAAACACCCGTTTGAAAAACAGCACCCGTTCGACGAACACCCGTTCGAAAAACAGCACCCGTTCAGCCAACACCCGTTTGAAAAGCAGCATCCGTTCGAGAAACCAAGTACAATCTGACATAAAGAAAGACATATATGACAATCAATATCTTGCGCAAGCTATTAAAAATGTAAAATGTAAATATGATGCGCTTAAATCAGGAGAGCTTTTACAAGAAAATCAACTTGAAAAAACATTTAGTCCTATATCCAAACCCTTAAAATCTCTACTGGCTACCGTCTCAGAAAAATCTAATTCATTCAACTCTCCTACAGCACCTCCTATCAAACAAGAAGAAACAGAAGAAACAGAAGAAGCAGAAGAAACAAAAGAAAACGAAGAAAGAACTCTTCTAGAACAACCCAATGCAGAAGTTCCATTCATTTTTAAAGCACAGAAGCCAATAATAGGGAATATTGCTTCTTCTTACTTGGATTTATTTACACAACCACACAGTGTACGCAAAGTATTAGATCGAGTTTATGGGGTACGAAAAGAAGACGCTAGATGGTTTCTTGGTGATTCAGAAATACGTTTCCACGGTAACGACATAGTCATAAATAACAAAAGCTATAAAGGCACGCGAGGTCTTTATGAATTAATTTTTAAATCCTTCCCCAATAATAGTATATACACAAAGAGAGATCTTTCAAATTATGTAAAAATATTAGAATCTACAAACGCGCACAGAGTTCAGCATCGATCGGATAAACAGTTAATGTCTAATCGAGGGTATAAATATACAAACATTATTAAACCACTCTTCTCTACAGAAAGTTCGCCATGTAGAAAAAGAAAGCGAACAGGCATGGGTTTGAAGTGGAAATATAATCATCAACAACCTATTGTTGACTATGTACACTGGGATGATCCTAATGAGCTTGTACAACGTCTACAGCTGTTAATGGCTTCTAAATCTGCAGGTCATACTGCACACGAAAACGAAATTTTATCTATTATTGAAGAACTTCGAGAAGCTCGAATTATTGCATAAATAACCAGTCTTCGTTTTACACCACATCAGAATGAGTGTTGACATCAGAGCTAATATTGCTAGAGAGTTACACCGCCCCGCTCGCAGATGTTACATGCGGCGGAGGGTTATTACTAAAGGATTAGATGATCTACACCAAATGGATTTAGTAGAAATGATACCCTATTCTCGAGAAAATAATGGTTTTAAGTATATGCTAACCATTATAGATGTTTATTCTAAATATGCTTGGGCACAACCTTTAAAAAGTAAGAGTGGAAAAGAAGTTGCTGCAGTGCTGCGTAAGATATACAATAAGAGCAAACGATTTCCTAAACATATTCAAACAGACAGAGGAAAAGAGTTCTACAATGCTGAGTTCAAACGATGGACCACATCACACAACATTAATCATTACTCAACGTACAGCAATATGAAAGCTTGTGTTGTAGAACGTTTCAACCGAACACTTCGTGAACGTATGTGGAGAATGTTTACTAAACAAGGAACTCATTCATGGATACATAGGTTACAAAAGCTTATCCATGATTATAATCACACCTATCACCGTACTATTAAAATGAAACCTTGTGATGTAAAAGACAATCGACTGCTTGCAACAGTGTATAACGCAATTAAAACAGTAGATACTAGAAAGAGAAAATTTCAAGTAGGTGATATTGTTCGCATCAGCAAGCAAAAACATCAATTTGAAAAAGGGTATACACCTAACTGGACTACTGAGCTCTTCACTATTTATAAGGTGCAACCTACTAACCCTGTAACATACCTCTTAAAAGACTGTCAACAACATCTAATAGCTGGTGCTTTCTACACAGAAGAATTGCAAAAGACTAAACATCCAGACATCTACCTAGTAGAACGCGTACTTCGAAGGAAAGGAAATAAAGTGCTTGTAAAATGGTTAGGGTATGATGATTCTCATAATTCTTGGATTAGAGAAACTAATGTATTGTAAGGAATAGATTGTAATAAAAAAATAAAAGATGTTGTGCTTTTTTTTTTGTTTCCCTTTTTCCTTCCTTCTGCTCTTAGTAATAATGAAAGGATACAGATAAAGGTTTAAGAAATAAAAAAGATATAAAAAATAATTATATATTTACCAAAATAGTGCACAAAATGCAATACAAAATACAATACAAAACAAAACAATACAATACAATATTTAAAAAATATTTATGCATTTACAATTTTTACAAGTATAAAATTCTCCGTTGTTACTTCTTTCCAAATTGGGTGCTTCGCAACACCCTTGCTCCTCAAGCCCCCTTTGAGCAACTGAATCAAAACTGAAAATTTTTTTCATCTCTTTGATGAATGTCTTTTCATCATTATCATCATCACTATCTTCTTCATCATATAGGTCTTCTTCTTCTTCCTCTTCCTCCTCCTTAAAGAGGAAAAGATTTTTTTTCTGTCGTTCCTCTTCTTCCTCTTCTTTTCTTATTAGTACCACCACTTCCTCAATCCATTTTACAATGGAACTATTGTGCAGCTCCTCCTCCTCCTCCTCCTGCTGTAAACTGCAGTCCATCTCCTCCTCTTCCTTCTCCTGATGCTGCTGCTGCTGCTGCTGCTGCTGCTGCTGCTGCTGAAGTTGAACTCTACTACGAAGTGGTGGTGTGGTCTGCAACTCCTGCTGTCGCAGGCTGTCGTTACAGCTCAAGTCCAACAGCATCTCCGCCTCCTGGTAATGTTGCTGCCACTGCTGAAGGCAACCACAGCTCAAGCCCAGTAGTGTTTGGACTTGAGGAAAGCACTGCATCTGTGGTGGTGTAGGCAACATCTCCTTCTTGTCCTCCCACTGCTGTTGCTGATGCTGCTGCTGCTGAGGTTGAACTCTACTACGAAATGGTGGTGTGGTCTGCAACTCCAGCTGTCGCGGGCTACCGTTACAGCTCAAGTCCAACGACATCTCCGCCTCCTGGTAATGTTGCTGTCGCTGCTGAAGGCTACCACAGCTCAAGTCCAATAGTGTTTGGACTTGAGGAAAGCTCTTCATCGGTGGTGTAGGCAACATCTCCTTCTTCTCCTCCTGTTGTTGATGCTGCTGCTGCTGCTGCTGAAAGCTAAACCTCAAGTCCATAGGTTTATAGCATCGCGGCAACGTCTGCTTCACTCGTACCATTTTGCTGTTGGAAAGTATTCCCTTCAATAACTGAGACGAATCTCTGATACAGTCTACAAAACCCTCCAGCATATATACTCAATCTCTTACCCCTACTCTTAGATACTACACGCTTATTTACTAGCAGGGGAGCGCACGTGATGAAACTGTAGGTGGTTAGGCTAGGGGGGAGAGCGCTCCCCCTGAAAGCGTACGTGCAAGCCAACAACGCTCCTAATTTTATAACACCTACTTTTTCTTAAGCACTCTTGCTGCACCCGCATGCATTTAAAAATAAGAGATAACGATGTTGACTCAGCAGGACAGCACACGTGCACACATTTTCTTTAAAAATAACAAAGAGAAAAATGCTGACTCGGCAAGAGGGTGCACCTGCGAAGGGAACAATGCTGACTCAGCGGGAGAGCGCACCTGCATGCATGTTTAAAAATAAGAGATAAGGGAAGCTGACTTAGCGGGAGAGCGCACCTGCCATACACAAAAGAACAGAGGAAGGGGGGAAACGAGCCTGACACAGCGGGGGAGCGAGGGGGAACGATGTTGGCTCAGCGGGAGGGGAGCACATCTGCACGCCATGCTGACTCAGCGGGAAGAGAGCGCACCTGCCACACACAGCTGCACAAAGGGAAACGCGGTTAAGGCTGACTCAGCGGGGGGGGGGGAGCGAGGGGAGGGGAGCGAGGCTGACTCAGCGGGAGGGGAGCGCGCACCTGCCACACACAGCTGCACAAAGGGGGAAACGTAACCCCCCCCTCCGCCAAGGGGGTGGAGGCCACACCCCGCCCCCACCACCCTGCACGCGCGCGCGCACGCACGCTCACCTCCCCCACAGAGACAGACCAACACACCCACCCTCCCCCCCAGCACTACCCAACCCCACCAATCAGAGCAAAGCCCCGCCCCCACCCACCAATCAGAGCAAAGCCCCGCCCCCCACCCACCCACCAATCAGAGCACAGGCCACGCCCCCACCCCCACCCCCCAACCAATCAGAGCACAGACCACGCCCCCCGCCCACCCCCCACCCCACCCCCCACCCCAAAGTGGATCAGAACCGGCGTCACACCACTACTAACCTCCATTGTTTCACCAGTTATATGCCAGGAGGTGATAGGTTTAGTTGCCATGATCTTTTTTTTTTCTTGACATTCAACCTTAGTCCAGCTTTTGCACTTTCCTCTTTCACCTTCATTAGTAGATACTTAAGTTGTTCTTCAATTTCTGCCAACAGGCCGGTGTTATCAGCGTATCTAAGGTCATTTTATGCCTCCCACCAGTTTTAGCTCCAGTTTCTGTTTCATCTAATTTGACATTCCTCGTCACATACTCTGCATATAAGTTGAATAAATAAGGTGACAATATGCAGCCTTTACGAACACCTTTCTCAATCTTGACCCATTCAGTTGTTCCATATAGGGTTCTCACCGTAGCTTCCTGATCACAGTAGAGATTTCCCATAAGGCAAATAAGATGATCTGGTACTCCCATAGTCTTGAGTACTTGCCACAATTTATTGTGGTCAACACAGTCAAAGGCTTGAGCATAGTCAATAAAGCATAAGTATAGGTCTTTCTGGAATTCTCTTGCTTTCTCCATAATCCAGCGAATATTAGAAATTTGATCTCTGGTTCCTCTGCCTTTGCGGAAACCGGCTTTCTTCAGGTAGTTCTCGATCTACATACTGCCGAACACTATTTTGCAGGATCTTGAGCATAACCTTACTAGCATGCGATATAAGTGCGATTGTTCGGTAGTTGAACATTCTTTAGCCCTGCCCTTCTTTGGAATTGGGATGAACACCGAGTTTTTCCAATCTTTCGGCCACTGCTGGATTTTCCAAATTTGCTGACATTTTGAATGTAGGACTTTCACAGCATCCTCTCCTAGGATTTTGAGCAGTTCTGCTGCGATTCCATCATAACCACTTGCCTTATTGTTTGCAATACTTTCTAGGGCCCACCTGACCTCACTTTCTAGGATATCTGGTTCTGGCTCTGACAACAGAGTAACTTCTCACCAGGAGTATTCCGATCTTTCCTATACAAATTGCCTACATATTCCCTCCACCGTTTTTAATCTCCTCTTCTTCAGTAAGATCTTTTCCGTTTTTATCTTTTATCAATCCAATCTTCGCCTGGAATTTCCCTCTGATGTCTCCAATTCTTATGTAAAGATCTCTTGCCTTACCCAGTCTGTTATTTTCCTAAACTTCCTTGCACTGTTCATTCAAAAAGGCATTCTTATCTCTTCTTGCTAGTTTCTGAAACTCTTCATTTTAGACATCTTCGATCTTTCCCCTTTGATTCTTGCATTCCTTCTTTCTTCTGCTATTTGTAGTGCTTCACCCGACAACCATTGGGCCTTCTTCTTGTCCTTTTTCTTGGGAATATGCTTTTCCGCTGTCTCCTTAACAACACAGGGTACTTCTGACCATAGCTCTTCTGGGACTCTATCTTTTAAATCTAATCCATTAAATCTGTTTCTAACCTCTACTGTATATTCAAGAAGTATGCTATTCAGGTCATATATGCTTGATGGTTTGGATTTGTCAATCCTTTTTAATTTGAGCCGGAATTCGGAAATTAAGAGCTCGTGGTCTGATCCACAATCAGCCCCAGGCCTTGTTTTGGATGACTATACTCGCTCCTCCACCTCTGACTACAAAGTATGTAGTCAATCTGATTCCGACATGTACCATGTGGCGAGGTCCAGGTGTATAGGCGTCGTTTGGGCAATTGAAACAGTGTGTTTGTAATGACCAGTGAGTTGTCTTGACAGAATTCTAGGAGTCTCTGTCCAGCTTCATTTGTTGTGCAAAGGCCAACTTTTCCCGTTACTACATCTACAGTTTGATTTCCTACTTTACCATTCCAGTCGCCAATTGGTGTTAACTGTAGCAATTCTCGTAAGTCTTCATAGAACTGGTCAGTATCTTCCTCTTTAGCTTCTGTGGTTAGAGCGTAAATGTGTATGACTATGATGTTAAAAGGTAGGCCTTGAAAACGTACAGACATCATTCTACCAGTTTAAAAATTGCACCCCATTATAGTGTTACGCACCCTGTTGCTAACCATGAGGGCAACTCCATTTTTCCTTTGGTTTTTATGTCCATAATAGTAGACCATGTACTCATCTGTAGAAAATTCACCAATACGAATCCATCTCACTTCGCTTATTCCCAGCATATCGATGCCCAGCCTCTTTGTTTCTCGTTTGACTATATCCAGCTTTCCTTAATACATGGATCTTACATTCCAAGTTCCTAAACAGTACTGTTCCTTGCAGCATCGCACATTTCTTGAGGCTTCTCTCAACGTAGTTCCCCCCGGAGATCCGACTGGGGAACTTGAAACTCCGGAATATTTTGAATTGAGCAAAGCCATGGGGTTTTCTTGGGAAAATTACAGTGGTGGTTTCCCGTTGCCTTTCACTGTCCTCCACTCCTGTTGACTCACTGACCCAGTTTCCCGCTGGGGTTGAAAACCCAACCTTCCATTGGGTTGCTCAGCTTAACAGGGGCATCACGCGTACGTACGTAGGATTTGGAGACTTGAGGTGTGAGAGGCTAAGTGAACTCTCTTGGTGAGTTCATATATTCGCATCACACCCCCGTTTCTAGCCAGAGTCTGAAGATGTTACTAGAGACTCCCCCAGGTCGTTTCCTGGGCCCAAAAATTCATCGCTGTTCCATTAATTTCAGTAGTGATGTTGGTCTCCAAATCTTCAATTGCTCGTGGTCGATTTCGAAACACATTTTCCTTGAGACAACCCCGCAGGAAATAATCTGCTGTCATTAAGTCCGGTGACCTCTGTGGCCACATATACTTAGAGATTATTCTTCCCTCAGTAAAGCTGAAAATCTTACGCCATTGTGGTTGATTTAGGTCAATTAGGTTAGAAGCTACATAATAAACAACATTTTGAAGAATATGAAATATTTTGAAACATGTGCTTGAGTTACACAAATAGGCATCCATTTCCCTAGGCGACCAGCTAAATTAGTTATCTCACAACAAATCATATCAATAATATATTAAGATGAAAATAAACAGTGCATTTGTCACTATAGTCGACTACAGTGTCATTCGTCTCCTACTCGAATCATCATCGGTCACTTGATAGATAGATAAAGCCTTTATTTTCTGTGGTATATTGCATATACAATATTGAATTGGCTATATAAGGTGTCTTTCATTTCACGGGTGACGTTGTTACAAAAAACCAGAGTAACAGACCCTCACCTGTCCCCACGTCCGACTCGTTGGCTGAATGGTCAGCGTACTGGCCTTTGGCTCAGGGGGTCCCGGGTTCGATCTTAACCTACATTGGTTAATTCCAATGGCCCGGGGTCTGGGTGTTTGTGCCATCCCCAACATCCCTGCAACTCACACACCACACATAACACTATCCTCCACCACAATAACACGCAGTTACCTACACATGGCAGATGCCGCCCACCCTCATCGGAGAGTCTGCCTTACAACGGCTGCACTCAGCTAGAAATAGCCACACGAAAGAAAACCCTGTCCCCACAAATATTTTTATTTAATTTTCTGTACTAATTGTTGTATGAATAAAGAGGAACAACTCTGCGTCATTCACTTTTATACTGGCTTCTTTTCTCATAAACATTGATTTTCATTTAATTTAATTTACATGTTCATCTTTACTCTGCTTGTTCATTTGGTTTCATTGCAGGAAAACGTTTTCTAGATAAACGAGTGGGGAACCAAAGTAGCTTTCATATAGGTGGTAATTTGGATTTGAAGTACAAAGTAGCTCACACGTCCAGATAGCACTGTAATCACAGGGATGTCGAAACTTCTTAGCATTTAATAGCCTGGATATTCGTATTTATTAGAGGTACTCGGCTAAATCCACAGTATTAAGGCAGAATTAGAATATGGCGCATTTCGAGAATGAGTACCGTATCGAATTATATTTATATACTAAAACAACTGTTTCTTATGATGTAATTTGCATTTTCTATTAATTCCCTTAGTTGTGATTTTGTAAATAACAGTTTCTCATTTTGTTGACGAAGGTAGTATAATACCAATCTCCCACAAATATGTAAATAATTGGTGCTCATACTTCCTTTATACATCATATTCTTTCACTTTTCGCTTAGTTTTATTATACTTCCCACTCGAGAAAGTTCTGTCACAATTATCTGTTAAAAACTTCCATATGGAGGTTTTATTTAACTACAATCCGCAAATTCTTACAATGTTGTTCCAATAAACATGCTTAAAATAATGGCCTATCCTTCCTCTGGCATCTAATGGCGTTAAATATATTTTTTAAATGGTATATTTAAAATAATTATACCGCGCTCGATAGCTGCAGTCGCTTAAGTGCGGCCAGTATCCAGTATTCGGGACATAGTGGGTTCGAACCGCACCTTCGGCAGCCCTGAAGATGGTGTTTTGTGTTTTCCCATTCTCACACCAGGCAAATTCCTGGACTGTACCTTATTTAAGGTCACGGCCGCTTCTTTCCCACTCCTAGCCCTTTCCCCTCTCATCGTCGCCATAAAACCTCTTTGCGTCGGTGCGACGTAAAACAAATTGTAAGAACAAACAAAATTAACTGATGATTTTTACGTATTGCATTACAGGTAGCATGCATACAGAACAAAATCTGCAGTAGCCAATACTATTAATATAAAGCGTATCTACAACTGACATTCCACTCCAGCCTTTCCTTACCACTTATTTTCATTTCGTGTTTGTGAGAGATTCATGCCATATTTGATCCACCCGGGAAATACGATAATATTTACTGCTGTTTCATGTCACATTCCACCCGCATGTCTGTCAGCTTAATTAATTTCATATGTTACAGAACAGGTTTATAACTTGGTGCAGTATCGTGTTAAGTTATCTTTTGTACACACTAAACAATATGGAAATGCACGCTGAGGGGTTAGTGTGAAGTGAGTTGTTGAAGTGTTAGCGTCAAGCACACAACAACGTGAGGCTCATAAGGAATGACTTGATGTATATCACTGCTTCTGTAGATCTACATGAGGAGTTCACACTTTCGCCCTCACATCTTCAACTAAGAAAAGAAGTGATGCATAACCTAACGACTTACATACAGGTATGGTGTTACATGTAACAAGCTTTAACAGCTTCAGTTTAGATAAAAACCCGTACTGACTATAAAATCAAGTAGCGAAAATTTGAGAAAAACTTTATATTTAAGCGATTGGCCCATTAAATACATATATAATTTATTAAATCGTGTACATGTTTCTTCCCCTAAGGAACATCGTCAGCTAGAATAAATCACACACAAAAATTACATTACTAGATTGGTAAGACAAATTAAGAACACTTTTATACACAAGAACCTCAGCAGAAGTGAGTCCTTTTCCGAGTTCGGGTCCAATAACAAGGAATGTAAATCATATATTATTTCACCTCCTATCTCTGTTGTATTAGATCACTTAGCCCGATAGCTGCAGTCGCTTAAGTGCGACCAGTATCCAGTATTCGGGAGATAGTAGGTTCGAACCCCACTGTCGGCAGCCCTGAAGATAGATTTCCGTGGTTTCCCATTTTCACACCAGGCAAATGCTGGGGCTGTATCTTAATTAAGGCCACGGCCACTTCCTTCCCACTCCTATCCCTTTCCTGACCCATCGTCGCCATCAGACATATCTGTGTCGGTGCGACGTAAAGCCAATAGCTCTCTTGTATTATACTTAGTTTTCTTTTAATTTCTGATAGACCGTTATTCAATTCTACAAATAAATTTACTGCTTCGGCCCCGCGTTGACTTGGAATCCTGAAGCGTTCATTCTTAAATAAATTTAAAGGAATGTATATCAAAGATCTTAAAAATATTTTATCAAGAAATATTTTGAATCAAACGTTTTTATTCTCAACAACGTTCAACTTACAATCTTGCGAATATAACTGCTAGTCTCCACGAATTTAGTCATGAAAATTTTTAATGAACAATTCACATCAATTTGATTGACTCCATAACTTGCAACTTTAACAAAGTTTGCTAATAATTCAGTTTAAATGTTCTTGTGTATAAAAGTGTTTTAAATTTATCTCACCAAAGTAGTAATGCAATTTTTGTATCTGGTAAATTGTGTGTTTTACTCCACCTGATGATGTCCCTTAGGGGAAGAAACATGCACTAGATTTAATAAATTATATATGTATTTAATAGGCGGACCGCTTACATAAATCATTCAAATTACTCTTAAATATTCGCTACTTGATTTTACAGGTGTGGTTGTAAAGGGGCAAGATTGAAAGTGAGTAACATAATTCATTATATATTGCACACACAAAGAATGTCTGTCATGTAAAAAAAAATGAGCACACAGTTCTTTATTCTTATTAAAACATAATGAAGGATGAAAAAATTCCATTGGAAATTCCATACCCTACGATATCAGCAAAATGTTTCGTGACACATTTGCTGTTTATCCAGAACGATTAATTAGATCTCAGCCACAGATCGCCCTAGGAGGATCCGACTTACTCTTCCATCCTTTACAGTGAAAAACGAAGCATTGAAATTGACATGCAAGCAGTAGACGGCGTCAAATCTGAATGTCTTTACATGATTCGTAAAGCGGTACGAATTATTATTATTATTATTATTATTATTATTATTATTATTATTATTATTATTATTATTATTATTATTATTATTATTATTATTATTATTATTATTATTATTATTATTATTATTATTATTATTATTATTATTATTATTATTATTAAACTAAAACCAAGGCCCATAGCGCAACAGCCCCTAACTTCCATGACCTACAAAGTGACCACTGTTCAGGCCGAAAGCCTGCAGATTACGAGGTGTCGTATGGTCAGAACGACGAATCCTCTTGGCCGTTATTCTTGACTTTCTAGACCGGAACAATATCTCACTGTCAGATAGCTCCTCAATTGTAATCACGTAGGCTAAGTGGACCTCAAACCAGCCCTCAGGTCCAGGTAAAAGTCCCTGATTTGGCCGGGAATCGAAATCGGGGCCTCCGCGTAAGAGGCAGCCATGAAGCCCCTACACCGTAGGCCCGGCATTATTATTACAATTATTAACGTTATTACTTCGAACATTTCTGGTATTTATTTATTTGCTGGGGTGAGTGGCTCAGACGGTTTAGGCAATGGCCTTCTGACCTCAACTTGGCAGGTTTGATCATGGCTCAGTCTGGTTATATTCGAAGGTGCTCAAATACGTCAGTCTCACGCCGATAGATTTACTGACACCTAAAATTACCCCTGCGGGGCAAAATTCCGACACCTTGACGTCCCTAAAACCGTCAAAAGTAGTTACTTGGACGGAAAAGTTAAAACATTAAATTATATATTTACTTGAAATTATTTTGCCATGTAAACTGACGGAGGGATGTTTAAGTAAATAATTAATATGAAATTATGTAAAATTCGTAAATCAGTATATAAATGGTACTGTCCATCTCCTTGGCTGGTTGTCCAGCATAGTGGATTTCTATTTACGGAGCCCTGGGTTAGATGCCAGGTCGGACCGGGGATTTAAACTTGGTCTGATTGTTAGTTACTCCTACTAGTGGGCTGGCTGACTGTGTTCGTGTTAATACCTACTTATCCATCACACACAACACTAATAACTACCAACTACCACGTACTCACATGATTATGAAGTTTCCAAGCAGAAAGGGGAATACATAATATTTTATGATTCCAACTTGAAAAACTGAGCTGGAGAGGGTTAACGCGGGAGTCGATGATATACTTCCGACATAACGGAATATCCTTCCTTCCACTTACCTTGTTCAGCCTTATACATAGAACATACTAGCTGTGTTTTTCTATTCTACCCTAGCTGTAGCAGCTAACATTCCAATCTTTGTTGACATACGAGACCCCACAGCTTTAGTAAATAAACCATTAAACTGTTTGCCAGTGTCCATGGTGTTATTTTACCAGGTAGAAACATTGTAATGTTGCCTGCAGTATGGTGTACGGTATGATAAAAACGAGCTTTTAAGAGCGCGGTAAAAGGCTCACCACTGTATGGAGCTAATAAACTCGAGCACTGATGCCTGACGATGTACTGGGGGTACAGTATATCGGTGCAAATTTCACGCTGTTTGGATCACAGCAACGTTCCTTGGAGCTGTTTCTCTTGCAACAGCCCATCGGGTTATTAACAACAGGATAACGTGCAGGGTTTTTGAGTATGTTCACTCACTGTAAATTTTGTTACAATATGAAGTTATGAATCTCTTCATCAATAAACAGCAATGCAAAAAGAAAATTTTCATGCCATGAAGTTCTTTGAATGAGGCAGGTTATTATCGAAAACATGGTCAAAAGCTTCAGTAGTATAATGGGAGAGTTCTGCCGCACCTCCGCCGCCGCACGCCTCCTCCTCCGCCGCCGCCGCCGCCGCCGCCGCCGCCCGCGGGAAATTTGAATTTTGGAGGGAAATTTGAATTTTGGCGGGAGATTTGAATTTGTAAACAAAGCCACGTGCTTTTTGACAGCTGTCATCGACAACAACGCATCGCTAACCTCACTGCTGCCATCTTGACGGGCCTAAACCTCACTAGTGCCAACTTAACCTCACTAGCATGAGGTAAACAAAGCCACGTGTTTTTTGACAGCCACGTGCTTTTTGACAGACAACAACGCATCGCTAAACTCAGTACTGCTATCTTGACGGGCCTAAACCTCAGTAGTGCCAACTTAACCTCACTAGCGTGAGGTAAACAAAGCCACGTGTTTTTTGACAGCCACGTGCTTTTTGACAGATTTGTAAACAAAGCCACGTGCTTTTTGACAGACAACAACGCATCGCTAACCTCAGTACTGCCATCTTGACGGGCCTAAACCTTAGTGGTACCAACTTAACCTAACTAGCGCGAGGTAAACAAAGCCACGTGCTTTTTTGACAGGTGTCATCCGCCATCTTTAAACCACAAAGCACTGTGCTGCCCTCTATATCGCAGTAGCTGCAAAATTCGTCACCTGTCATCGTCAGTGCTGCCATCTTGACGGGTCTAAACCTTAGTGCTACCAACTTAACCTAACTAGCGCGAGGTAAACAAAGCCACGTGCAGCTGTCATCCGCCATCTTTGAGCACAGTGCTGCCCTCTTTAGCTACTTACCTTTGAAATGTGGTGGCGGATAATTTGAAAAATGCTTTTTGACAGCAGCCATCTTGCATCGCAAACCTCAGTGCTGCCCTCTATGTAGACAAATCCACGTGCTTTTTGACAGCCACGTGCTTTTTGACAGCTGTCATCCGCCATCTTTGAGCACTGTGCTGCCCTCTTTAGATGTTAAATTCTTCACCTATCATCGGCAGTGCTGCCATCTTGGCAGGCCTAAACCTTAGTGCTGCCAACTTAACCTTACTAGCGTGAGATAAACAAAGCCACGTGCAGCTGTCATCCGCCATCTTTAATCTATAGAGCACAGTGCTGCCCTATTTAGCTACTTACCTTTGAAATGTGGTGGCGGATAATTTGAAAAATGCTTTTCGACAAGCAGCCATCTTTAATCCAGAGAGAACAGTGCTGCCCTCTATGTGGTGGCGGCAAATTGAAAAATTCAACGTGCTCTTGTTTGAAAACAAACTCACGTGCTTTTTTGACAGCTGTCATCTGCCATCTTTGAGCACAGTGCTGCCCTCTTTAGCGATTCCACATGACAGCAGCCATCTTTAATCAAGAGAGCACTGTGCTGCCATCTTTAGCTAGATACCTTTGAAATGTGGTGGCGGCACATTGAAAAATTCCACGTGCTCTTGTTTGAAAACAAACTCACGTGCTTCTTTGACAGCTGTCGTGCAGCTGTCATCCGCCATCTTTGAGCATAGTGCTGCTCTCTTTAGCTACTTACCTTTGAAATGTGGTACGTCATCCGCCATCTTGCATCGCAAACCTCAGTGCCGCCCTCTATGTGGTGGCAGACAATTCCACGTGACAGCAGCCATCTTTGAGCACAGCGCTACCCCTCTTTGTGGCGGCGGGAAATTCTACGTGCTTTACAAACCTATATGCTTTTCTGACAGCTGTCATCCGCCATCTTTAATCCAGAGAGAACAGTGCTGCCATCTATGTGGTGACGGCAAATTCCACGTGCTTTACAAAGCCATGTGCTTTTTTGACAGCTGTCATCCGCCATCTTTAATCACCGTGCTGCCCTCTATGTGGTGACGGCAAATTCCACGTGCTTTACAAACCTATGTGCTTTTCTGACAGCTGTCATCCGCCATCTTTAATCACCGTGCTGCCCTCTATGTGGTGACGGCAAATTCCACGTGCTTTACAAAGCCATGTGCTTTTTTGACAGCTGTCATCCGCCATATTTAATCACCGTGCTGCCCTCTATGTGGTGACGGCAAATTCCACGTGCTTTACAAAGCTATGTGCTTTGTTGACAGCTGTCATCCGCCATCTTTAATCACCGTGCTGCCCTCTATGTGGTGACGGCAAATTCCACGTGCTCTTGTTTGGAAACAAAGCCATGTGCTTTTTTGACAGCTGTCATCCGCCATCGGCGGGCTGAGTGGCTCAGACGGTTGAGGCACTGGCCTTCTGACCCCAACCTGGCAGGTTCGATCCTGGCTCAGTCCGGTGGTATTTCAAAGTGCTCAAATACGTCAGCCTCATGTCTGTAGATTTACTGCACGTAAAACAACGCCTCCTGGACTAAATTCCGGCACCTCGGCATCTCCGAAAATCATACAAGTAATTAGTAGAACATAAAGCAATAAAAAACATCAAATTATTATCAAGGGACATATTCGATAAATTTCATTATTCTTTGAAATCACCGGAGCGACAGTTCTAAACCATCTTCAATCACCGTGCTGCCCTCTATGTGGTGACGGCAAATTCCACGTGCTTTACAAACCTATGTGCTTTTCTGACAGCTGTCATCCGCCATCTTTAAGCTGTAAATCCCCGATTCTCGTGTTAGAAGTTGTAAAACAGATTCTTAATCCGAGTTCTTTGACGTCAGGAAGGGCAACCGGTCGAAAACCATAGTGTATGAGGCTAGATACTGCCAGTTTTGCATCAGGAAGGGCGACTAGTCTTAAAACAAATTCTTGCGATTTAAAATCTTAGTCAGGAGCTACATCAGTAGCTGCACGCTTTTTCCCTACTACTACCTGAGGGCTAGTAGATATTTGATGTACCTCTGCTAAGTGATCCTCATATCGCTCTACGTTAGCGAAATACACACTACAAACTTTACATAAAGCAGATGTTATGCTAGGGTGTTTTGATTTCATATGGCGCATGAAGTTATCACGCCTTGCAAACGTTACATTACATTCCTCGCAGCAGGGGAACATCTGAAAAGAGAACGACCGATAGAGATTAGGTGAAAGTTACGGAAGAAACCAAGTTTCAACGTATAGAGGTTGGACATGGCTGTGAGTTAGGCCTATAGCATGAGGATTGAAGAGAACGACTAAAGTTATGATGTTCGGAAGAAACCAAGTTTCAACCTGTTGAGGGCAGACATAGCTATGTGTACATGTTTGAAATTATACCCCGTCTATAGTATGTGGATTGAAGACAACAACTATTTATCAATTGCTTAAAGTTACGATGTTTTAGAAGAAACCAAGTTTCAGCCCGTTGAGGACAGACATAGCTATGTGTGCGTGTTTGAAATTATACCTCGTCTATAGTATGCGGGTTGAAGAGAACAACTATTTATCAATACTCTAAAGTTACGATGTTTTAGAAGAAACCAAGTTTCAACCTGTTGAGGACAGACATAGCTACGTGTGCGTGTTTGAAATTATACCACGTCATGTGTGCGTGTTTGAAATTATACCACGTCTATAGTATGTAGATTAAAGAGAACAACTATTTATGATTGCTTAAAGTTACGATGTTTTAGAAGAAACCAAGTTTCAACCTGTTGAGGACAGGCGTAGCTATGTGCGCGTGTTTGAAATTATACCACGTCTATAGTATGAGGATTAAAGAGAACAACTATTTATGATTAGCTTAAAGTTACGATGTTCGGAAGAAACCAAGTTTCAGCACGTTGAGGGCAGACATAGCTATGTGCGCGTGTTTGAAATTATACCACGTCTATAGTATGAGGATTAAAGAGAACAACTATTTATCAATTGATTAAAGTTACGATGTTCGGAAGAAACCAAGTTTCAGCCCGTTGAGGGCAGACATAGCTATGTGCATGTGTTTGAAATTATACCTCGTCTATAGTATGTGGATTAAAGAGAACAACTATTTATCAATAGACTAAAGTTACGATGTTCGGAAGAAACCAAGTTTAAGCCTGTTGAGGACAGACATAGCTATGTGCGCGTGTTTGAAATTATACCTCGTCTATAGTATGTAGATTAAAGAGAACAACTATTTATGATTAGCTTAAAGTTACGATGTTCGGAAGAAACCAAGTTTCAGCCCGTTGAGGGCAGACATAGCTATGTGCATGTGTTTGAAATTATACCACGTCATGTGTGCGTGTTTGAAATTATACCACGTCTATAGTATGTGGATTAAAGAGAACAACTATTTATGATTAGCTTAAAGTTACGATGTTTTAGAAGAAACCAAGTTTCAACCTGTTGAGGACAGGCATAGCTATGTGCGCGTGTTTGAAATTATACCACGTCTATAGTATGAGGATTAAAGAGAACAACTATTTATCAATTGCTTAAAGTTACGATGTTCGGAAGAAACCAAGTTTCAGGCCGTTGAGGGCAGACATAGCTATGTGCATGTGTTTGAAATTATACCTCGTCTATAGTATGAGGATTAAAGAGAACAACTATTTATGATTAGCTTAAAGTTACGATGTTCGGAAGAAACCAAGTTTCAGCCCGTTGAGGGCAGACATAGCTATGTGCGTGTGTTTGAAATTATACTACACCCCGTCTATAGTATGTGGATTGAAGAGAACAACTATTTATCAATTGCTTAAAGTTACGATGTTTTAGAAGAAACCAAGTTTCAGCCCGTTGAGGACAGACATAGCTATGTGTGCGTGTTTGAAATTATACCTCGTCTATAGTATGCGGGTTGAAGAGAACAACTATTTATCAATACTCTAAAGTTACGATGTTTTAGAAGAAACCAAGTTTCAACCTGTTGAGGACAGACATAGCTACGTGTGCGTGTTTGAAATTATACCACGTCTATAGTATGTGGATTAAAGAGAACAACTATTTATGATTAGCTTAAAGTTACGATGTTCGGAAGAAACCAACTTTCAGCCCGTTGAGGGCAGACATAGCTATGTGCATGTGTTTGAAATTATACCTCGTCTATAGTATGTGGATTAAAGAGAACAACTATTTATGATTAGCTTAAAGTTACGATGTTCGGAAGAAACCAAGTTTCAACCTGTTGAGGGCAGACATAGCTATGTGCGCGTGTTTGAAATTATACCACGTCTATAGTATGAGGATTAAAGAGAACAACTATTTATCAATAGACTAAAGTTACGATGTTCGGAAGAAACCAAGTTTAAGCCTGTTGAGGACAGACATAGCTATGTGTGCGTGTTTGAAATTATACCACGTCTATAGTATGAGGATTGAAGAGAACAATTATTTATGATTTGCTTAAAGTTATGATGTTTTAGAGGAAACCAAGTTTCAGCCTGTTGAGGGCAGACATAGCTATGTACGCACCTCGTCTATAGCGTGAGGATTAAAGAGAACAACTATTTATCAATAGACTAAAGTTACGATGTTTTAGAAGAAACCAAGTTTCAACGAATAGAGGTCAGACATACCTTAAAATCTTCGCGCTGCAAACTGTTACTCGGATGTATAAAATGCGTGCGTTCAAGCCTGAAACTCGAATGATAATATTCTGGTCGTACCTAAAAAAAAGAAGAAACATATATGAATGTAGTGTAGGATGCATCATCTAACCTAGTTATCTTTACAACTCAAAGTTCGAAAACATACCTTTTAAAAAAATGCACGTGCTGCAGACTGTTACTCGGATGAATAAAATTGCGTACTTTCGAACGGTACCTAAAAAAGAAAAGAACATATATGAATGTAGATGTCTAGCGTAGAAGTTGCTTTGCAAATAAAAAAGTAACTAACAGTTCTACCTTACCTTAAGATAAAGGCTGAAGAATAATATTCACTGCAGACGGGAGATGTGTGTACGTACGTAATAAACGCATACAGAGAACTGTGAGCACTTCGCGCAGACTGCAGCGGCTAAATATTCTGCTTGTTACCAACCGGATGTGAAAAAATCGCTGACAACTGCGGCACAGTCGGAACGAAGTGTTTATACAACAAGAGCTCCCACCTGCAGGCTGACGTATTCGAACCTCCTGTTGATGCCGAGGTGTCAGAATTTAAGAGTTCGAGCCTTGGAAAGTTAGCGCGCGATCCTCGACTTCTCGAGGGTACATCCGCGGTATTCCTTACCTGTAGGTATTGAGCTAAAGCTAGATCATGTAATGACGATCGCGCAGGGCCCCTCGCCTAGCATTTACGGCTTCTAGTTCGAACCCGCTATCCCCGAAGTAGCGAGAATGATTGAAGAGTGTTGAGGGTGATTCATTCGTCGGATGGAGGCGTTAAGCTATGTGCAGGCTTCTTCTAGTCGGGGTACGCGATTCAAATCCTGGTAACTTATGCCGTCGGGAAGGGCATCTAGCTAGATCATGTTATGACGATCGCGCAGGTCCCTCGCCTAACATTTACGGCTTCCAGTTCGAACCCGCTATCTTCCGAAGTAGCGAGAATGATTGAAGAGTGTTTGAGGGTGATTCATTTGTTGGATGGAGGTGTTAATCTGGCTTCTTCGGTAGGAGTAGGCTATGTCGGGATATCGATTTAAAATCCTAGTCAGGAGGGGCAACCGGTCGTATAAAACTATGGTGTGAGGCGGGGTGTGCAAAAAAAGCTAGCAATAAGTAAGGGCTGTTGATGGGGACGTTAAACCTTGTGCAGACTCCTTCGAAAATGATTTTTTGAGTACAAGACTTGACGGTGATTCATTTGTCGGATGGAGGCAATAAGCCTTGTGCAGGCTTCTTCAGTGGGAGTAGGCTATGTGTCGGTACCGGGATATCTAGTTATAAACCCGCTACAACAAATTTATCGCGTATACTGCGATTTAAAATCCTAGTCAGGAAGGGCAGCCGGTCGTAAAACTATAGTATGAGGCGGGGCGTGCAAAAAAGCCAGCATTAAGTAAGGGCTGTTGATAGGAGGCGTTAAACCATGTGCAGGCTCCTTCACCAGGAGAAGCCTACATGCCGGTACCGTGCAGGTTCTTTCGATAGGAGTAGGCACTGTGTGTGTTTTAACCTCTCCGTACAATCATGATATTTTACGTTAGGAACTTACATAGGCTAAATGCTACACATTCCGTGGTAGAGCCGGGAATCGAACTCGGACCTCCGAGGGTAGCAGCTAATCACACTAACTACTGCACTACAGAGGAGGACTATTTCAGAATATTTTACAACCTTAATTATTACTGTGTTTTAAGAGCTTACATGCTACTCAGCTAAGAAGACGTTCGCGAGTTACAAGCCGCTTATCAGCACGCAGTGTCCTCGTTCAAGGTCGAGCCGGAAGATACGTGTACAATTTCAGCTAACACATGCATTCCACACAACTCGCTCAGAATGACTGTGCCGATACTTTCAAGGACTGTAGAACAAATCTATAGCCTACAGTTTAGTTTAGCATGCATGCCTCTCACCCGGTAGTCTCGGGTTCGATTCTCTTGGGAATAAAAATGTGTTTAAATCGCATGAATTTGTTGAGTTGTCCTTCCTGATGCAAAACTAGCACTATCTAACCTCATACACTATAGTTTTCAACCGGTTGCCCTTCCTGACAACTCGGATTAAGAATCTGTTTTACAACGTCTAACACGGGGAATCGGGGATTTGCAGCTAGATGCACTTCTTAGATTTTAAATCACGAACTATTGTTTTACGGCCGGATGCCCTTCCTGACGCAAAACTAAGATTTTAAATCGCAAGAATTTGTTTTAAGACTAGTCGCCCTTCCTGATGCAAAACTGGCAGTATCTAGCCTCATACACTATGGTTTTCGACCGGTTGCCGTTCCTGTCGTCAAAGAACTCGGATTAAGAATCTGTTTTACAACTTCTAACACGTGAATCATAGATTTACAGCTTAAAGATGGCGGATGACAGCTGTCAGAAAAGCATATAGGTTTGTAAAGCACGTAGAATTTACCGCCACCCGGCAGCACGGTGATTAAAGATGGCGGATGACAGCTGTCAGAAAAGCACATGGGTTTGTAAAGCATTTAGAATTTGCCGCCACCACATAGAGTGTAGCACCGAGGTTTGTGATGCAAGATGGCGGATGACAGCTGTCAAAAAAGCACATGGCTTTGTTTCCAAACAAGAGCACGTGGAATTTGCCGTCACCACATACAGGGCAGCACGGTGATTAAAGATGGCGGATGACAGCTGCACATGGCTTTGTTTCCAAACAAGAGCACGTGGAATTTGCCGTCATCACATAGAGGGCGGCACTGTTCTCTCTGGATTAAAGATGGCGGATGAAAGCTGTCAGAAAAGCATATAGGTTTGTAAAGCGCATAGAATTTACCGCCACCACATAGAGTGCAGCACTGTTCTCTCTGGATTAAAGATGGCGGATGACAGCTGACGAAATTGCCCGCAGCATAGTGCTCTGTTGGTTAAAGATGGCGGATGACAGCTGTCAAAAAAAGCACGTGGCTTTGTTTCCCAACAAGAGCACGTGGAATTTGCCACCACCACATAAAGTGCAGCACTGTGATTAAATATGGCGGATGACGGCTGTCATAAAAGCGCGTGAGTTTGTTTCCAAACAAGAGCACTTGGAATTTGCCGCCACCGGGTAGCACTGTTCTCTCTGGATTAAAGATGGCGGATGACAGCTGTCAGAAAAGCATATAGGTTTGTAAAGCATGTGGAATTTACCGCCACCACATAGATTGCAGCACTGTTCACTCTGGATTAAAGATGGCGGATGACAGCTGTCAAAGGTAAGTAGCTAAAGAGGGCAGCACTGTGCTCAAAGATGGCGGATGACAGCTGTCAAAGGTAAGTAGCTAAATAGGGCAGCACTGTGCTCTCTGGATTAAAGATGGTGGTTGACAGCTGTCAAAAAGCACGTAGCTTTGTTTACTTCATGCTAGTTAGGTTAAGTTGGTACCACTAAGGTTTAGGCCCGTCAAGATGGCAGTTAGCGATGCGTTGTTGTCTGTCAAAAAGCACGTGGCTTTGTTTACAAATCTCTCAAAAGCACGTGGCTGTCAAAAAGCACGTGGCTTTGTTTACCTCGCGCTAGTGAGGTTAAGTTGGTACCACTAAGGTTTAGGCCCGTCAAGATGGCAGTACTGAGGTTAGCGATGCGTTGTTGTCTGTCAAAAAGCACGTGGCTTTGTTTACAAATCTGTTGAAAAGCACGTGGCTGTCAAAAAACACGTGGCTTTGTTTACCTCGCGCTAGTGAGGTTAAGTTGGCACTACCGAGGTTTAGGCCCGTCAAGATGGCAGTACTGAGGTTAGCGATGCGTTGTTGTCTGTCAAAAAGCACGTGGCTGTCAAAAAACACGTGGCTTTGTTTACCTCATGCTAGTTAGGTTAAGTTGGCACTAGTGAGGTTTAGGCCCGTCAAGATGGCAGCAGTGAGGTTAGCGATGCGTTTTTGTCGATGACAGCTGTCAAAAAGCACGTGGCTTTGTTTACAAATTCAAATCTCGCGCCAAAATTCAAATTTCCCGCCAAAATTCAAATTTCCGCGGGCGGCGGCGGCGGATGGCGGCGGAGGCCGCCGAACCATCCAATTATACTACTAGCTTCATAAAGGCTTTTAGAATCAACGACTTTGAACTATTACACCAGGCACAGAAATGTTTTGACTATCGGATGGCAGAGATAGAAACGACTTACCGTTTCCCCCGGAGTTTGTGATTCCACCCCAAAGTTAACACTCATCCGTGGGTTACATGCCAATCGGAGCACGTGTGAAATCCTCATCCAGTTTGAAAAGTGCAGCGTGTTTAGTTCGGAACGAATTTGTGAGAAATAAAATGGAATCAAGTTCTGGAACTAAGTAAAATGTATACTCGTATTTACATTATTTACATTAATTATGATTTCAGTAAACATTTTAGGAGTAATAGACTTAGTGTTTCAGTTTGTAGAAAATTATCTAATATATATATCACACTACGTTCTTGCATTCTTTCCTTTATTCATTCTATATATATTTGACTATAATTTAACATCAAAAATTAGTTGTCCCGTCTCTGCCCCCTGCTTTGTAATATGCATATGAAAAAGAAAAAAGGCGGAAAGATGTTTTACAAGGATATTGTAAATGGCAAGGTTACTTTTTGAAGAAAAACCTATACTAGCTGCAGTACCAGGGTCTGCTCGGATGCTTTTTCGAATGTTTAATTTTAGGATTCGTATTACCTGTTTGAAGTGGCTTTTTGTAGAATTTATTGTGTCATTGATTAATACTTGTACGAATGATTTAATAGGTTTAGTATTATTGTTATTTATTTAACATCTTTAGTTTGAGATTAGTTTCACCTTAACGTTGTCCTTGTGCAGCCCAGATTTTCTACAAAGTATTTGTTCCTTTCAAATAAATATTTGCATATATTGCACATATTTAAGCCTTACGCTTTAAATGTGATGTGCACGATCCAAACCATCGCTGAGAATGTCACCAATGTCACTGAGGATTCAAAATTAATATCGGTCATTTTGGACATCTTTTTCACCCCTTCTCAGCCCCCATGCCGACAGAGGCTGAACATGGACTCAAATGGCATATATAGTGTCATAATTCATCTCAGGGACCCAATAAACAATGGTTTCGATACTAATATACGTCATTTTCGATCATTGTTACATGTCACACCCTCCCCTAAAGGAGTCTTACCGTCACAGTATTTTCTTCAAGATAGTAAGTCATGTATAGCAAGTTTGGTTGAAAACTATGCTGGAAGATACACACTCACATACATTTATAATATCGGTCATTTTGTACACTTTTCTTTCTGCCTTTCCTCAACCCCTACGCTGACGGAGGCCTAACTCGGACTTAAACGGCATCCGGAGTGTCACTCTCCATATCAAAGACCCCGAAAATCATGGATTTGACACTAATATGGTTATTTAAGATCTTTAGGTCTTTAGGCTTTTTAAATCGTGAAATCACCACCATTTCACCCCAGTGTAGCAGCGGGAGAAACACTGGTAATTTTATGATTGAAAATGCCAAAAGACTTAAAGAGCTTAAATGTTTTTAACATTTGCAGTCGATGTATTTAAATTAGGAAAATTATTTTTTAATATTGGACATTTTTTATTATTTTCACATTTCAAACCCTCCTCACCCCACTCAATGGGTGCTAGGAGGGTCTACACCCACAGTATTTTTTTTTCCAGATAGTAAGTCACATGTGAACCAAGTTTTGTTGACAGCTATGCTGGAACACAGAAACGTACTATCTTGGTCATTAATTTGACGAGTTTTCTCCTTCTTACAACTAGCTCGTCCTGCCCTGAGGCCCTGCCGTTTCCTTAACCCGACCCTTTACTGTAATAATAATAATAATAATAATAATAATAATAATAATAATAATAATAATAATAATAATAATAATAATAATAATATAAGAAATCAATATCCACAAAAGCCAAACTCCGACACTACCACACTGTTGTCCTCCCTGAGGCACTCTATGCAACTGAGACATCATCACTCACCATTAACATCAAGGACATTGAGAAAATTGAACGACAGATACTGAGGAAAATATTCGGGCCCAAGTTTCAAGAGGGTATATGGATGCGAAAAAGCTCGGAAGAACTCTATGCATTAACTGAGCGATTCACTTCAGTCGCACGCAAACGGCGTATGAAATTTTATGGACATTTAACATGAATGAATGACTCACGACTGACTAAGAAAATATTTCTTATTATCAATGGAAACCGACAAACCAAACTTCGCTGGCTAGTGGATGTACAAAAGGACCTCGCAGAAGTCGACGTTGATCCAATGGCAACCACGGGGAATACATACAGACAAAAGATCAACACCCATAAATTTGCATCCAAGAATCAATCTGAGAAAAGCTTGAAACTCAAAAACACATGGACACAAGAAAGACGGCAGGCCCATAGTGAAAGGATGACGGAGTTTTGGGAACGTAAGAAAAAGAAGAGTACCAGTGCTATTTAATGGTTCCACGTGCTCCTTAAGGGTCTAAACGAATGTATTAATAATGTCTGTGTATGATGAAGACTAGCGAAGACTTTCAGAGAAACCACATCATTTTTAAATTTGTTGAAAAATATCTCTACTTTGTTTGGAGTGCCAGCTAGGGACTTGGAATGAACTCTCTTTAGTGGAGTATTGTAACTCTTAGGGGCTTTGCACTAGATAATGTAGCTTATTCCTCCTGTTTCTAAGTTGCCACAATTTTGATTTCAAACTAAGTCAACCAATTGTCACCCAGCTCGCCTTTACAAATAACAGCGATGTTGGAGCTTAGGCATCTTTCTTCATCAGTGAGACGACCGGTGAGGTTCTCCTCACATAAGACTACAGGCGAGCTGGTGCAACATCCAAGTTGGGCGGCCAAAGAACTTCTCCCATCGTGAAAACTTACTTACATGTGACAGGAGCGTTTTCAACTAGCAGGTAACGGTTAGGGTTGAGCCGCGGTTACCTTGTATTAATGTAGGGTTTTTAACATAGACTTGTGTTCCTCGACAACTGATAAACGGAAAGAACATTGCTAAGATGCTTTTAGTGTTTGGGAAGAACGCGTATATCGCCAAGAGTATTTAACGCTCAAATGATGAGGTGGGGTCGTTTATGGCACCAGTCAGACTTTACAACTCGACCACATTGATCGCTTTACTTCCTCACTGTTTCTTTTCCTTGTGTCTTGCACGAAACGGTTGTTCACTAATTTTGTCCGTCTTCGTTCTGTTCAGTTTTGAAACAATACAGTAATGGTGACATCATTGACCCGAGCTCACAGTGCGAACAAGTATAATGTATTTCACTACTTCATATATTTTACAAATTTGACGCCATAAACTTCAAGTCTTCGTGAAAATATTGATGTTCTCTCGTTTCTCTTCAGCTTTAGCTCATAGGGAATTGTTTATCTCACAGACCCCGATTTTCCGGACTTTGTCAACAGAGAACTAACTGATGATTATGATGGGAACAATGCAATAGCTGGGTAGATAATGATCCTGAGTTTCAGTTTGGAACTTGTAAAGCAGAATCGGACGAGCAATACTGTACTGTGTCGCTTGCAGCCGTCCAGGGTGCCAAAAGTGCCGTTCAGCTCATTGCCGCGAGTGTCCAGAGAACAGATTGTGAAATCAAAGAAAAGTCGAAAAATTGTTTATTCTGTGTGTTAGGCACTGATAGGTTCTGGTAATTATTTCCGTGTATACGTTTTGGAATCACGTGTTTCTTTAAGAAGAAAATTCGTGCCTATTAGGATCTTGTCCTTCCTTCTCGATTTTGGTGGAAGATTATAATTTTGTCCAAAAATCATATCAAATTAGTTATGTAATCTGACAGTGTCCCTGACAATGTTTCTTTGGTATTTTCGCGTATATTTACAACAAGAAAATTTTTTTGTTTGTACCAGTTTTGACCCCAGATCACCATCTGCGAACATTAAGTTTCACCTCACTATTTGAGGATTAACTTACGATTATAGGAAAGTGTCTTTCTTTTGGGTGGTTCCTATTATGAAGTGCTTAACTATCTCAGCCGTGAGGTACTGAAATAGCGTTGAGACTTAACGAACTACAAAAGCGTATGCTCAAACGCGTTCTGCCAGTACGCTTCCGCATTCTTGTGTGAGAGACCGCTGCAGTGAAGTGAAGAAAGAATTTCGCTCTTTGAGATAATTTGTTGATACTGATATCTTCACTTACACCCATAGGAAGGTAATTTTTGTTCGCAACAAACAGTAAGAACCTGAATCTGTCAGCTGCTGCTTTAGATCTTGGCCTAGCTTTAATTCTACCTTAGCTGAAAGCTTCAGTAACACAACATGACAAGTTCCCCAATACAGCGTAGTGTGGAGGTCGTATTATGGGGTAACCCATATTAGGAAACTAGCGTTGTTTCTTTTGGTATGAAAGTTTATAGAATGATTTCCGTTTATTCATTGTGCAAAATAACTTAGTTCTGGCTGAATGCAAGTGATACTTCGGCTAGATTCCTCTGCGAAAAATGTTAGGGGGAAGAAAACGTGAAAAAAGAAAGAAAATTAGACTGCTCAGACGCTAACAGTAAGCAAAAGTAACCTGGCCGTGTTCTGAACACAAAACGTTGAGTCTGCGCACCTTTCCATAATGTTGAATAAATGCATTAGGCCTACTGTGTATAATCGTCTTCAGTTGTAGTTATTTATGCGTTTACCTTAGAAATCCAGTCCCAGATTATGAACCTACATCACTACATATTAAGTGCAAACACATATTACAAAATCCAATTTTAATAATATAAAACATTGCGTTATAACTAGAATTTTGCATTTTATGAATATGAATTACACTTTACAATATCGGTGGCCCCAAGGTGTAGGGATAACGTGCCTGCCTCTTTCCCGGTGGCTTCGTGTTCGATTACACTTTACAATGTAGAGAAATAGTTGCAGAACCAATCTGTGCTATTCATAGACACTAATCTATGATAATCTTGAAAGTATTCACTAAACAATAAGTTACCCCCATAGTAGTGTTTAATGTCCCAATTGACAGATAAAGAGAATTGCTAAATTACTTGAAAATCTGGAACGTAATTTTCATGAAATAACGCTTCAAAATATGGCAACAATTGTGCTAAATAAGTGACATCACACACGTTCTCCGTTATAAGATGGCGCTGTGTTGACTCGCGCGCTCAGCTGGGGTCTAGGAGTCTTCATGAATATATCTGGTCAGTTACATAGAATAACACATTTAATATGTAAGTCTACGAAACACTCAAAATCCTGCGGCGATTATCATAGAGACAGACTTTTCCTCATTTAATTAGTTAAATGCAGGTTTCTAGGCTTTCTGGCTACGTGTGTAATCACCCGAGCAGGTGCAATGTCTTAAGGAAGTACGAGTGTGGATCCTAGTTTCCTTTCTTAATTTTGTGTTATTGTGACAAAGCTTTTCAAAATTTAATTTTCTCTTTCTTTCTTTTCAAACATTAACTTTCCGGTCTTAGTCGCAATGTGGTATGGCTTATCCTCTGTGTCATCGGTCCTTCTTCCCCTTTAGGTTGCATTGTGTTCATGTCACGGGATTGCTTGAGTGGGTTCAGCATCCCATTCTATTTGTTTTTGGTCATTCTTTTGAACATTCTGTTTAATTATTTGTGGCCGTCTAGTACGAGTTTCTGCTCCTGTTTTGTCTGGATTCTTCTGATACAAAAGTTGTTCTGTTGCACCTGTAAATCAGGACAGCGAGATCCAAAAGTTGTAAAAGCTGGTAAGCTTTTGAGATTTTCCTTCCGGGATTGCATTAGGTAAGTACCTTGATGTGGAGGGTTGGGAGTTCGTTCTCCCCGAGCCGTGTACACTATCAAATGGTTGTGTTGTGTACCAAATATTTGCCTAACAACGCTTGTGAATTGGGAGTAATCTATAAAATTATAAAGCTTAAATGGTTAAACATCATTTATATCCCGTTCTAAATGTATTTTCCTTTCCTTAATGTTCGTTACTGTTGTTGTTTCAAAAGAGAGTAAGCGAAAAGAATGAAAATTGATCTAGGAAAAACATTCAAAATTTATATTTTTGTGTGGTCGCTTTATACAGGATCCTAGGTTCCGCCGCTTCCATCCCTATACTGTCCTTGTGTCATTTACAATATTATTATTATTATTATTATTATTATTATTATTATTATTATTATTATTATTATTATTATTATTAATAATAATATAACGTGATGCGAAACACGTAGCGGTTCGCTTGCACTCGGGAGGAGATGGGTTCAAACTTCAGTGTTGGTAATATTTAAGATGTTTATTCTGGTTTCCCATATTCATGTCATGCAAATGGTGCGGCTGTACCTCAACTAAGCTCACGGTCGCTTCCTTCTCAGTCTTATCCCACTGCCACCATAAAATCTGTCTGACTCAGTGTGACGTAAATCCAATAATAACTGAAAAATAACGTATCACAGTGATGATTAAGTTTAGCATTAATCAGACTGATGGTGCTATAAAGAATATTGATTGCTATAGCAATACAGAGTTGAAATCTAAGAATATAAACCGTTTTTACGAAAATTAATCTCTTATTTTGAAATAACGCTTTATTTATTATTTGTCAACACGTTCCGGGGCACAGTCACACGTATAGGAGCGATCCTCAGTTTATTAGCTGTGAGAATTTTGATGAAGGCCCACCATATGCTGGTAGGAGGAGACTCGGCCATAAAGCGGACAGACTATGACCGTGCCGTGGAATAGATTAAACCGCAAATAACCTTACAAAACCTCTAGTTTATTAGCGCACCGTGCACGGAATAAGCAACGTGACATTAGAGAGAACCAGGTCATGAGTTCCACTCTCACAAGCTTGAATACGGTTTTTCTCAGTATTTCACTAGGAATAGTTTGTTTTTAACTAGCGTGTACCAGTATATATTCATGCGTTATATGTTTTTCAACCATGTATTTACAAGCAAAGTATAAACAAACATATTTATTAACATACATCGTTTTTACATAAATAGTCTAAAAGATATTTTAAAATTATATTCTGTCTTTCAATGATTAATATACTGCGTTTGTTGATGGTACATATAATACGAAAGAATATTATATAATATATGCATAGAAAGAAAATCAAATAAAAGGGGAACTGGAGACGTCTAAATTAAAACGCTATATCCTTAGGAATGATTTGAATCTGAGGGACGAATACTACACCATCCGTGGCATGTCCAGTCACGGTGATGGCTTCAGTAACATTTGGCATCAGATTCTTGACTGGGAGTAGTGCTCCTTTGCGGAGGGAAGGAGGAGTTATATACCTCAAAAGGATATTCGGTGTCACAATCGTCCACTCCAATTGTTCGAGGGTACTCAAGGTGACCGCAAGTCGCTCCAAAGCTTGAATATTTGACAGCCTTATCTGGATTACAAGTGGTGTCAATAGACTCGTAAACTTGTAGAACAACGGGTAATTATTGTAAAAGTTGCTTGTTGATGATTTCGTCAGCTTCATTTATTGGAGTAAGAATTGCTCTTTGACACATCCCTGCGTGATCGGGGAAATGCTGCGTCAAAGTATTTCAGATCTCTGCGTGCCGCATATTTGGCTGGGCATCATGCACAACAAACATTTCCGGACATCACGGACTGAACTAATATGGCTTCCTGTACCATGGACTTAAAATGGCACCTTGACTGATGTATGTATTATTATTTCTTGTTTATTATAGTCTCTCTTATGTACTATATATTTCCTGCAAATAACATTATAAAGTACACTAGCAAATGTACACGTGCTTCGCTAAGGTACTCTTCATTGTATACGGATATCGAAGTAAATTACTATCCATGCAGCGGATGGGATTTTTTAATTCGCATACCACTTAGCCTTCTCCAGAAACAGCACGGGGAGGTTCTCATACGTTGTTTCCAATGTAAAGTGCTAGTTGCGGAGTTGTGATGATAACGGCAGGCTCACTTGCCTACTGCCCTTCATAATCGAGTAGAGAAATTTTCATTATAATGGGGGGCCCCATTACCTACTGCGTGGTCACAATCGATTTGTGGAGTTTTCGTTACAATGGCAGGCTCCCTTTCCTACTTCCGGCCAGATTACAATTGAGGAGATTTTATTACAATAGCAAGCACCTTCCCCACTGCCACTCAAAATTGAGTTGTGATGTTATCATTATAATGACAGGCCCCTTTTCTTAATGATAGTCACACCGAGTTGGTGAGTTTTCATTATAATAGCAAAAACACTGTGCCTAATACCAGGCATATTTTAGATGTGTAAATTTGTTCATAATGGCGGCACACTTGCCTACTCCCAAACACAATCGGTTACGGGAGTTTTGAACAAAATTGCATGCTCCCTTGACTTCTGGCAGTCGAACTGAGAAGTGAATTATTATTTACAAAGGTAGTCCCTCGTTACTAATGCTAGATACAAGGGAGTTGGAAACGGATTTAATTCCTACTGCCAGGCAAAGCCCACGGGGAGAGTAATGATTACTCATTACAATAGTAGACGCCCTCCTCCTGAGAGTCACTATCGTTGTAAAATATTAATTATAAAGGCAAAGACACCCTTTCTACATCGCTACAAATCGACTTCAATGAATATATGTATAGATCGGCATACGAAGTATACGTATGTTTATAATATTGCAAACCTTCATTTACACATTAATTGCTGCTAAACGATACATCATATCAGCAAACGCATTGTACTGTAAGACGCATCATTTATGGGTCTAAATGGCTGGTAGAAATATATCCAGTAGTTTTCGAGTTATAGACAAATAGACAGACAAACAGACACCAAAAAATATGCATATGGTCATTATTACACCTGAAACGGATAAATGTATGGAAATGGAAATTTCGCCAAAATAGTCAATGTATAGACACACGATCGTTACTATTATATTTTTGTACACAACATTTGGTTAGTTGACAGAAAATACGGTTCAGCTTTTATTGCTGTTATAGCAAAATCCTCGTATTCCCTCAAATTTTAATTGAATGAAATGAACATCGGATAAATGTGAGGCAAGTAAGTAAATATCATCATCATCATCATCATCTGTTTACCCTCCAGGTTCGGTTTTTCCCTCGGACTTAGCGAGGTATCCCACCTCTACCGCCTCAAGGGCAGTGTCCTGGAGCTTCAGACTCTTGGTCGGGGGATACAACTGGGGAGTATGACCAGTACCTCGCCCAGGCGGCCTCACCTGTCATGCTGAACAAGGGCCTTGGGGAGGGATGGGAAGATTGGATGGGATAGGCAAGGAAGAGGGAAGGAAGCGGCCGTGGCCTTATGTTAGGTACCATCCCGGCATTCACCTGGAGGAGAAGTGGGAAACCACGGAAAACCACTTCCAGGATGGCTGAGGTGGGAATCGAACTTACCTCTACTCAGTTGACCTCCCGAGGCTGAGTGGACCCCGTTCCAGCCCTCGTACCACTTTTCAAATTTCGTGGCAGAGCCGGGAATCGAACCCGGGCCTCCGGGGGTGGCAGCTAATCACGCTAACCACTACACCACAGAGTCGGCAAGTAAATATTTAAAACGATTAAAAGTAATTTAAATCGTTATTAATGATAGGTTTTTACCTGTAAAAATATTCGTCTACGAATACCATTATGTTATAAATTTGAGATCTCTGCGTGCCGTAGATTTGGCTGAGCATCGCACTCATGCACACAGACAAACAGTCCCGGATATAACGGACTAAATTTGGCACCTCGTGTTGGGGACCGAAATTGGCTTGTATTACCTACTCCACGTACGTTGCCTAGCGGGAGCGATTAAGGTGTACCTTCAGACAGTACGTTTGATTTTAATATCCGAACACATGATTTCCTCCGCTTTTTCATTCATAACTCACCAATGAACGTGAAAATTAATAATCCGGATTCGAGTTGCATTTTGACAACCGTCCATCTACATATCTTAAAAATGTCATATTTCTGCGTGCCGTAGATTTTGCTGGACACCGCTCGCGAGCGCACACACGCGCATACAAACACTTCATTTTATTAGTGTAGACAAATAGAAATTTTAATGGCTTAATTTTTATTAGATAAATTGGTTCCTTACGTAAGTAATTTTTCTGACAATTTAGGAACTGTTAATTCCTACTGAACGCAGCAACGAAGTAAAAAAAGGAGTTTGGTTTTAAAATAAGTATACAGAAAAAGATTTAAGGTATCAGAAATTCAGTTTCCAGAAGGAAACAATAATTCATTTCATCGATAACAATTTTTTACGACTTGCTTTACGTCGCATCGACGCAGATACGTCTCAAGGCGACGATGGGATAGGAAAGGCATAGAGATGTGAAGGAAGCAGCCGTGGCCTTCATTAAGGTACAGCCCCAGCGTTTGCCTGGTATAAAAATAGGAAACCACGGAAAATCACTTTCGTGGCTGCCGACAGTGGGATTCGAACCCACTATCTCCCGGATGCAAGCTCACAGATTACAAATGTTAAAAATATTAAAGCTCCTTAGAACTTTTCTGATCATCAATTCCCAGCGTTTCGCCCCAGTGTAGCAGTGGGCTCATCAGTTGGATAGGTACGCCTCTCCAAGATGCTGGCGGCTGGAGCACTGTTCAGACACCACTAAAAGCCTCCCATGTAGGACAGTGCAGTGACGCAACACCCCACCTCGCATCCCTCATCGCTAGCACCTTCCCAAGCTCAAACAAGTCTCCGTACCGAAATCGCAAACTACCGCCACCACCACATTTCAATTGCTCCACATTCGCCATTTCCTACACTTCCGAAATACTGGAATTTTAATATCAAAATTAAATCAACAGTCCACGTCGTTAAGAGCCCCACGTTAAGATGAGATATAGGACGCAGTGAGGTCGGGGATCTCAATCAAATCCACAGCTGCCACTCATCGAGCCTTTATATTGAATATTAAGTTCCCAGAAGGAAACCATAATTTAGGGAAACCATTAAGCAAGAAAGCACTAACACTGTTACCAATTTCGGAAACACCATCGGAAAAGTGTCATTTTTTTTTTTTTTTTTTTTTTTTGCTATTTGATTTACGTCGCACCGACACAGATAGGTCTTATGGCGACGATGGGATAGGAAAGGTCTAGGAATAGGAAGGAAGCGGCCGTGGCCTTAATTAAGATAAATCCCCAGCATTTACCTGGTGTGAAAAGGGGAACCACGGAAAACCATCTTCAGGGCTGCCGACAGTGGGGTTCGAACCCACTATCTCCCGAATACTGGATACTGGCCGCACTTAAGCGACTGCAGCTATCCACCTCGGTGGTGTCAAATTAGAAATACCAAATAGAAGAATCCGAAAACAGAATTCAAAACCAGTATTGGAATTGCAAGGAGTGTACTTATGAAATTAAACCATCTTTTGTGCAACAAATGGAACATCTTTTTTTACTACTTGTTTAACGTCGCACTGTGTGTTTGAGTCATCAGTCCATAGACTGGTTTGATACAGCCCTCCATGCCACCCTATCCTGTGCTAACCTTTTCATTTCTACGTAACTATTGCATCCTACATCTGCTCTAATCTGTTTGTCATATTCATACCTTGGGCTACCCCTACCGTTCTTACCACCTACACTTCCTTCAAAAACCAACTGAACAAGTCCTGGGTGTCTTAAGATGTGTCCTATCATTCTATCTCTTCTTCTCGTCAAATTTAGCCAAATCGATCTCCTCTCACCAATTCGATTCAGTATCTCTTCATTCGTGACTCGATCTATCCATCTCACCTTCAGCATTCTTCTGTAACACCACATTTCAAAAGCTTCTATTCTCTTTCTTTCTGAGCTAGTTATCGTCCATGTTTCACTTCCATACAATGCCACGCTCCACACGAAAGTCTTCAAAAACATCTTTCTAATTCCGATATCAATGTTTGAAGTGAGCAAATTTCTTTTCTTAAGAAAGCTCTTCCTTGCTTGTGCTAGTCTGCATTTTATGTCCTCCTTACTTCTGCCATCGTTAGTTACTTTACTACCCAAGTAACAATATTCATCTACTTCATTTAAGACTTCGTTTCCTAATCTAATATTTCCTACATCACCTGCCTTCGTTCGACTGCACTCCATTACTTTTGTTTTGGACTTATTTATTTTCATCTTGTACTCCTTACCCAAGACTTCATCCATACCATTCAGCAACTTCTTGAGATCTTCTGCAGTCTCATATAAAATAACAATATTATCGGCAAATCTAAGGTTTTGATTTCCTCTCCTTGGACTGTGATTCCCTTTCCAAATTTCTCTTTGATTTCCTTTACTGCCTGTTCTATGCAAACATTGAAAAGGAGAGGGGACAAACTGCAGCCTTGCCTCACTCCTTTCTGGATTGCTGCTTCTTTTTAAAAGCCCTCGATTCTTATCACTGCAGACTGATACGTCGAAGATTTTTGCTGACGATGGGATAGGGAAGGGTTAGGATTGGGAAGGTAGCGACCGTAGGCTTAATTAAGGTACAGCCCTGGCATTTGCCTGGTGTGAAAGTGGGAAACCACGGAAAACCATATTCAGGGCTAACGATGTTTGGATTCGAACCCACTATCTTCCGAATGCAAGCTCACAGCTGCATGACTCTAACCACATAGGCAACACTCTCGGTGATGGGAAAATCGTTGACGTGTGGTGCATTTTTATCGAAGGAAGAACACTAAAGGTACATGGTGTACAGTACAATAATATTTAATAAGCAATCACGTGTAATGGAAATTAGTCGACAATTTATCCACGTCAAACGGGAAATGGTCTCATGCCAGACTGTCTAATTTTGAATTTAGTCTGATCACGAATAACGTCTACTAAAATATGATATAATATTCAAATGGAAGGAGCCTCCGTGGCTCAGCCGGCAGCGCGTCGGCCCCTCACCGCTGGATACCGTGGTTCAAATCCCGGCCATTCCATGTGAGAATTGTGCTGGACAAAGCGGAGGCGGGACAGGTTTTTGCTCCGGGTACTCCGGTTTTCCCTGTCATCTTTCATTCCAGCAACACTCTCCATTCTCATTTCGTAGCATCTATCAGTCATTAATATCTATCACTTTGGGAGTGGCGACCACATTGTACTAACAGCCCATACATGCTTCATTCATTATATCCCTGTCCGGCTTCACGGATAAATGGTTAGGTTGCTGGCCTTTGGTCACAAGGGTCCCGGGTTCAATTCCAGGCAGGGTCCGGAATTTTAGCCTTAATTGGTCAATTTCGCTGGCACGGGGACTGGGTGTATGTGTCGTCTACATCATCATTTCATCTTCATCACGACACTCAGGTCGCCTACGGGAGTCTAATCAAAAGACCTGCATCTGGTGAGCCGAACTTGAATTCGGGCACTCCCGGCACTAAAAGCCATACGCCATTTCATTTCATTACATCCCTGACCCGGTCAATGACTGGAAAACAGGTTGTAGGTTTTCACGTTCATTGAAATGGAAACAAAGTCTTCCCAGTAGTCGCAGAAATTGTTTATTTAATGTATTAGTAAAACTCACCCACAAGATGAAGCTGTCACAAGGACAAACTATATCGATTACAAAATATTAAGATCGTCGCCTTAAAACCTGCCTGTGTCGGTGCGACGTAAAGCAACTTGAAAAACATGTCTTCAAAATCATTGGTGAACTTTGGTATAATTTGACAGATACAGAAGTTAGCAAAGAACTCACGGCTCAGACATAAATTTAGAAGTATAGTGTAACGTACTGTTTGTTCAATTAATAATAAGAGTGCGAAATCATTTAAAAAGGTCATACGTAATCAAATGACTAATGGAATCGAATTACTGGGAGGGTAAATATCGTGGAGAAATTAAACTCTTCCTAACAGTCTTTAGTTATAGGCCTAAACTGTAGGCTGAGCCATTAGAAGGAAAAGAACTCAGGCGGGACAACATTTCCAGCACGTAAAGGCAGTTGGTGGGATGGTTTCTTGGTCTGTAAAGACATTGGATGATAAGAGGAGGCGGGAGATTCCCTGGAATAAATTGTAATCGGGAAGAGATCACGTCCATGCTTTACATCAAAGTTAGAGATTAAAAACAATTACTGTACACAATGTGCAGCATAATTTTTCTATTCAAACATTCTAGCAGTCGAAATTAATTGCACACTTTTTTTACTTTTACAACTTCAGACAACTTTGTAAGTTAGAAATAAAAATATCGGACTTCATTTTATTTCCTACTGTGACGTAATGGACTTCTTTCCATACTCGAAAGAGTGTGGAAAATGACACCTTGCCTATTGTAATTACTTTCCACACTGTCATATTAGAAATAGTCTCTGATTGGTTGAATTCTGCTTCACAATAATATAGACGGATAATCAGAGAGAGAATGGAAGTTCCGAATACAAAACCGTGTTTTGAAGGTCTCTGCTACAAGAGGCCAAAGGTCATAGTCTCACAACCTCCACCATGCCGTAAGCCCCCCGCGGTAAGGCACAACTCCCCTCACCCGATGAGGCACAAGGTCACATTCTGACCATTCTTGACCTTACGAAAACCGGCCACACAATCTCAAAAACCATCCAGTCACTAGCTAATTTTCTTCATGCACTAGCACGCAAGGCCTCATTGAGGCGACGGGCTAAAATTCTCAAGTTGCAGGCGCTGCCTGCGCCAACGAGACGGTCCCTGCTGCCTGATTTCAAAATCGTATCTATCTATCTGCATTCGCAGCTCAGGTAATCTGCCATTATGACCATGTTGACAAATGTACAACTTATTTCATTTCTAACAGATAAAGATCGCATATATCACTATACATTCATTAATCCATGACCAGAGGACAATGTTTACGACTTTGGTAGCTTAGTAGAGTGTTCAATGATTCAAATAACATTCATACTGATGTTTGAATACCACATAACTCCATGTACTCCCCTATTATATTTTTCAAAGCAACACACACACAACAAAACAGGAACGCGTCGCTAAATGAGTCAAACATGGGTGATTTGCGTGTCTCCGTATCAACATTTATAAGTAAATATCTAATTTAAAATTCTTACGTTCACCATAGTATAAAATATTGTTCTCAAAAGGCACTGAAGTGATAAGTTACTGGTATAAAATTACAGAGCTCTGACACTCCAAAATATATTGGCGGACCCCTTGACAGAACTCTCACATTGAAGAAGCACTGCATGAGTTGCAAACTCAAATTATCATCAAGGAATAACCTACTTCGTAAATTCGCTGCTCACAGTGGGGTAGTCAACCGCAAACCCTCCGTACATCTGGGATGGCACTTTGTTATTCCGTCGGAGAATACGCATGTCGTGTTTGGTATTCATCATACCATGCCAGACAGGTGGATGTGGCCCTCAACGAGACATACAGGCTAGTGACAGGCTACTTAAGGTCTTTTCCAGTTGACAAACACTATTGTCTTTCAGGGATTCCTCCAGCCTTGTATTAGATGGAAAGCAGCTGCAGACAACGAGAGAAGTAAAGTAGAACTGCGAAGTACTCATGTGGTCGAGTTGTAAAGTTTGATTGGTGCACTAAACGATCCCACCTCACCATGTGAGGGTTAGTCACTCGGCTCAATATGTTTTGGTTAGTCACATGAGTAACATATAACATTCCAAATATTGTCCATAAACCAACACTTCAACGGTACAAAACAAAAACACGTAAAATAAAGCATTGAACTACTGTATTATTTCTATCAAGTGTTAGGTTACTAAAGCAGAGCAAATACATTTTGTTACAGTTGAATCTTGATTTTACTGTACTAATTCTGATCCTCATCCCTCGGTCCCAATGCTCATTAGGATTTCTTCTCCAGTAAGGTAGATCTAAACAAAATTCCTTCCAGAAGTTACCCGCGAATTGCAGCTGTAATATTCTTAACCTAAATTACATTCTCTGTATCAGTGAGGTAATAAATGACCGTAAAGCCGTAACTGTTTGTTAGCTTGGTAAAATATGTAAGATTATATCACAACCCCCTCCGGTAGAACAGTGGACTTAAGTGGGTCGTGTGAAGAACCAGTCTGGGGAACAAAGCCAAAGAGGTCAGACGGTTAAGGTTAATTTCCTTTCACCTCATTACACTGCTCAATTGCCTTCTCTAGCGTTTAATGGGGAGATTCAAAAGGTAGTTCTTTGGCGCAGGTTCTAGAGCAGACCACTGTGAAGTACGGTCTTGAGGACGACATTAGCGCTAGTATTATCTGAATGAAAACTTGAAACGATGCATTATATTAGTGTGTGGGAATTAGAAGTTATCTCAACATACATTTTTAATTCATGGATTATGCATATAGACGTTTCATAAGAGATTGTAAATTGCCTAAGGCAACAAGGAAAAAAGAGGAGGAGGAAAAAAGAAAATGACGACAAAAATGCTGATTGTTATTTTACCCTTCCGATGCTATATTCAAAATCTAAAATAATAAAAAGAAGTGTCTGTCTGTCTTTTTTTCTGTCTGTCAATGCGCGATGCTGGCCCAGCCATATCTACGGCACACAGAGATCTGGACGTTTTGCCATAACATTTCACTGATCACGCAAGGCTCTGTCAAAAAGCAATTCTTGCTTCAAGAAATGAAGCGGTCAGCGTCGCCAAAAAAGCAATATTTACAAGAATTACCGGGATTTTTACAAATTGACAAGGCTATCGACACGACATGTCATACAGATGAGGCTGACAACCACAGGACAGAGCGTTTGAGTACCCTCGAACATCTTGATGCGGACAATTATGGCAGCGATTATCCTTCTCAGGAATATGAATCCTTCTTCCCTCTGCAATGGAATACGAGTCTCAGTCAAGGACCTGATGCGGAATATTACTCAAGTCACCGTCATGACTGGCTACGTCGTGGACGTAGTAGTATTCCTCGGATTCCAATCATCCCTTCGGATATACCGTTTCAGTTTGAACGTATGCAGTTCTCCATTTCATTGAGTTTCGATATGTGCATCAACGAGACACAAGGGCGATCGATTTAAGTTGTAGGACATCATCTTCAGAAACGGTGAATCCCCCATTGTCAACTGTACGTGGATTGTTCAAGAGTTGGAAAGACAAACATGTTATATATCTTAGTTCTAAATGGAACAGTACAGTATATTCGGAAGCTCGATAAGGAAAAATGAGTTTCCTTTTCATATAATATTATATGTGCCATCCACCAAACAGGCATCTTAAACAATGAAAGTAACGATATTATTTTGTTTAATATGTAGAAACTGTGTATGTGTTAAAAAACATGTATTTTTATTTTGCTTTTAAATAACCAGTTTAAAACATCTAGTGGTTGAATTGAAAAAATGAAATGTCGTATGGCTTTTAGTGCTGGGATATCCCAGGATGGGTTCGGCTCGCCAAGTGCAGGTCTTTCTATTTGACTCCCGGAGGCGACCTGCGCGTCGTGATGAGGATGAAATGATGTTGAAGACAACACATAGACCCAGCCCCCATGCTAATGGAATTAACCAATGAAGGTTAAAATCCCCGACCCGGCCGGGAATCGAATCCGGGAACCTCTGAACCGAAGGCCAGTACGCTGACCGTTCAGCCAACGAGTCGGACAGTGGTTGAATTAATAAATGCGGCTGAAACTGCGGGTACGTGCTAATAGAAAATAAGAGATCCTTTCCGGGAATTGTGTAGAAGGTGCATTATTCGTCATATGAATAGTTAGCAACGTTTCTATACGAATTATACAAAAATTGTGAAGAAAATACCGCCAATAGTAAGTTATTTTAACCTAAATGACATACAATTAAAGAAAAGTCATCTCTGTAGGACTGTGAGGGGTGGATCGTAAAAGATTCCACTACCTGTCATCAACTGTGATCAGAGCCGTTCATGCAATCAAGAAATAACATGGTGCTCGTCTCTGGTGAAGGTTGAATGTACCCTATGCTCATATATCCCTCCAAGAATTTCAGTTTCACAGTTTCACAATAGACAAATACCTTAATTAAGGCCACGGCCGATTCCTTTCCACTCCTAATCCTTTCTTGTCCCATCGTCTCCATAAGACCTATCTGTGTCGGTGCGACGTAAAGCAAATTGTGAAAAAGAGGAGTTTCAACTTCTTGACAGTGAACGGAACACACGTCCTTCGGGTGTAGCAAGGACACCTCTACTGCCTCGGCTAGAGAGCCCCTACCTAAACGCATCGGCCCCGTGTTGTTACCCCGAAGCCCCGGCTTCGATTCCCGACGAGGTTTGCGGCTTTTACCTGGGTCTGAGAAATGGTTCATGATCCACTCAGGCTGCATGATTACAGTTTATGAGCTATCGGACAGTGAGATAGCGGCGCCGATCTAGAAAGCCAAGAACTACTTCCGGGAGGATTCGTCCTGCTGACCACACGAAACCTCGTAATCTGCAGACCATTGGGCTGAGCAGGAATCATTTGGTAGCCAAGACCGTTCAGGGATGTTGAGCTATGGAGTTTCGTTTGGTTTGATGTGGTTTTAAAACACGTAAGACTTATTCAAAATATATCAGCTTGGATAAGAAGGAAGCTCCCGTAAAATCACTTACGTGGAGCAATCTACTGTACTAAAGTTGAACATGCACGCTATTACTAAAGCGTATGTTTGTACGCTTCAGTACATTGAGATATCCATTTGTATCACACCAGAAATGCATCAAAAATTAATTTTACTCAAATGTACACTAGCATGTTTGGTATGAATTGATTATGGAAATACTCAGTATATATTTTAATAGCCTCACTGAAGACATGCATATTGGTTACTTTTAAGCGTAAACTAGTTAACTATCGCATGTCAGAGACCCTGTTTGTGTATAATTTTTGATTACATCTGCTATGTAATTGAATGTGTGTACCGCACCATTACGAGCTTAGGCTCAGGTTCTCCTTGAATGAATACATGAAGAACTACGCCGCATTAAATAGGACGGCTGGTGATACGTGGGAATGGTTGCAACGACAAGGGTCAGCTTTTAGAACATGAAGATATTGTACATTTGTCCGAAGTGTTTTCTCGAATCTGATCTCATTTATGGTGAATTCATTTGTTCTGATGTATATCCAAGATACTTTGTGATATCTCACCTTCTCTTGTGGGTTTCGACTCAATTTATAACTGTAAGGTTTTCAGTCTGCCGAAAATCGTATATATTATTTCAGTAGTATAGATCGTTTTTGCGGCGCTCACAAGTAACCGATCGTGACAAATGAGCATTCAAAAGAAAGTGAATAGACATTGTCAGTGACGAATTGCACTCTAATTTCATAAATGTAGATAATTTATTCAAGGAATTAGTTTTAAAACTTGTACGAAGTGTGCGATTTGCAACTACTGTTGCTGTAGAAAAATACGCACTATCATTACTGTCCACTTCACATTTTGGACGCCTGTTTTATGTCGTTATAATATTCTGCAATTATCCGTTAAGAAAAGAATGATATTAAAACCAAAAATTACTTTCGGAAAGTTCGTCCATATAATAATGCACTTGCTTCCGTTCAAGTGTTAAGTAAGAATGTCTAATATTGTACTGATTTGCGTATTCCTTAGTTCACCAGTAGTTCACCAGGGGGCTACTCCGCTACATAACTTATGAAGTCCGGTTCCATGGCTAAATGGTTAGTGTGCTGGCCTTTGGTCACAGGGGTCTCGGGTTCGATTCCCGGTAGGGTCGGAAAATGTAACCATCATTGGTTAATTTCTCTGGCACGGAGACTGGGTGTATGTGTCGTCTTCATCATTATTTCATCCACATCATAACGCGCAGGTCACCTAAGGGTGTCAAATCGAAAGACCTGCACCTGGCGAGCCGAACATGTACTCGGACACTCCCGGCACTAAAAGCCATACGCCATTTTATTTCATACCTTATGAACATGCGAGATTTCTCGCACAGGTCCCCTAGGAATATTGAATTAATAAATGTATAAATTGCCTGAAAACGAAAACATGTTAACAGAATTATATTTGAAAAAGGAACAAAATTAAAATAATAAATCAATAAAGATCCTTATTCCTCTTTCAGGTACAATTCTGTTACCATTTCCTTTCTTTTTTTCAAGTCATTTACAAATTTATTTATTCAAAAATAGTTTCGGCATTCTGAATAACCTAACAGTTGTAAACTCCATGATACTCTCAGAATATGCACATACGTTGAAGAATTGTATCGTTATATGGTCAGACTTAATCACGGGTATGTCGTGAGTGTTTGAAAGGTCAATGTTTTTACCAGCACTACTTTGTTGATCTTAATGATTTGCACTAAAGGGAGTGGTCCATTGAATTAGGCCCGTCATCCCGCAAGATAGAGTCATTCCGTACACACAACAGAGGCGTATCTAAAGGTGGACAACATTGACCTGCAACACAGCTGGCATGGACGAACATTGACTGTTGGTTTATACCATGGATTCCAGAAATAAGCTGTATCTTTTGCATGGTATCTCCAAGATTATCTCTGGGACATAGATGGCGGTAAATATCATTGAATACCCCTGTCGATTATTAGTACAAGAGTAGCGATTCTTGGTGGTGGTAACAACACATTCCGTGTCTAAACTGACGATCTTGTGTTATTAGTGGGAATCGTCACTAAACTTGTTACCTTGTATACTTTGTTCTTGATTTCAGTCCAGAAGATCTCCTTTTTTAATAGTATTTGTTTCACGCCGCACATACACATATCTTTAGGCGATGATGCGATAGGAAATACCTAGGGGTGGGAAGGATGACACCGTGTCCTTAATTAAGGTACAGCCCCAGCATTTGCCTTGTGTAAAAATGGGAAACCATGGAAAATCTTCTTCAGGATTGGGGATCGAACCCGCTATCTCCCGATTGCAAGTTGATAGCTACGTGACCCACGTCACGTGGCCACCTGCTCGGTATAAGGTCTCTAATGAATGGTCCGGCTTTACACTAATAAACAACGAATGTACAACAATTATAAGATTCGACTTCAGTTTACATCTGCTTTTAAACTTTACAATACTGTCTACGTACTCATAAAGTGACGGCACTGATTCGAAATACAATGTGGCATTCTCATGTGTTCTTTATCGTAGTTTATCCAATATTTAAAATAAATAATCACAGAAGGTTTTGTCTTTCAGTAATTTCGTTAATTGTGGTGCGAAGCTAATTTCAATTCCTACATAATGTTTCGATAAATCCAATGTTATGAAATTCTTCTGTCTCATTTCGGGCATGTTTCCATATAACTAGATTACTTGAAGTGCTTTCCTTTCACAATTAATGCTACGATTTGCTGTGTATTTTTTGTGTAATATCGATCCTAAAATAACTTAAAATTGAAAGTGCTAAGCTAAAGGACAGATGCCATGATAGAGTCCCAATAAAGTGGATTAGCCAGATTATGGATGCATATGAAAGAATAACACAGAATTTAATTAGACAAGATAATAACAGGGAATCCTGATAGATAAAATACGATCTGTGATATCACAGAGACCAGAATATCTTCTACAGGTCAGCACTGAAGAAAGAATATCGTAACTGCTGTATATTGAGTCATAGGTAAAGAAGCACCCCTGAATAGAAAATATACGTTTACCAGAAGATTGTGAAATCTTGATATGACATAACTGAATAAAAAATAAAGTACAACATGGGGAGACTCATTGTGAATCAAAACGGGAATTATGGATAAAATATTAAGGTTCCATATTCGTAAGTTATCATTTTAGTCTAATAAATTTTGGCAGTTGGTACTTCTGCTGGGAGATAATCCGCCACTTATTATGGGGCGGTGGTATGGTTTTGTGCTGATATCAGCTGGTACTTATTTCAAATATTGGCATATTTTTCTTGGAGTATTTAAGGCTAGGAAGCCTTCTCGTGCATTAAACTAAGGTTAACCACTACGTGAAAGTGATACATTCAAAGTTACAAGGAAATAATATAAAGAAGAGACACAGCCTTAAAGATAAGAATTTGATGCTGGTCAGTCTGCATATAAACCATATTCTCACTGACATTAGTTTCCCAACTTGAGTCCATGGCATCACGCCAAGCGCTGTCTATAAGGGCAGGATGAGAAAGGATTTATTAGGGAAATATACTACACTTTGCTATTATTTTTCCAATACAGAAGTGCAGAACACTATCTTCAGGGGATGGAAAAACAAAGGATACATATAACATTTCATTTTAATTGCTATATCATGAAAGAAGACATAAGGGATCCATTCTCTTCAAATCAATTGTGTTCGGATACATTCGTTTCTTCTATATGCCATCAGTATTTCGTACCACTTCATCCCTGACTCCTAATATTACTGACTATGATGCTTTTAAAATTTTGGAAAACCTTTTTTAAAATTCTTAATGGCCAAATTTGAGCTCGAGTTATCCATATCACAACTTCGTTCCTGCATCCACTAAATCAATGATAGAATATCAGTGATAACCTTATCAACAACTTTTCCCCTTACAATAATAACTTCCAATCACAGTAATAGATTTAAAATTCGTTTCTAAACGTTTTCTCTGCTGTCATTGCACCTTCTGAAGGATTTCGTCAAATAGAGTTCCTTATCAACTTCGGCCCGAGTTCGGAAGTTCTTTAGAGATATTATTTCACTTGTGCCTTTGGTAGCACATTCCCTGCTGTCGTATCATCAATCACACCGTTCAACCCTGACTGGCCACTTGTTGCTCAGCTTACATAAAGATATCTGCTTGCAGCCTTTTCTGTCGTCAGTTACAAAATTTTGACATTGATTTTCACTTACAGTTATCATAATTTTGTAACTAGTAAGTTAAGGAATAAAATGAATTAAAGTTACATACAATACAGAGAAGTAACGCACAACTACATCTTAGTGGTATTCGCAATCGAAACGATGGGATCGTGGTGTCAAGAGGCTAAAAGTCTGATTTACGGTATTGGCAAACAATTTTTCTGCAATCACTGGTGACTCTCCTTCAACGGAATTCCTAAGGCAGCGGATATGAATTGCTATCCAGCGAGGAAATGCTGCCAGCGTTATGGGCACGTTCCCGGATATCGCACCAGTGGACAAAGTCTTTTATGTTATACCATTCGAACCGGAGCAAAGCATTAGCATTAGAAAAATAATAGTTGAAATATTATTTCGTAATTATATAAATGTATGTACGAGTAGTTATTGTCATTTCGCATGTTAATTTGTTGAAGAACATCAAAGTGTAACATTCAAAAGCAGTGCTATAGTTCTGTTTGTGAAATATTACTAGGTTTTAGTTATTTAGGGCCTGTACTACGACAGCCAGATAAAAGTGCGGTATAAATTTATTTGCCAGTTTGGACATTTATCTGGAAGTTCGGTTGACACCGCGTACTACGACTTTCGTTTATGTGCAATCTGGGAAAATATTCTCGAGTATAGCTATGCCGAAGTTGGAGAGGCTGTTAACGCTCTTATCTGGGACTTAGCTCTCATCGGGGACGCTACCGCAAAGAATCAAGATGGCTACTCATGAAGATTAATCTACATCTGCATGATGCTGTGCGAAATTAAGTTGTTACAATGTAATTTATGTATATATATTTATGAAGTATGTCATGCTTCCTGTCCAGCTATCACAGAATTCTAAAAGATTTCCCAAGCTAGAAAGTTGTTGCTACTGAGTATATCAGTAGTACACACGCCGTTCATCACAAGCTTCATGAGTAGCCGTGGTCGTTAGGGCAGCAAAGTTTGCTGATAAGCTGTTTTTCGTGGGTTCGAGTCCCAATAGTCTAACTTTTTTTTACCTTGTAAATTGTAGTCGGTTGGGTACTAGAGGTGATAGCACACATTTCCTAATCATTAAAATGCGTGTCAAAAAGTGTGGGTTCTATTCCAAATCTATCCGCGAAGCACATATGGAGTAAAGGTATACGACGTTGTTCATGGTGATTCGTCCGTCGAATGAGGATGTTAAGGAGGTTATATTTCTTTTACTTCATAACAACTTGCTACAAAAGTATTTACGCTAAAGTGAGATAAATGCTTGCCAGTTACTATTCCCACGTTGTATTGAAAAGAAAGAAACTAACTACTTATTCAATGGGCAAACAATTTTTGAATTAATAATAAAATTAATGATCCCACGCTGCATCAATGGCATTAATTACGAATATAAACTTTACTTTCGACGTAACGCGCAACCTCGTAAGTAGTACTAGACAAAAAAGATACATAACCTGAATCTTAACTTTTGCGTACAGGTTACATTTATTTCCTATAACAGTTTCAGTTTCGTTATACAGTTAATTAATTTTAACATTTCTTCGTATGTGTATATTTCAGTCCTAATTCTGTTTTTGACCTGGACTTCCACATTATAGCTTAATAAAAGTCTGATATTGGACTATAGTAATACAATTTCAAAAGGAATAGAGCTAAACAAGCGAAAACACCAGGGAACACGTGTACCAACGCGCTAAATTTCACTACATTTTCAGTAACCTTATTACCAACCCAATAAAAATGTTACTACATCTTCCGCATTACAATACCGTAGTTAAAATCCGTTGGTAGTACGCAATAAAATATTTAACTTCTAGTTTGCAAAACTGCAGCCTACGTATCTGGCTGTTTATCTGACAGTCGTAGTACAGGCCCTTAGAGTTATAAATAAGTTACAAGATTGTGAGCAACTGCAAAATGACCTCGATAATGTTGTGAGATGGACAGTAGACAATGGTATGATGATAAACGGGGATAAAAGTCAGGTTGTGAGTTTCACAAATAGAAAAAGTCCTCTCAGTTTTAATTACTGCGTTGATGGGGTGAAAGTTCCCTTTGGGGATCATTGTAAATACCTAGGTATAAATATAAGGAAAGATCTTCATTGGGGTAATCACATAAATATGATTGTAAATAAAGGGTACAGATCTCTGCACATGGTTATGAGAGTATTTAGGGGTTGTAGTAAGGATAAAAAGGAGAGAGCATATTTGTCTCTGGTGAGACCTCAACTTGAGTATGGTTCCAGTGTATGGGACCCTTACCAGGATTACTTAATTCAGGAACCGGAAAAAATCCAAAGAAAAGCAGCTCGATTTGTTCTGTGCGATTTCCGACAAAAGAGTTGCAAAGTATGGGCTGGGAAGACTTGGGTAAAGGAGACGAGCTGCTGGATTAATTGGTATGTTCCGAGCTGTCAGTGGAGAGATGGCGTGGGAGGACATCAGTAGACGAATAAGTTTGGATGGTGTCTTTAAAAGCAGGAAAGATCACAATATGAAGATAAAGTTGGAATTCAAGAGGACAAATTGGGGCAAATATTCGTTTATAGGAAGGGAAGTTAGGGATTGGAATAACTTACCAAGGGAGATGTTCAATAAATTTCCAATTTCTTTGCAATCATTTAAGAAAAGGCTAGAAAAACAACAGATAGGGCATCTGCCACCTGGGCGACTGCCCTAAATGCAGATCAGTATTGATTGATTGATTGATTGATTGATTGATTGATTGATTGATTGACTGATTGATTGATTGATTGATTGATTGATTGATTGATTGATTGATTGATTGATTGATTGATTGATTGATTGATTGATTGATTGATTGATTGATTGATTGATTGATTGATTGATTGATTGATTGATTGATTGATTGATTGATTGATTGATTGATTGATTGATTGATTGATTGATTGATTGATTGATTGATTGGGGTGAAGGCTATTTATATATCGTTATAGTCCAAACACTTCGTCTTGCCCGGGAATCAGCCACGCATGTGGTGAAGGGCAATCGAAGGGTGCTGCTTCGTTTCCCACGCCTCTCTCTGCCCAGTCTTCGTTTACACATCGTGCTACGCACTCTACACAATAGCTGAAAACAAGTTGTCAACAAGCGAGTTACGACATAGCGAAGTGGCAAGAGAGAACGCGCTGAGGAGGCCTCCCATACTACATACATGACCACGACCAGCCGGTCATTCGGAAGGACGTTTACTAAGTATTTGGACTATATTTTACTAGTTTCCAAAACCATGGTAAAAGCTCTGGAGAAACTCATCAATAGATTCGCGTACTTGGTCTGTCTGTCTGTCTGTCTGTCTGTCTGTCTGTCTGTCTGTCTGTCTGTCTGTCTGTCTGTCTGTCTGTCTGTCTGTCTGTCTGTCTGTCTGTCTGTCTGTCTGTCTGTCTGTCTGTCTGTCTGTCTGTCTGTCTGTCTGTCTGTCTGTGAGGGAGAGGGGGAGAGAGAAAGAAATCTACCAGATAACTGGTTTGAATAGCCACTGATGATCAGTTGAATTAGAGATACCTACTGTACATAGTTACTTATAGCACCCGCTTTCACCCTAATTACGCCAACGATGCGGCGTGTCATTGACTCCACAATACAACTGGAAGCGTTGGGGAGCCATAGTGATCCACTATCACTGCACAACCTCCCATAATCCCCGAAGATTCGTCGGAGCAGAGTCCAGGGCACTCACATCGCTGCCGACAGCATCCCTGATGTGCTCAATGGGATTGAGATCGGAGCTCCGCGGGGACAAGGCAAGCATCTTCATATGTGTGGTGTGTTCATCGAACTACTCGGCCAAAACTTGGGAGCGGTGAGCTGTAGGATTTTAGTACGGTAGGTACAGATAACCTTTAAGGTTCTGGGGGCGAATAAAGGGATGGATATCATCTGCCAGTAGGTCCTTGTAACGTTATATTCCTTATACATATACGGTGAGTGTAGATCAAGGAATGGGCTAGACGGGACAGTAGTTACAAATTTTCTATTCCCGTTCCTTTTCTAATTCTGCTTACATCAATAAGGAATTGATGGTGTAGTTTCCAAAATAGAAGCGATCATGATGTTAAATTTCTGATCAGGGCGCTAAAGTGGTGAAGCCGTAAACAGATAAAGCTTATCCTTGACTGTAGTTAGAACATTTTTAGGATCGAGACAGGAGTCGGTGAACGTTACACCAATACAACGAGGGTATTCGTAATAATATATGGAAAGTATCGTAGTATCTTCAAAAATCTTTAAATTATTAGCTTGCAATTTATCCTTGTAGATAATGATTGTGGTACACATACTAAAATGCACTTCAAGGCCAACCTCTTTAAAACAACGATCTGCCATTCTTGTTTATATTTCAGCAGAGCAGCAGTTGTACTATATTTGTCATAGCGTCCCCTGCAAAGCCAAGAAAAGCGATGGGTTTCACACCTGGTACTAGCTGGTAACCATACTCCTCACGTTCACGTAGGTCACTCTGTGCGTGGTGTGTAGCGACACTGTACGGCGCAGGTTGAAGCCGGGACCCTTGCATAACGCCTCTCTTCAACTGAATTAGTTTAGAATTCTTCTGACTGGTTTGAATTCTTTTAAAGTTGTTTTCTTGTAGTTTAGCTATAGGATTTGTTCATTTATATTTTATAGGGAACAATTCTAGTGTTTTCCGAAGGTATAGATGGTCTGTATTATCAAATGTATTCCTGGTGTCTAGGAAGACGGGAGTTGCGTTATCTTTCCTCAGTTTTATGTCATATGGTAGTGAACGGAAGGGAGATATGTCAATAAATAGCTCCAATGATTTAGTAAATCCTTGCTGGTGATGATACAAATTCCCTAACATGTCTGTCCAGAAGTCTTACAATTATTCTGCGTATAACCGAACATTACTGTGATTGGTGGTCATTTTTACGAACATATACTGTTCTAGCCATTTATAGACTCGCTGGAATAATCCCGTTGTCGAGCATAGCTGAAATAATGAGGGAAATTACTTACTGGCCCTCATTAAAATATATAATAATTTCGTGTGGCTATTTCTAGCTGAGTGCATCCCTTCTAAGGTAGACCCTCCGATGAGGGCGGGCGGCATCTGCGATGTGTAGGTAACTGCGTGTTATTGTGGTGGAGGTCAGTGTTAGGTGTGGTGTGTGTGTTGCAGGGATGTTGGGAACAGCACAAACACCCAGCCCCCGGGGCCAATGGAATTAACCAATGAAGGTTAAATTCCCCGACCCGGCCGGGATTCGAACCCGAAACCCTCTGAACCGAAGGCCAAGACGCTGACCATTCAGCCAACGAGTCGGACATGAAAATATGATATGGGCGAAGAGCATTGTTGACAGCCAAACCAGCCACTAGAGAAGAAACTTCTTCCTTAGTTTGAAAGAAATCGTCTATTTCCCTCTACTCGACTAACGGAGCTCGCATATTGCACTCGTATTGTGGGATTCTCGACCGAAAATTGCGAGGCGTAGATTTCGTATACTATACGCGAACTGAATTTACAATTTGGTGTAATAGAACTGGGATAGTGGGTTCGAACCTCACTGTCAGCAACCCTGAAGATAGTTTTCTGTGGACTGCACCTTAATTATTAAGACCATGGCCGCTTCCTTCCCACTCTAGATCTTTCCTATCCCATCGTCGCCATAAGACCTATCTGTGTCGGTGCAACAAACTACAAATTCTTTTTTGCTCTATCTGGATTTTAATTCAAAGCATAGTTTTCCCTTTCCTGCGGTTACTCTGTGCTTCGTAGTATTTTACTGATGGTGGTTTGGAGCTTGTGGCAGAACATTAGCAAGGAAGAGCGTGAAATGGTAGGCATTACGTTTAAATTGCGTGTCGATAGAGTTGCTATTATATACTATTTCCATTTAAGAAACTCGTCTTTGAATTTAGATTAGCGACTGCATTCTGAGATTGGAAAATTGAGTAACTCGGAATTCATAGTAAATGACAGAAACCTCAAATAAAAGAGTAAATGACGCTAGTTACATTATAGTAAATGTACAAGTTGTATTTCAGTCGATCTGGTCCAAGTCAAATAGTTCCCATTCCCGTGGAAAATAGCGAGGTGAAGGAGAAAGAGTGCTGAAGTCCAATAGTTGCAAACCTAAACCGTTACCAGTCTTGGCGATTTAAAATTGAATCCCTTAATTGGCTTGTATTAGTTTCAATATTTTGCTCATTCATTATTTATTACCTGTTGTATATCTGTCGCAGCTGGTTAACTCCTTCCACTGCAGCTGTAGTGCCATCTAGTGGAGAGAAGTCGTATCAGAATAAGCAAGGGCTCACCTCAATAAACAACTAACACTTTTACGTTGTTGTCGATAAAATGCAGAATTGGATTCCGCTCACTGATAACCATGGCTCTATCGTGGCTTTAGTGTCCTGCATTCCGACCGACCAACAGAGCAGAGTGAGCATTCGCTTACCGGTGTCCACGGCTCTACCGTGGTTCTACAGCTCTGCATTCAGGAGCGGATGGGGTCGGTCCGCAGCTTCAGCTGTTCCCAGAATGATTTTCCGTGGTTTTCCATTATCATGCTCAAAGACAAAAGCCGGGACAATTCCTATAGGCCACACGTTTTCCGAACATATTCTTCACCGAATCAAGTCTCCCTGGTCTGAGAGACCGCCTTGGAGGCCCACAGTTCCCTTCAGGGACGGAATGAATACTTGTAGTAGTAGATAAGACTTCAGGACTTAGGATATTGTAGGCCATCATTTAGTGTATTCTTTCGTCTCGCCGGGATGAGTACGTCAGACGGTAGAGCGCTACTTGGCAGGTTCGATCCTGGCTCAATCCGGTGGTATTTGAAGGTGCTCAAATACGTCAGCCTCGTGTCGGTAGATTTACTTCCACGTTAAAGAACCCCTGCGAGACAAATTTCCAGTACCTCTGCAAGTCTGCAAGACCGTAAAAGTAGTTAATGCGACATAAAATCAATAAACAGCTAAGAAAGAACCTAACTCAGTGAATGTCATTTGATTACTATCTCCCGTTGCGTTTTAATCATGTTCCGTCTTGACGATATCAGGGCATTCGAACCAGAGGTTTTCATCTTCTCCCGCATTCACTGGAATCATTTACCCCCCCCCCCTCCACCCACCTCATTCTTCGAGAGGTAATTGCTTCATACTTTCCTTTACATTTCGATAAGCGTAGCTGGTTCCTCCTCGACTGTAATCTACCTAATAGAGGCTTGTAAATGTGATCTCTAGCCAATTAAAACCGGGGTGTGTACAGAAATCCAGCCTATCAGCAAAGTGTTCTGGAAACTTCCCCTTAAGGAACTATAAAAGCAGGGCTCTTTAGGGCCCTCTTGTCTGAACTGCTCCAGGACTCGGGAGTGCGACATGACGGAAGCCCAGGAGGCAGGGACGAGGCCTGCAAGATCCAACGACACAAGGTAATGGCGGAATTTGCCTAGACATGTGATAGAGCCTGCGGAAAGGGAATATTTCTACCGTTTCCTTTTAATGTAACCTTGTAAACTTATGGTTTCAATGTAGGATTATCGGCAAAGTCTGAAGACTTTGTAATGTAAGGAAACAAGGAGTGATGACCCTCCGTCGTTTCCCATTCAACCTTGAATCGGGCGACTAAAGCTTTCAGCCTCTAAATTTTATAAATCTTGTCTCGGCTTTCATTGTTCCTCCTTTATTCATCCCTTAGAGTACAGGTTTAGCCCCTGAATCATTGGGCCATAATTTCACTTATGGTTTTAGCAATTTCTATAAGGAGTACAGGTGTTTGAGCTGGCCCCGTGGTGTAGGAGTACCGTGCCTGCCTCTTACCGGGAGGCTTCGGGTTCGATTCCCGGCCAGGTCAGGGACTTTTGCCTGGACCTGAGGGCTGGTTCGAGGTCCACTCATTCTTCTAAAATTAAGGAGTTATCTGACGGTGAGATAGCGGTCCAGGTCTACAAAGCCAAGAATAACGGCAGAGAGGATTCGTCGTGCTACCCACACGACACCTCGTAAACTGCAGGCCTTAGGGCTGAGCAGCGGTCGCTATGTAGGTCAAGGCCCTTCAAGGGCTGTAGTGCCATGGGGTTTGGTGCAGGTGTTTCGCCTCCTTGCCATTTGTTTATGGCCGGTTATGAGCAATCCTTTCCTTTTTACTTTTCAGGTCATGTAGTATGGGCAATTATGCCCCTGTTTATTCTGTAACTGTTTCTGCGTTTTGGTTCTCTTTAGGAACAGTGCTTAGTGTTATTGTTATTGTGTAGCAATTGATTAACACGTGAAAATGTTTTCACCCGATGGGTTGCCTAGTGTCGTTGCAGTGCATCAAAAGGAACCGAGTGCCTCTGCGAGTCTAGACTAGAGTGTTTTGGAGCTCAGACTCCTGCGTAATGGAACTGCTAGGAGCAAATACTCCTATTGTAAATATTGTACTTGTCCGAAGCAATTATGTTCTACTCTGTGTAAATTTAATAACTTCAATTATCGAAAGATTTTGTACCTGATGTTCGGACTTCTAAGTCCTCGATATTGTTAGAGCTGATGGCTTCGTTAATAACCTGCTCTGTTGTTTGTTATTCATTCAGATATTCTATCTCTCAATTTAAAAAAGGAAAGAAATACAATATCCAAATGTCGTTATGTTAAATGCTGCTCTAAGTAATTCCTTGTCCAGCCATTCAACCCAGGTGCTTCCTATTACTCTGCGAGCCACAGAAACCCCGGAATAATAATGTTCCTGGTTTTACTTCGCACTAGTTACGTTTATTGTTTTCTGAGACGATGTGCTGGAATTGTTCCTGCAGGTGCAGGGCTGAGTGACTCAGACCGTTGAGGCCTTGGCTTTCTGAGCCCAACTTAGTAGGTTCGATACTGGCCCGGTCCAATGGTATTTGAAGGTGCTCAAATACGTTAGCCTCGTATCGGTGTTAGTGTGTTAGTCGCTTAGCAACCTGATAAGTACAGAATGTATTGGGGTTAGGATAAGCCTTCGCCTGCAATTATTGGAGCGATCATTTCATAATTTAATTTTATGATTACTCAAAGTTGGCTGAACTTAGAGACCTATCAATGTCTCATTATTCACCGGCAGGTAATTCTGGAGAGAATGAAAAAAAGAAGTAAATCGGTCCAATAGAATGGACGGATGGATTTGCCAAATCGGTTTTTTTAAACTCTTTTAATATATTATTATTGTTCGGAGGTATCTGTGGAACAGCAGAGGTGAAAGAAGGTGCGGGTGGTGAACAGGTCTCAGGCTACGAAATTAAAATTAATTTAAAATTTAACAAGGTTATATTTTCTTTTCAAAATCAGGAAATAACAAGCATGGCAGGTACAGATTAGCAAGGCAACAAAAGTACAATTACAGTCTCTACCGGTTTTGGGCTTCGAGCACCGAACTCACAATTCTTGGGCAATTAGCCCAACTTTACTCCAAAATAAGTTTTAACAGAGGGGCAGAAAACCCCATTCATGCCCAGGAGCACTTGCTCCAAATTACACAGAAAGGCCTCCTCGAGGCATACAACACTCAATTTTCAAGAAAGAGCCACTCGCTCTCAAACTTTAAGCCTATCAAAGGCCACACCAAACTCCACCTTCAAGTTTTCCTCTAAGGACATAAACACAGGGGTAAAATACCCAACCTACTGAGGCCTATTAAGTGAGGAAAGGTTAATTACCTGGCCTCTAAAATACTAATTTGAGAGGAGGCGATCTGCACTCCTAATACATTTTGTTTAAAACCTAATCTGGCTCTAGGCCGCTAATGCAAGGGCTAATCCCATACTAAAGAGGTGACTTTAGAAAGAAACAATTTACATTGCGTTAAGGAAGAATCGGTTGTGAAAAATAAGTTCACCTCAAAACATTATGAGTGGGAGCTCGAGAGGGTTAAGCACTCTCTATCCCCATATGTAGCTTAAAAGAGAATAGATACTAAGAGTCTTTACATTTTAGGGAAAAGTTACATGGTGGAAACGCTTCGGACCCGCCCCGAGAGTTAAACTGCTGAGCTAGCAAGAAAAGAAATTAAACGGCCATTACCTTGTCGTTGAACTGCTGCCCGAAGACAGAGGCGCTTCCCGCCCCCTGCTACGTACTTTACACTTTGAAAGTTGGTACTGAAGTGGCGCAGAGACCCGAAAATCAGCAGTTTATATACTCTCGTGGAAGGTTCGAGGCGTTTCAGGAATGAAAACACCCGCCCACAATCATTTTATTGGATAACCAAGAAAACCCCTACACAATATGAAGAATATGAAGAAGAAACACATAATTGGTGGAAAATTAATTCAAGAAATTTGGGATTGGCTAAATTCAAAACAAGGGGAAAGAAAGGGTTAATATTGCCAACTTAAACAATGACTGAAAGAAATTTAACAAAGAACAAACTTATGAATTCAAAATTTCTCGAAAAACATAGTTCTTTCACTTCGCACTAGGGTGCACCATTGTAGTTCTTCAGTAGTGTCCTCTAGAAGAGAATGTTCACACTTCTTACTACAGGAAAAACAAAAATACGTCGAAAACGACCCAGTTCAGAAACTTCAAAATTTCCAAGTAATGACATCTTCTGAGAAACTTGAAAATTAACACCTTAGATAAAGTTCAGACTTCCTCCAGTAGGGGAGTTTCAACTGGCGCAAAGTTTGAATTAGCGGCGTGGAGGTTTACCGCCCGGTACAATTATTATTATTATTATTATTATTATTATTATTATTATTCAACTTTACGTAATGAATCGTCCGTTTTCTCCACATGAACCAATTTCCAGAGGATAGATGGTACATACAGCAACTTTGACATGATCATTGCTGATTTATACTTCCTAAGAACTTTCGTGTCATTATTCCCGAAATTCTTACCATTCTCACTGCATTCAAAACAATTCATATTTCCCAACTTCTACACATACCCGCTTTGAGCGAGTGTAATCAGTCTCGCACACCCTATATTACTAATTAGATTGTAATTCAAGAAACGAAGCCGCAGCTCTCGTTAGTTAAGGCTGATAACAACTTAAAATGGAACACGCTTCAGTGGCATTTAACGATGATTTCAACGGAACCGGTTGGGTGGAAATGGAATAGCCTAGATTGTGTTGAATAACTCCTTGCCTCTGCTATCAGTTAGCACGTTCTAATTAGTAGATTAATGAAGACTTCTTTGCAGGATTCCTGCACGCTCTTGAAGCCCTCGTCTGTAGCAGTTTGGCCAGAAAATGAGTAAAATGGTAGATTTTTATTACCTCACTGCGGCGTCATCTCATTTCTTTCATTCAGTTTGGCCATCGTGTTAGAATTTGTATTACCGCGCGAGTTGGCCATGCCGTTAGAGGCGCGCAGCTGTGAGCTTACATCTGGGCGATAGTGGGGTCGAGCCCCACAGTTGGCAGCCCTGAAGTGGGTTTTCGGTTGTTTCCCATCTTCACACCAGGCAAATGATGGGGCTGAACCTTAATTAAGGCCACGGCCGTTTCCTTCCCACTCCTAAGCCATTCCCATCCCATAGTCGCTGTAAGACCTATCTGTGTCGGTGCGACTTAAAGCCAATTCTAAAAAAAAGGAATATTTATTTGACAAGGCTGTTACGGAAGTCTGTTTTTTGAATGTCACTTGTGTTGGTGTATCAGTAATGGGGTAGGCGTTACATGATTCTAAGGTCAAGGATCTGTTCTTGAAAATTGGGCAAATCTTTGGCCGTTCCCATGTCTAGGATCTTACTCGGAGGCCTCGTGTTCGATTTCCGACAAGTTCAAGGATTTTAATATTGAGGACTGAGGGCCGGAATGGCTTCCATTCAACCTCATGTGACATAAGATGTGTCCCGTTATTCTGGCCAAACATTGCCAAATCGTTCTTCGCTCACCAATTCGATTCGGTATTCCTTCATTTGTGATTCGCTCCACCCATCTCACCTTCAGCATTCTTCTGTAACACCATATTTCAAAAGCTTCTATTATCTCTCTTTCCGAGTTAGTGTGGTGTTTTGACTTCTCTCCTTGATCTAAAGTAGGCCTATTTGAATGTTTTTAATGTTTGCAGTCGATGCAGTTAAATAATGGTTTCATTCCAGGAACTTTTTTATTGTGTAGAAATATACTCTTTGCCACACCTGTGGCAAAGCGGGTACGATCTGTTAAGCACATGCTGATTTGTTCCTGCTTTACGGCCGGATGCCCTTCATTACCCCAACCGTATAAGGAGGGCTATAATTACTATTGCGGGTTTCTCTGATGGATGGTAATGAGGTGTGTTGTGTGAATATGAAGAGGAGAGTTTTGGAACAAACACAAACGCCCAGTTCCAGAGCCAGCAGAAGTAATTCAGATGAAATTAAACTCCCCGTCTGGCCGGGAATCGAACCCGGGGTCATCTAAACCGAAGGTCTCAACGCTGACCGTTCAGCCAAGGAGTCGAACAATTTTTGTTTAGAATAAATTAAGAAATAAAATTCCAGCAATCAAATTTCGATCCCATACTGACCGCCTGCTTTGCTTCCAGAACACTCATCATGTAGTATGTTTTTTACGTCAAAACTGGCGGCTGAGAGCGTGATACAGCCACCTTTGTTTGTTTTCCTATGTGAACGGAAGGTGTAAGGATGAGGTGGCTTAAAGATTTACACGTACTTTTTGCTAGTTGCTTTATCGCGACGATGGGATGGCAAAGGCCTAGGAGTGGGAAGGAAGTGGCCGTGGCCATAATTACGGTACACAGAAACCACAGAAAACCATTTTAGCGATGCCAACAGTGGGGTTCAAACTCACTACCTCCCGGATGCAAGCTCACAGCTGCTCGCTCCTAACCGCACCGCCAACTCGCCCGGTGTTTACACGTACAGTGGATTATATAACTTGACTAATGTATTTACCAATTAGTACGTAAGCAAGTCAATAAGTATCTGAAATTTTGTTCTAATTGTCTTGAGGTTGGTTCTATGGCACTGAGTGCTCAACAGCCGCTAGAGGGTATCGTTGTCTACGTCTGTGGTAGGTCTCAGCGTTATGAGATGAGTACAGCTTGCGCTGCTGCGAGGTGAAGATGGCCGCGCAACTCTCTGCTTGCACCAAGGAGGAACAGCGTGCCGTAATTGTTTTTTTATTTTATTTATTTATTTATTTTTTTTGTGGTCTGAGAACCCTGGCTAATGTGCATATGGTTTGGCACGTCATGAACAGTTACTTGTCTGTTATTCAGGATCATAGCATGCACTTGTTACGGCTGCAGATGGACGCCCGGATCCTTCACGCTCGTGGGATCTCTTTTAAACTGTTAAAACCACTGGTAAACACTTCGCTGTGTCAAAGCATTGTCCCCGTATTGAACTGAAAGCCTTCTATGAATTTCCGCTCCTGGTACATCCGCAGACTGCAAAAACGTATATGTTTGTGGTATGGTACCCACACCAGGACTACTTGATACAAGAACTGGAAACGATCAAGAGAAAAGCATAATGATTTCTTATTGGCGATTTCCGAGAAAAGATTAGTGTTACGAAAATATTGCAAACTTTGACTGGGGAAGACTTCGGAGTAAGGAGACGAGCTGCTCGACTAAGTGGCATGTTCCTAGCAGTCAGTGGGAGAGATTGCATTTGTAGACTTATAAGCTTAAGTGGAGCGTTCCAAAGCGGGAATAATATAAAGACAAAGTTGGAATTCGAGAGAACAAATCGGGAAAATATTCCTTTATAGGACGAGGAGTAAGGGATTGGGGTTATTTATCAAGGGAAATGTTCGATAAGTGACTAAGTTCATTAAAAACATTTAAGAAAAAAATTGTTAAAAAACTGATAGGGAATGTCCACCTGGGCGACAGCCCTCAGTGTAGATCATTGATGACTGATTTGAACGTAGACTCCATTCTAAACTCAGGCGTACCGGACGAGATGGCCGTGCGGTTAGGGGCGCGCGTCTGTGAGCTTGCATCCGGGGGATAGTGGGTTCGAACCCCACTGTCGGCAACCCTGAATATGGTTTTCCGAGGTTTCCCATTTTCGCACCAAGCAAATGCTGCGACTATAACTTAATTAAGGCCACGGCGGCTTCCTTCCACCTCCTAAGCCTTTCCTATCCCATCGTCGCTCTAAAAGCTATCTGTATCGGTGCGACGTAAAGCAAATAGAAAAAAACGGAATCGGCCGTGGCCTTCATTAAGATACAGCCCCAGCATTTGCTTGGTGTAAAAATGGGAAACCACAGAAAGCCATCTTCAAGGCTGGCGACAGTGGGGTTCGAACCCACTATCTCCCGGATGCAAGCTCACAGTTGCGCGCCCCTAACCGCACGGCCAACTCGGCCGGTCATTGGATTAATTTTAAGGCATGTTTTACTGCCGGATGCCCTTCCTGGTGCCAGTATGAGTTGAGAAGCTAATAAAATGAAGTGAATTATTGTTCCTCTACCGCTTCTTGCCACAACTTGTTGGGTCCCTGGTGTAAACTGTGTCGCCCATTTTGGCCCTGTTTTACGACCGGATGTCCTTCCTGACACCAACCCCATGTAGAGGGATGTAATCACTATCGCGTGTTTCTATGGTGGTTGGTAGTGTGTTGTCTGAATATGTAGAGGAGAGTGTTTGAACAAACACAAATAACTAGTCCCCGAGCCAGAATAATCAGTCAGACGCGATTAAAATCCCCGACCCAGCCGACCCGGCCCGGCACGGAATTGAACCCGGGACCCTCTGAACTGAATGCCCCAACGCTGACCATTCAGCCAAGGAGTCGGACAATAAAAAGGAAATTAATTGGGGTGAATAAAAGTGTATAAGGAGATGGTAGAAATCGACTGTAGACTATGAATGAGGACTGTCCCGGCATTTACTCGGAAGTGAAGATGGCAAACCACGGATAACCATTTTCAGGATAGTTCACTGTCTATCCTTCCGAATGCAGAGATTAGCTCCATAACCGTAGCCTGTATATTCTATGTATATCAATAAATTCTACATTTCATCCAAAATCTAAAAGTACAGACATATCTTTCTAATGGTGCTTTCCTTATTCAAGAAAAAGCTGTTTAAATCTATTACGTGCTCTGGTGGCGAGTTTAATGCAGCCTTCATTTCCATTCCTCACTTGGCAAGCTGCTGAAGAACCAATATTTGCTCACCCCAGTAACCATTGGCCTTGCTCCACTTACAATGTTCATGCTCTGATACCTATAGATTTGTCTAAACAATACCACTTTTGAAATTGTAAATTTGTAAACTAGGGGCTTGAAGCCCAAAACTGTTAAATTTTCTTTTCTGGGGTTCTCTACTTTAATCCCCAAATTTGTCATTGTTATTTCACTAAATGAAAATTTGTTAAGTTTGTTTTTTGGAAGAAATATAACCTTTATATAAAGTTTTAATTAATTTTTCATATTTTAGTTAGACCTATTCAAGCCCGCACCTTCTTTCGCCTCTCTACGTACCACAGATACCCCTGAACATTATTATTATTATTATTATTATTATTATTATTATTATTATTATTATTATTATTATTATTATTATTATTATTATTATTATTATATAGTTGCTTACCATGATACCACTACTTTGTTGACGAATATACACAGTTGAGAATTGCTTGTATTCTGCATTGTATTTGGAAACTTTTCCTCAATTTCCTGTCAGTCACTGAGTAGTAGAACTTCCTTCCTAAATGCTGACAACTTACCATTAAGCTGCTGACTATGCACTTAGAGAGGAGAGGCCACGAGGTTAAGTAAGATTCTGGTTGTGAAGGTCTGCCCTCCTGCCAAGCAGGCCGAAACGAGCGAGCAGTGCAATTAAAACAAGTGAAGGGTGGATAACGAGCCATTGTAAGGGTCCCGCACGCCAGAGCAATGTTGATTGCCGACCAATTGGGCACGATGACGTAATGCGTCATTAGATGCCATCGTCGGGTGAGCCCAGGTCCACCAAACAATACTCACGACCGCAATACGTGCATTGTGCACCGTGCTATTGTCCACATGATACTTTACATATGTCATCACCAACACGTACAGTGTCACATTCACTCTACGATACGTTTCCTACTGTGTTTTATTTTTGTTTACACTTCTCTCATAAAATGATGAAAATGGAAACTTGCAACCTGTTTTCCAGTCATTGGCCGGGTCAGGGATGGAGGGAATGAAGCAGATATAGGCTATTAGTACGATGGGGTCGCCACTCCCAAAGTGATTTTATTAATGACTAGCGAATGTACCCGTGCTTCGCTACGGTATTCTACATTGTATTCGAATATCGAAGTAAATAGTGTACATGCAGTAAATAAAATTGTTTTAAAATTGCATGTCTCTTAGCGTTATCCGAGAAACAGCAAGGGGAGGTCCCCGTACGTTGTTTCCAATGTAAAGTGTTTGTTACGGATTTGTAATATAACGGCAGGCTCACTTGCCTACTGCCATTCACAATCGAGTTGGGAAGTTTACATTATAATTGCAGGCCCCATTGCCTACTACGCGGACAGAATCGATTTGGGGAGTTTTCGTTAAAACGGCAGCCCCCCTTTCCTACTTCCAGACAGATTACAGTTGAGGAGTTTCTATTATAATGGTAGGCAATTACCCTACTATCACTCGAAGTTGAGTTGTGCAGTCATCATTATAATGCCGGGCCCATTTTCCTACTGCCAGCCAGCTTACTGCCAGTCACACCAAGTTGGTGAGTTTCCATCAAAATAGCAGGCCACTATGCCTAATGCCAGTCACATATTAGATGAGGACATTTCTTTATAATGGCGGGCACCCTTGCCTACTGCCAAACACAATCGGGTAGGGGAGTTTTAAACAAAACTGCATGCTCACTTGCCTTCTGCAAGTCAAATCGAGAAGGGAACTATTCATTACAATTGTAGGCCTTCCTTACTAATGACAGTTACACAGGAGTTGGAGAAGGAACCATTTCCTACTGCCAGTCAAAGTCGGTGTGGGGAGTACCAAGGCCAACTAGATATACAGGCCATAAGGCTCCCCCTCCACTTCCGGCGCTACGTCACACGTAGAGCCATCCGCTTCATTTTTCGCCAGTGACTTGTAGGCTGATATGGACCTCGCAACAGTAGGCTATCAATGGTGTTGAATGACTTAAACGTGTGTGAACATTGTGAATTATGCCCACGTCGTAATGTGTACCTGGTTGTAGAAGCAACTATAGTTCAGAAGAGCCCAGTATTTCAGTGTTTAAATTTCGTACTGATTTGGTTCGGAAACAAAAGTGGATCCATCGAGCAGAATTTGTCCCTTCAGCAAGCTAAGTTGTGTGCATAAAACACTTCGACGAACGTTTCGTAATTAGGGAGGATTCTGTTAAAAGACCTGATGGGTCTATTTTAACAGTAACATTTTGATCACACAGTTTAAATTATTTAGTGTACTTATAAGAGATAAATTTGAATCGAGGTTTTTACATGGTGATTCTCAAAGAAAAATTCTGATTTTGCTTGTCAACAAAGTTCTGGAAAATGAAAACGTCATGTTTGAAACATGCAGTGATTGTAGAAGTACTGTAGTTTTAAAGATTACGTTGACAAATGTATATACATCTTTTGTAATATATTATTGAATAACTATAGAAAAGTTATCGCAGACAAACTCGTTGCTGTATGTATGTATGTTTAGTCATCAGCCCGAAGGCTGGTTGGATCCTCAACAGTTCCGCCATGAGCTGTCATAGATGGCCTAGGCATCACTGAAGAGGCGTACTAGGGAAATGAGGAGTGAGGTAGTTTCCCGTTGCTTTCCTCACCGAGCCAGAAGTTGCTATTACATATCAGTCTGCCAAGCCCACTGAAATGGATGCACCAACCGACCCTGTGAGCAACAGTTTCACACCATTCATAGCAGGGACTGGCTGCGTAAGGAATGGCATTACTATCATCGCTCATACCTCAGTCACTTTCATTTTGTCAGAGCCAAGGTTAAGACAGAGACAGATCAATGAAAGTAACAAAATTGCTCCAGCCCATAACAGAAGACTTAGTGCAGTGTAAACACTAGGTCCCGCCAGCAAAGGCATAACTCGTTGCTAAGAAGAAGAAATCCTCAAGTAAGGATAGCCATAAATCGGCGAAGAAAAGGAAAATTGATAAACTGAAACCTTAAGAATTGTTAGATAAGTTTTAAGTTGAAGCCTAATTTCTAAGAAAGATTCCAGACTATTGTTGTGAATTGCTATCATGTATTTGCATAGTAACATTAAAACTATTTTTATACGTATTATGGGTTTTAATCTTTTGCATGAAACCGTGTTCCGTTACAAATGACAGATGTCAGCTTAATTTTACGTAAATAAATGTACATAAACTGTTCCGCTAGTTTTCCCCCGCATAAAACTGATGTAGTGCACAAGCCTAAATAAAACCACAATTAAAGGCGTGTTCAGTTATATCGTTAAGGTTCAATAAATTAATAATATCATGGAAACAGTGAGAGCGGGCCGTATACTCCCATGCTGAACGCCAGCCACTGGCGTGACGTCACGGTCCGAGCCTTGTGGCCTGTCTATCTAGTGCGGCCTTGGGAGTACTGATTACGATAGCAGACCCACCCTTTCTCGATCGCTAAAAATCGACATCAGTGAATATATATAGATCGACATACGAAAGTATATGCGTGTTTACAATATTGAAGACCTTCATTTACAGATTAACTGCTACTAAACGTACGTCATATCGACAAAGGATTATACCATAAGACACGCCGGATTTAGTGGCCTAAATGGCTGGTCCTATGATATGTCATCTATTCTTGGGTCAGATTGGGTTAGAAACGTGGAACAGGGTAAAGGTTTTGTAAGATTATCTCACATTACATAACTTTTCGGATAATTATGTGACAGCTACATACACAGCATTTGGCTCACATATGGCTACTGGGTGGGCCTATTTTCGTGAAGAGTTTGATGATTCTGTATTTCATATAAGTAATTGAAAGTATGAATTATGCATGTGAAAATTCCAAATTGACTTAACGTCGATTAATAGAGAAAAATCAAACGTAAAAGGGATACAGATACGGCAAAAAGTCATAAGACCAAGGTTGTAGATCATTCCAAATTGAACGGAGATTGTGCAATCCGTTATGTGATAGGAATTTCCGAAGGTCTGCACCATCATTAAAATTGCCTGCATATTTCGATATTCTTCGGGGATAAAAAGTGAAAAATTTAATGATCTTGGATGCTTTCCGTTCGTTACAGGCTAAAACGTATAATTTTGTCAAATTTCAATTATCTTATTTTTCTTCTGGCAGATTATGCCGCAATCTGGATTTTGGGCGAGGCGGGTAAAAATTAGGACTTTCAGGAAACTAAACCAAAAGTTATGGAGATGGTCATTATTACCCCTTAAACGGAAAGCTGTACGAAAATTTCGCCAAAATAATCAGTGTAGAGGCACACAGTCGTTACGACTTGATTTATATAGATAAAGAATCTGCTCCATGTAAAACACCTTTTGTGCTATGTCCGCTGGACTTAACCTGCAAAACTGACAAGACAAAAAAATGCAGATGAAAAAAAAAAGGTTTAGAGGTGGAATTCCATCACGTTTGATCGATTTCCAGTCAGGTTGGTCTTGTTCTGTATATATTGTGGAAGAGTAAAATCACCATTTCGGTTCCCTATAAACCGCCAGTCCATTCCGGAACATGAAATGTTATTTACGTTTAAAACCTACCTTTGGACAGGTGGATGCTAAATATAAATTTTGGTTCGAATGTCTTCAGTAGTTTTCAAGTTGTAAGGAATGCGCTTTACACGCACCCGCTCGTGAGTCAAGTCCGTTGGAACTTGTACAGAAAAACGGTCCGTTAATGATATCTCCCTTATTAATCCTCGTATCGAAATGATGCACATGAGAAAAAACGGTTTAGAAATTAATTTCTACCAAGGTAGGTAGATTTCCATTAAGTTTGGTTGTGTATATTTTGTGGAAGTGCAAAATCACTGTTTCGGTTTTGTATAAACCCCCAGTCAGTTCAGGGATTTAGAAACAATATTTGCCCTAAAACCTATCAAGGACAGGTGTATTCTAAATATGAGTCTTGGTGGAAATACATCTAGTAGTTTGTAGCACTCGCGTACATACGGCGTAATTAAGGAAGAAAATAATACAGTTAAGAAAGTTGAAACTAATAGAAAATGGATTATAACTGAGGACAGCCGGATAACGACAAATATGTAAATGCCAAGTGAATGTATTGGAAAATCAAATGGCCCTCAATAAATTATGCTAGTGTGAGTTATGGATATAATAAAGCGGTAACAGAGGAGAAATTTAGGTCCAGTGATTCTTAGGTAAACAAATAATAAGAAGATGACTAATGGTGTTATTACTTAATCTATTCGAGGGCGGTTATAACAACCAACGATATTCCGCCAATATCCCGCAGATAGGCCGATTGACGCCTCTCTTGCCTTCTACCCAAGGCACAACCACGATTTTAAAAGCATGATGAGGAAAATGGCAATACGTTACTTCCCTGCTGGCATGCAGTCAGAGACGTTGCCATGGTAACCTGTAGGTTCGTTGTCGGTCTGGCGGTCACTCAATGCAGAGCATGGTACCAGCAGAAAATTGTAAATTTCTCCGTCATGTAAAGGGTAAGGTAAATTATGAACAAAACGAAAGTTGTTTATAATGAAGAGACGTTTCACGTACGGTAAACGAAGTTTACAGAAAATCAATAGTATAAGAGAAAATGGAGAAAAACTATTCTGGTTTTCCTATAAACCCCCCGTCTGTTCAAGTATTTTAAAATAACATGCATATCGAAACCTTCCCCGGGATGAGTATACTTCAAATATGAAGTTTGGTTGAGATCTATCCAGCTGTTTCGACGTGATGGTGGAAAAACCATTCAGATTTTCCTATAAACCCCCCGTCTATTCAAAGATTTTAAAATAACATGCATATCGAAACCTTCCCGGGGATGAGTATACTCTAAATATGAAGTTTGGTTGAGATCTATCCAGCCGTTTCGACGTGATGGTGGAAAAAACATTCTGGTTTTCCTATAAACCCCTCGAGTATTCAAAGATTTTAAAATGATATGCATATCGAAACCTTCCCCGGGAGGAGTATACTCTAAATACGAAGTTTGGTTGAGATCTATCCAGCCGTTTCGACGTGATGGTGGAACAGACAAACAGACAGACAAACAGACAAACAGACACGAAACGTAAAAACCACCGATTCGGTCTTGAGTTGACCTAAAACGGATAAATATCTGAAAAATTGGCGAAACAAAAGAAATTACAGACAGCGGACCCCCTACAGTTTTATTTATATAGACTAATAGATGCTATGAAATGAGAATGGAGAGTGTTGCTGGAATGAAAGATGACAGGGAAAACTGGAGTACCCGGAGAAAAACCTTCCCGCCTCCGCTTTGTTCAGCACAAATCTCTCATGGAACGACCAGGATTTGAACCACGGTATCCAGCGGTGAGAGGCCGACGCGCTGCCGTCTGAGCCACGGTGGCTCCTCATAACTGATACATATTATTATTATTATTATTATTATTATTATTATTATTATTATTATTATTATTATTATTATTATTATTATTATTATTATTATTATTATTATTATTATTATTATTATTATTATTATTATTATTATTATTATTATTATGTAATCCGTTTACCGTACTCAACGAGTGATGCCACCTCTACTGTTGCAAGTGCAGTGTCCTGGATTGTAACATTTGACGGAGATAAAACCGGGAAGAAGGCCCAGTACCTCGCCCAGGCGGCCTCACCTGCTAGGCTGAACAGGGGCCTTGTGGAGGGATGGGAAACTTGGAAGGGATAGATAAGGAAGAGGGAAGCAAGCGGCCGTGGCCTTAACTTAGGTATCATGCCAGCATTTGCATGGACGAGAATTGAGAAACCAGGGGAAACCACTTCGAGGATGGCTGAGGACCTCAGTTGACCTCCCGAGGCTGAGTGGACCCCGTTCCAGCCCTCGTAGCAGTTTTTTAATTTCGTGGGGAGCCAGGAATTGAACCCGGGCCTCCGGGGATTGCAGCTATTCACACTAACCACTACACCAGAGAGGCGGATAGAAAACGATACATAATACCAATTTCATTTCAGGGATTTGTGAAGACGCCGAAGAGTTTCACTTAGTCATCATCATCATCATCTGTTTACCCTCCAGGTTCGGCTTTTCCCTCGGACTGAGCGAGGGATCCCACCTCTACCGCCTCAAGGGCAGTGTCCTGGAGCTTCAGACTCTTGGTCTGGGATACAACTGGGGAGTATGACCAGTACCTCGCCCAGGCGGCCTCACCTGCTATAGTGAACAGGGGCCTAGTAGGGGGATGGGAAGATTGGAAGGGATAGGCAAGGATGAGGGAAGGAAGCGGCCGTGGCCTTAAGATAGGTACCATCCCGGCATTTGCCTGGAGGTGAAGTGGGAAACCACGGAAAACCACTTCGAGGATGGCTGAGGTGGGAATCGAACCCACCTCTACTCAGTTGCCCTCCCGAGGCTGAGTGGACCCCATTCCAGCCCTCGTACCACTTTTCAAATTTCGTGGCAGAGCCGGGAATCGAACCCGGGCCTCCGGGGGTGGCAGCTAATCACGCTAACCACTACACCACAGAGGCGGCGAGTTTCACTTAGTTTGTACCTTTAATTCTGCAAAGCTTTAAAAAAAACAATCACTACAATACCCGCTCCTGGATCAAATTTGAAACAATTTACTCCCGTTTCAGTTAGCTATTGCGTAGCAGAATTCGAGTACTGAACTAGGACAACCAGACTGAGTAGCTCAGACGGTAGAGCGCTCGCCTTCTGACCAACTTGGCAGGTTGTATTCTGACTCAGTCCGGTGCTATTTGAAGGTGCTCAGATATGTCCGCTTCATGTCGGAAGATTTACTGGCACGTTAATGTGAAATAAAATTCTGACACCTCGGCGTCTCCGAAAACCGTAAAGGTAATTAGTGAGACGTAAAAGCAATAATATTACTATTTAAACTGTGACAAGTGATTTAATACGTGTTCTTATGTAGTATGGGCGGTGGTTAGACCACGCTGTAGTGGTCAGCACAGTCCAAATGGAAGGACGTTGGTTCTGTTTCTCATCGGAAAGCCGAAAATTTAGACACGAGATTTTCTGTATTGGAGAGGCACATGATCCTGGAATTCATTCAGTCTTCTTCATCCATCACTTTTCCCACATTAGTGAGGTCGCGGGAGTGAACTGTGTCACATATGTGTATTTGGCCCTATTTTATGGCCAGATGCCCTTCCTGACGCCAATACTATATGGGGGGATGTGGTCACAATTGCGCGTTTCTCTGGTGGTAGGTAGTGTAGTGCGCTGTCTGAATATTGAGGAAAGTGTTGGGACAAACACCCTGTACCCGAGCCAGAAGAATTAATCAGACACGATTGCAATCCTCGACCCAGCCGGAATTCGAACTCCAGACTCTCTGAACCGACGGCCTCAACGCTGACTATTCATCCAATGAATCGTACTCCAGAGTTCATTCACATTACACCAAAATAGAGTACCAGTTTAAATTCTGGGGACAGAAGTGACCATGCAAGCCACTGTGACCCACTTAGTGTTAAGGCTGCGTTTAGTGGAAGCTTTTACTTTACAGTCCTCCAAAGGCCTTTGCAGCACGTATGGGGATTATATTGCTTTCCTACTCTTTTCGATTGTACTTTCTGCCAAAATGATAGGATGTACAGTATGTATGTATGTATGTATGTATGCATGTATGTATGTATGTATGTATGTATGTATGTATGTATGTATCTCCGATATATATCTTAAGTGCGGCCAGTATCCAGTAATCGGGAGATAATGGGTTCGAACCCCACTGTCGGCAGCCCTGAAGATGGTTTTCCGTGGTTTCCCATTTTCACACCAGGCAAATGCTGGGGCTGTACCTTAATTAAGGCCACGGCCGCTTCCTTCCCATTCCTACGCCTTTCCCATCATATCGTCGCCAAAAGACCTATCTGTGTCTGTGCGACGTAAACCAAATAGCAAAAAAAGAAAAAATAATAATCATTATAATAATAATAATAATAATAATAATAATAATAATAGTAATAATAATAATAATAATAATAATAATAATAATAATAATAATAATAATCTCCGATATACCTTCGTGGGCACCATCCACTCCTTTCTCTTGCACAGGCTGTTATTTCCTTTGCGAATGTGTCCAACGGTCTGGCCAGTCTTATGATCAGAATGTATTTCCTTTTGACCCCGTGAACCTTCGATTGTGATTCTCTTCCCCACGTGTATTTTCGGTGCTAGTTTTGTGTTTTACAGGATCTCATTTAGATTTGACAATTTCTTCTTCTTTATCCTTCCTAATGTTGCTCATTGACGTTAAGTAAGTCTGTGGTGTACCGTGATTAGCTGCCACCGCCGGACGTCCGGGTTTGAATCCCACCTCAGATATTCGCGAAGTGGTTTTCCGTGGTTTCCCACTCTTCCTCCAGGAAAATGCCGGGATGGTACCTAATTTAAGTCCACGACCAATTCCTACCCTCTTTCATGTCTATCCCTTCCAATCTTCACACCTCGGCCTCACCTGGACGCGGCACTGCTCCTCCTCCCCACTTTTATCCACCGACCTAAATTCTCACGCTCCAGGAAACTGTCCTTAAGGCGGTAGAGGTGGGATCCCTCGCTGAATCCGAGGGAGAACTAACCCTATAGGGTAAACAAATTACGATGGAAGAAAGGAAACGTAAAGTAACTACTTATTTTCCTCATTTTGAGCAATGCTCCGCAACATTCCTTATAAATAGGTCAGATAACTCGTCTTGATATACCTGACATAGTCATGTTGTTTTCCTGACTTTTTCATTGGTTTTATGAACATAATGGTATGCCGCAGTGCATAGTCAGAATTCATCCATTCTGCGTCATCAGGCGGTCTGTTTCGGAAAAATCTGTCCATATATCAGGCGCGGTTCTGCCTTTAGGTCACATGGTCACGTGCCCCTCCACCGATTAAAACTATTATAAAAATCAGAACAACATTATGCACGATTACTGTCACGACCACCTCAGTAAGTTCAAGAGGCTATGATTCACCATGGTTGTTCTTGTTCTAGCAGCCCTGGACTAAACTAGGCAACATAGTAAAGGTCTAATCCTGGATGGGACCGACTCCTTCTTATACCTGAACATCATCCCCTCATTCTGCGAGCTGTGAGGGGTGAAGGGGGTTATGGCAAATTCCATTGACTCGGCCACAGTATTTCCACGACGTGACACTTCAACGCTAGTTCGTATTTTGAACTTACTTCTCCTACAGCCTACTAGATAGCACGCAGCTACACTTTCTTGTCGACATATGTATTATTAACGCGCGCAAGGGTAGTGTTTGTAGTAAACCTGTGCTTACCTTGTACGTCTGTTAGATTAATCGTGTCCATCGCTGTCGATGTTCATTGTAAGTCTGAAAAGTGTGTGAAGATTAGTGTGATGTATCTGAGTGTAATCCTGTGCGAGCATAAGTGTTTTTAAAATTAATCAAGTGAGCTACTTACAAACAAAATCTTTTAATTACGAAAACAGATTATTAGCTAAAGAAATGGGCCGACCAAGACCAGAGCTTAGCATAAATCGTTCAAAGATAAAAATAGAACCTACAATCGCAGTTTCATATACAAGAAATAAAAAGGTAGATGATAGAGAAATATTTATTTCAATAATAAATTCCAAAGGCTCATATAGAGGAATTGTACAATGAATAATATATTCAATGGCGGATTAATTTAAGATTAATTTATTTGATTTAATTGATTCCTAGTGTTCCTAATATGTTGAATGTGCCCCACACATTTCTATCATCACGAGCCACCACTGCCATATATTCAGTTTTTTATCCTATACTTCCTGATGTAAAGCTTGCTATTGTGTCGTAGAAGGCAATGGTAGTTTAAATCGCAGTTCTTCTACATAGAACGGTTGTCTTATGAGTCTCAAAGGAGCGTTTTTTCCCAGGCAGAGAACTTTTTTAAGATAATTGTCATTCACTCTTTCTAGTGTAGCTAGATAATCCTTCGATAGATGTTCCCAGATAATTTCTAAGGCTTATTTCATGATGGAGGGGCTGCCTGGCCGAGGCGGTAAAGGCGTGCTCGGTTCTCCCGGAACTACGTGGGTTCGAATCCCCGTCAGGAAGTCGTAAAATTAAAGAAACGAGATTTCCACTTCCGGTGGTGCATATGGCCCTGAGGTTCACTCAGCCTACACCAAAAATGAGTACCAGGTGTATTCCTAGGGGCAAAGGCGGCCGGGCGTAGAGCTAACCACTCTACCCCATCACGTGCCGAGGTTAAAAATGGTGGAAGCCTTTACTTCCACTCCTCCAAGGGCCTTCATGGCCTGTACGGAGGTGACTTTGCTTGCTTTGCTATTTCATGATGGGGTCTGTTTTTAAGTAGACGTTTTCTATTGGCAGCATGTAAGTTATTAGAAACGCTCTGCCATCTGTTGAATACATTTGGAAGCTGGGAAAAAGAGAATCAAAGAGTATCTAGCAGGGAATAGTGTTCTTCCGTGATCAGATGAAGTGTATACTCTCTGGCTTGACAGGTAGATAGCAAACATGGCTGCTTGCTTGAAAGTGTTCGTCGCTTAGCAACCTGCTAAGTAGAGAATGTATTAGGGGTTAGGGTAAGTCTTCGCCTGCAATTGTTAGAGATATTTTATGATTACTCGAAATTGGCCGAACTTAGAGACCTAACAAAGTCTCGTGATTCACCGGCAGGTAATTCTGGAGAGATTAAAACAAAAATGAAGCAAATAGGTCCAGTAGAACACGCAGACGTATTTCCCAAATCTGTTTTTAGTAAACTCTTTAATATTGCACCCATAAGCGACTTTGGAAGGGCACAATATATAAATTGTTTCTGGATTATAGCCACATACCGTACATATTAACAAGTTTCTAACAAAAGAGCATAGTTTTTAGACAAGTTACATTTGCGTTCATATATGAATGTCTGCTGCTGACAGTAAGCGTAGAACTGAGCGGGTTGGACTGCGCTTAGGAACGCGCAGCTGTGACCCTGCATTCGGGAGATAGTGGGTTCGAACTCCACTGTCGACAGCCCTAAAGATTATTTTCTAATAATAATAATAATAATGTTATTTTCTTTATGGCTCATTTACTACTTTCACGGTTTTCGGAGACACCAAGGTGTCGGAATTTCGTCCCGCAGGACTTCTTTTACATGCCAGTAAATCTGCCGACACGAGGCCGACGTGTTTGAGCACTTTCAAATACCACCGGACTGAGCCAGGATGGAACCTAACAAGTTGGGGTCAGAAGGTCAGCGCCCCAATCGTCTGAGCCACTAAGCCCAGCAGGATGATTTTCTGTGGTTTCCCATTTCCCACCAGGCAAATCCCGAGGCTGTATCTTAATTAAGGCTATGCCCGATTCTCTCCCACTCCGAGCCCTTTCCTATCCTATCATCGCCGAAAAACCCATCTGTGCCGGTGCGACGTAAAGTAACTTATGAAAAAATGTGGAAACTGTATGTTTTCTTGTAGTCCAAATGTTTATTAGTGACAATATCTAAAATCCCTTTGAGGAATCCACAACGGCAACAATGTATATTCTTCCTTGCATGCTGATTGGGCTGCTCAGTTAATTTGGCAATACTTGTTGTATAGTAATCTGTTCTGTGTGCCTCGGGCAGTTTAGGAAGTTGTAGAGTATACCAGGGGAAAGCACTTCCCAAGAAAGCTGATGCGAGTTTAGAGCCTGCAGGCTTCTCTCAATATTGTTATAACTCTGATAGCGGGTTTCAAATAATATTTCTGCTGGATTGTCAGCTATGAAAGTTGTGTTGAGAAATTTAATATAACTGTAAAACACGTAGAAAGGATGGTTATAGAAAGCTATATGATTTATTAAATCATAACTTCCTGTATATTTGGGCTGCCAACAATGACGCAGCGTAAAATAGGTAATTTAAAAAGGTCAGAGCTACAAAACTGATAATTAATATGCGTTAAGTAGGCCGTTTGCAGGCAGGCTAAACAATAAAAATGTCAACTATAAATTACGTTCACAGGCTGTAGATATGAGATAGCACTATTCCCACTAAACCGCGTATTACAGATATGACAGATATGACAAAGATGTGACAAAACCGTTTTCAGAACTTATTGAAGAAAGTTGGCACGGTACCACGAGCACCAAACATTAGCCCACGTACCTCGATATCATCAAGGTGGCATTTCACTTTGTAGTACGGTATGGCTGGATTGTACATGTCCCCTTCCTTCACGGTGTCATAGATGATGTTTCAAATCTGATAGTCGAGTTTGTTATGTAGCCTTGCTTGTACTTGTAGGCAATCATTTATTTACACTGACTGACAGAGCAAATGCAACACCAAGAAGGAGTGGTTCGAAAGGGATGAAAGTTGGGGAAAAACAGAGACGGCACGGACGAATAATTGATGTTTATTTCAAACCGATATGCAGGTTACACAATGCGCACGGCATCGACTCAGTAGGATGTAGGACCACCGCGAGCGGCGATGCACGCAGAAACACGTCGAGGTACAGAGTCAATAAGAGTGCGGATGGTGTCCTGAGGGATGGTTCTCCATTCTCTGTCAACCATTTGCCACAGTTGGTCGCCCGTACGAGGCTGGGGCAGAGTTTGCAAACGGCGTCCAATGAGATCCCACACGTGTTCGATTGGTGAGAGATCCGGAGAGTACGCTGGCCACGGAAGCATCTGTACACCTCGTAGAGCCTGTTGGGAGATGCGAGCAGTGTGTGGGCGGGCATTATCCTGCTGAAACAGAGCATTGGGCAGCCCCTGAAGGTACGGGAGTGCCACCGGCCGCAGCACATGCTGCACGTAGCGGTGGGCATTTAACGTGCCTTGAATACGCACTAGAGGTGACGTGGAATCATACGCAATAGCGCCCCAAACCATGATGCCGCGTTGCCTAGCGGTAGGACGCTCCACAGTTACTGCCGGATTTGACCTTTCTCCACGCCGACGCCACACTCGTCTGCGGTGACTATCACTGACAGAACAGAAGCGTGACTCATCGGAGAACACGACGTTCCGCCATTCCCTCATCCAAGTCGCTGTAGCCCGGCACCATGCCAGGCGTGCACGTCTATGCTGTGGAGTCAATGGTAGTCTTCTGAGCGGACGCCGGGAGTGCAGGCCTCCTTCAACCAATCGACGGGAAATTGTTCTGGTCGATATTGGAACAGCCAGGGTGTCTTGCACATGCTGAAGAATGGCGGTTGACGTGGCGTGCGGGGCTGCCACCGCTTGGCGGCGGATGCGCCGATCCTCGCGTGCTGACGTCACTCGGGCTGCGCCTGAACCCCTCGCACGTGCCACATGTCCCTGCGCCAACCATCTTCGCCACAGGCGCTGCACCGTGGACACATCCCTATGGGTATCGGCTGCGATTTGACGAAGCGACCAACCTGCCCTTCTCAGCCCGATCACCATACCCCTCGTAAAGTCGTCTGTCTGCTGGACATGCCTCCGTTGACGGCGGCCTGGCATTCTTAGCTATACACGTGTCCTGTGGCACACGACAACACGTTCTACAATGACTGTCGGCTGAGAAATCACGGTACGAAGTGGGCCATTCGCCAACGCCGTGTCCCATTTATCGTTCGCTACGTGCGCAGCACAGCGGCGCATTTCACATCATGAGCATACCTCAGTGACGTCAGTCTACCCTGCAATTGGCATAAAGTTCTGACCACTCCTTCTTGGTGTTGCATTTGCTCTGTCAGTCAGTGTATTTGACTTTAGCAGTGCCGAAGTTAGGGCTCGTGACCCTCTCTTACACTCAATCACATAAATTAGAAGTTAATACGTATATAAAGGACATGTACTATTATATTATAAAATCAAGGATAGCAGTTCTAAATAACACATAACGGGAGCATATAAAGAAGAATGAAAGCAAAACTTGTAACTATTCGCACTCCTAAGCTGCACACTTGGGGAGACGAAAGTTAATAGCTGGGAACACGTGAGTGTAAAATAAACTACATGTGGCTTGCCCGCAAAATTGCCACGCAAATAGAAAATAATCACTCCATGGTTTTCCATTTCTCTCTGTATTGTTTGGGCGCCAGCTTTACAGTTTTAAACAAAACTGTACAGCAAAATTTATATTTAATAGCATAGAGACTTATATTTAAATCACAGGGTTAGGATTTTTAGTAATCTACCGTTAAATATCGCTGTGAGAAAGAAAGTTAACGCAATATCTGGTCAAATGAATTTATTAAACAAAACAAAATGATATGAGTCTGAAAAGTACCTTTTAGTTTGGAGGGAATTGAGAATTTAACGTTATTGTATTTTACTGTTACTTGCATTGTATAATTGTGGCTCTCCAATTGTAGCTTCCGTTGAGGTCATCTGTATTCCCTGGTTACTCGTTCCCCTTTTCTCGTTGCAGACTGGCACCATGGACATACTTCCTTGCTTCCTTCTGCGATATGGTTTGGGCTTTCTGGACTAGCACTCCCTATTTGCCTAGTCCTTAAATTAGACATTGGCTCTATGCTTGTGAAAATTGATCACCGTTGATCTTAGGAGGAGAAAATTCAGTGTTATGAATGTTTCCATGTTATCAGATATCTCAATCCAACTTAGCTATTCTACTGACACCATAAAGACTTGTACCAAGTACCGTGGACTTGAACTAACGTAGTTCTTCGTCCAGAATAAATACAGAATATCTCACAAGCCGTATGCTTGTTTCGTCCCACCTTCATCCGACGGCATCACAGCAGCTACGTACTGTTTCTTGAAGCGACAACTCACTGTCTCAAAAATAAATTGTCTCGAAGCGACCACTCACTGTCTCAAAAATAAATTGTCTCGAAGCGAGCACTCACTGTCTCAAAATTAATTGTAGTTGTGTGTTGAGGATTGCCCCGCGCCAGATAATATACACGAGCTCTCCCCACTATTGCCAACAGCTCCATACCAAATCTCTATACAAGCATCTGATTCGTAGATCTCATATCATATCTTCCCTCTCTTCATTCTTCACCCGTAACAAGTAGTCGTGTCGATGATGTATTCTCGTAGCTTGGGCCAGCCTCGCGCGCGGGTCGTTGTATAATACATTGCTCATGAGTTAAAACCCGTGAGTCATTCCAACTTCCCGAGCGTCAAGAATATTTTTTCCGTGTACGCAATGTGAGATGACGACACAAAATCAGACTCAATATATTGACCATATTTACAGTATATAATGAATTCCTATCTTATAATTTAAATAATGAATGATGTTCTAATATATGCAATATGATTCCAAATGCCTTATTTACAATTGATTGAAGTTTAATTAATGTAACTTTATGAATAATTGCCGACGGTGGATAATCTTGATATCGAGTGATATCACGTAATAGGACTGTACAATAAATTAGCATGGCTGGAGAAGCCTTAACGGTTACAAACTCAACAAATAAAAGCAAGATCAAAAGATATCCGTAGCATCAAATTAAAAAAGAATGCAGAAAAATTCAAAATGAAAAATTGCATACAAATTGAAAAATGTAAGCAATGCATAAACAGAACACAATACATAATAAGGTAACGGAAATACAAGTGCGGCAATAAACAGTGATATATTTACATGAGTCAAAAGCAAAATATTATGTACACTTACTCTATAACAACAAAAATATAATAATAACCTGGTATTAATTATAAGAACAACAGTGTTCCTCAGCTGTATAGTAAAATGCCACTATTACTAGCCTTCCTACCAAAATCACACTACCTATCAAACACGAGACAATCAGTGGTATTCATCAGGTAATTTCCGCATGGAATTTTAAATTTTGCTTCTGTGTTAGAGTTCCTGACAACAGCTGGAATTGAATTCCTAAGTTGTGACGCAGCCACTACGAACGATCTATTATACGTTGAAGAGTGGTTGATGGAAATAGTGTTATATTTATGGGATGAGGATAATAAAGGGAATTTTGTAGAAATATATTTGGGTAGATATTCCTTCAGAGTTCGATAAATCAACTTAAGTATTTAAAATTTCCGTCGCTTTTCGGATTTAAGCCAGGAAAGAGCTGTGTAGATGGGGGTTTTATGAGCATCATAACTCAAGTTTACAGTAAATTGAAGGCCAGATTTCAATGTTCGTTGAAGTTTCGTAGTTTGTTCACGGTTCGCATCAACGAGGACAATGTTGCAATAGACAAGTACTCTTAGTATCAATGCTTGGAGAAGTTTGATTTTTACGTCTTGTGGCAAAATGTCCTTATGTCGTTCCAGAGAGTGTAGCGTCAAGCACATCTAGCTACAGTATTTCTTACGCGTGCAGACCAGTCAAGTGTTTCAGTCAGGGTCATACCTATGTTCTTTACTTCCTTGCTGAATGAGACTACGGTTGCATTTAATGTCACCGGAGGAATAGTATAGTTTTTACACATGGTGTTTAATAATTTCTGAGAACCGATTTTATTTTTTGGGGGGTTAAGGGGGGGAGTTTTCACTAGCGTAGACACTGAGCTGTTGAAGGTCAGAGTTTATATCTCTTATTGCGTTCGATATATCTTTTATATTAACGTGGCAGAAAATTTGCAGGTCATCGAAAAAAGGTGATATCTACATTATTATACTTATTTTAGAAGATAATATCATTAATATAGAGGGCAAACAGGAAAGGACAAAGGACAGAGCCTTGTGGAGCTCCAGCCTTCCTGACCCGCCACTGTGAAGTAATATCGTGAGCTATAACACGTTGCTTACGATATGTAAGGTAAGAGCGGAAATATTTTGAAGCTTCAGTACCAAAATTTATTCAAGTTTTTTAACAATATATGAATAATGACTGTGTCAAAAGCACTACTGAAGTCGAGGAGTGTGAGTATAGTCTCTTGTTTTTCGTCCATTGTTGTCTGATGTCAGTCACTTTCAGCAAGGCAGTTGCTGTATTATGACCCTTCTTGAAGTCAGACTGCAGCGGATCCAGAAAGGAGTGAAAGTGCAGGTATTCCTGTATTTGAACCGTTCTAGTGCACTGGAGAGGGCGGGAAGAATAGAAATTCGACGATAATCAGTTAGAAGTTTCGAGCCTGGGTTCTTAGGAAGTGGGATGACATTAGCTAACTTCCAAATTGTTGGTGGTGTTCTATTCTTCAGACAAAAATTAAGGATATGGGTGTGAATGGGGAGAACAGCACCTATAATATTGTGTACGGGAATATCATCGACCCCACTCGCCCTGGATTTAATAGACTACAGGACTTTGTTAACTTCATTAGTGCTGACTGTACGAAAGGCAAAACGGGGGCGATTTTGAGGGACAAGTGATGGGGCGTTATCTGTTTGACGTCTGTCAAGAGGATTAGACAGAATCGTGTCTTCGGTGAAATAGGCGTCGGATACCTGGTTCTTTTCCCCCATTCTACCTATGCCCATAGCTGGGAGATATTTCAAGGCACTAGCCGTATTTATGTTACTTTCTCGATCATGAACATACTTACATTTAAGATTACATATCATTTGTTTAGTTTTATTCCTAATTATTCTGTAATTTTCATAGTCAGTTTGTTCACAAGTATATTTGTAGCGTCGAAAAAGAGCATCACGCTGATACATCGTGATTTTAGGTTTCCAGGACAATCTCATTTGTCTCTTCGCTGCATGTTTGTTATGTAGGCTATGTTATAATTAATTAAATTTACTAATTTTTGTGTCAATATCGTCTAGATTTAAAATGTAGTGCCACGTTAGTCTGTGGGCATCATATCATAACTGATTCATGTCGATGTATTTTAAATTCCTGCATGTTACAGATCTAGGTTTATATTTTTGAATATGAAGCGAGTACGCAAGAAATATAAGGATCATGAGTGGACAGAGCCGGTACAGAAATTTGTCCATGAGTTAAAAATTGCTGATGGTTTTCATTCATTCTAAGATCAGTTAAGTTATGTGAAATGTTGTTAGCAATATACACACGATTAGACGGGTGAGACCGAGTTCGATAGCTGCAGTCGCTTAAGTGCGGCCAGTATCCAGTAATCGGGAGATAGTGGGTTCGAGCCCCACTGTCGGCAGCCCTGAAGATGGTTTTCCGTGGTTTCCCATTTTCACACCAGGCAAATCCCGGGGCTGTACCTTAATTAAGGCCACGGTCGCTTCCTTCCACTTCCTAGGCCTCTCCTGTCCCATCGTCGCCATAAGACCTATCTGTGTCGGTGCGACGTAAAGCAAATAGCAAAAAAAGAAAAAAAGACGTGCGAGAGGGAAGGATCGTCAAATCACATGACGAAAATATGTCTTCTAATTGCTTACTGATATAGGTCTTGATAAGTAAATTAGTGTTGAAGTCCCCTAATAATATAAAATGTTCATCCACTGGTACTAAATTAAGGAGATACGGCTCAAATTCGGCGATATGAGATACTTTATGTTGTCGATAAAAGCTACTCCAATAAGTGTTTTCTGTCCATTTGCAATTACTTCAACGAACCTGAATTCTGGTCTCGGTATCTTACTGGTCGATGAGGTGGAAATGACACTGCTCTTGAGATTGTCTATCATGTCTATTCGCCTGGAAATGCCATTACATGATACGCCGTGGACGTCTTCGTGCACGTTAAAACCTTCCCTACGAAGTTCTTCACTAATGAAGGACCTGAATTTATAGTGATTGCAGTTCCTCAGTACATCAGTGAACGGGCAATATTCGAGGACGTAAGCCAATGTTTCCCTCTCCATACGCCATCACCAGCAGAGGTCACCGTCCAAAGGTCGGAAGCTGGCAGTGATTTTGACTATACAATATAGGCCTATTAGTTGTGATGGCGGTATTCTTAAGAAGCACTACGTCGGTTGAATTAGAGCGTATCAATGCTTCACCTACTTCACATTAAAATAATTTTGTATACATTTCATAACTGTCCGCTGTATTGCTTGATGGATTAAGTAATCGGGTGTCTATCTTCTTCTTCTTAATGCGTCATCTTCTAGCGAAGATTGCCGGTCAACATGGCGATCTTGAATTTGGATGCAGCGACACGGAGCAGAGCCATCGTGTCCAACCCATACCAGTCTACGAGGTTCTTCATCCATAGTGTTCATCACCTACCAGGACTCCTACGTCCTTCTATTCTTTCTCGCATAACAAACTGCAGGATTCTGTACTTATCATTCCGCATTATAAGGCCGAGGTATTCCAGCTTCCGCCTTTTAATAGTCAGTATGACTTCATCCTTCTTTCCAAGTCGATCCAACACCTCAGAATTCTGGATTCTGTCTGTCTACGAAATGCGAAGCATTCGTCTGTACACCCACATTTCGAATGATTCCAGTCTTTTACAGAGGGCTTGAGTAACTATCCACCCTTCCATTCTATAAAGTAACATGGGAAAGACGTAGGCACGTACCAGACACAGCCTTAGGTTTAGTTGTAGATTGCGGTTGTTGAGCAGTTTCTTTATCTTCATGAAGATGCTTCTCGCATATTCAGTGCGGACTCGTATTTCTTGGCTGCAGTCCCATTTCTGGTTGAGGTAACATACTAGATACTGGTATTGGTAAATCATAACGATGGGAACATTGTAGAGAGTAAGCTGCACATGGACGTCTTGCCGTTTACTGACGATCATGAACTATCACACAGCACATTATTATCAATTTCTCTAAAGTCTCAATCTCATTTATGTCTCTACCACTGTCTGCGAGTGAGTGTTAGTCATTTATTCGAATCCAACTCTTAGTATCCCCATAGAGCAAAGCGCACATTTCCTACTGTCTTGTACTACTTCCCGAAGATTTTCCAGATTTTCACCCAGAATTTCCTTGTTGTCATCAATCCATCCCATCCGCAGTCACTCTCTTCTCCTTTCGCCATCACTCCTCTCCGTCATTTTGTTTTCCATTGAATCATGTCTTCTCATAATATGACCAAAATATTTCAGTTTTTCTTCAGTACTCTTCAATTCAACAAGCAGCCTAGGTTAATTTTCTGAATATGGACTTACTAGGTTTGTCTTCTTAATGTTGGAAATACGAAAAACGTAAAATTAGGCGATTTCCTCAATTGAGCAGAAACGTTGAAAGGCTAAAGAGACCGAGAATGTTCTAAATTGTGATCTTCGATAGCTCTATCAAAATAAAAAAAATCGAAAATCACTTCCGGATTAAGTACAGTTCCGGATATACACCCTAAAATTGCTTGTTTCTTTACTCGCTTTCTTTTTATTCAAGTCCTAGCCAAAATAACTTATTTACATAACTGTGCCTGTAATGTGTTCATTGATTCAATACCCTCAGGCGTTTCTTTTGATATTTTGAATAATATTCATACCGAATTTAGTTATAAGGGCTTAAGAGGAACAATGCAGTGACTCACATGAGCGCTCGTAGCGGTAGAAAGAAGGCGAACTGCTAATATAATCGACCGGATAACGATGAATACAAAAATGATGGTCATTTTTAGGAATAAGTGCCGAATTTATTCTCATAATTTATTATATTTTATTTACCTAATATCCCTAGCATGTTTTCAGCATTGAGTAGCTTGCATTTTTATTAGAAACTGCTTTACGTCGCACCGACACACATAGGTCTTATGGTGAGGATGGGATAAGAAAGGCTAGGAGTGGGAAGGAAGCACACGGACTTTATTTGAGGCACAGTCCTTGGTGTGAAAATGGGACAACACGAAAAACCATCGTCAGGGCTGCTGAGAGTGCGGTTCGAACCCTCTATCTCCGAATTCAAGCTCACAGCTGCGCGTCCCTAACTGTGCATCCATCTCGCTCGGTAGATTTATTTTCTATTACCGGAGCTCTAAGGAGTTTTCACCAACGCCAGAGTTCGAATGATTCTATTCTTCGATGTTCAGCATTTTTCATAATAGTGAAGAGGGAATGGTGTCAATGAGAGGAAGCGAGAGGAATCAGGATGAAGGCGGAATGTATATGGGGATAAACTCTCAGAACTACGTACTTGATAACATCTATATAATACTGAATGGATGGTGGCGGGCGGATGAAATTGGAAAGCTGGCATATATTACAACGCACGGAGGTAATGTAATTGATTTGGTTTCGTGTACAGGAGATGTTTTAGAATAGGTAAATAAATTAATTATAGCGTGAGCCGAATCACATCATTCCGCGGTATCTATTATGGTGCGGATGTACGGGAAGGAGCAGGTAGGGGGTAATATTGTAACACAAAGGAGGTTAATATAAGGATGAATAAATGTAAGTCTTGCGGTAACACCTCAAAAAAGAGGCACATATTTAAGAGAAGAAGAATTTCAAATGATTAAGAGTGGAGTGAGGTACCGTTAGCGTTATTGATTAATAATCTGGACCTAGCGATAAAACTGGTTGAGAGACACTTTAAGGCCATAGCTCATGTGAAAATGAATCATAACAATAATAAACAAATTACAAATAAATAATTAATATTGTTATTTGATTCTGGTGTTTTCCAAATTCGTACGTTTGTCATCACTAGAGGGTTCATTCCCATCTATGTGTCATGTGTTAATGTCTTTCAGCTCTGTTCTATTCTATCGTGTTGTCTTTCGTTACATTTTATTTTTTTAGTTTCTGTTTATTTCTTCTATCACATTTGTCCCTGATTCGTCTGATGTCCTCTCTGTTACTCCTCACGCTCACATACGGTGTGGTAGAATATCTTAAATTGGAGCACGACCGATTTGATGCGTCGCTCTTGCGGAGCGCAGCGAGGAATCCAGTTGGCCGTGATTGGAGGTTAATGTTGTCGTCATCTCCCGCTTGGAGCGCTGTGCCAGCATACAGCGAGCCACCTGGTGACGAACGAGCGTACCACGACGGCTCCAACACGGCCGACTGGATTCCTCGCTGCGCTGAGCTAGCTAGATTGACGCATCAAGTCGGCCGTGGCTCCAATGGTAAAGAATTCTTAAATTCAAACCCGCATTATTGTAGAAGTTTTCCTTGTGAACATTCGAGATTTTCTTCTGAAGACGCGGGTTAAAGTTCTCTGCGAAACGTAAAGAATTTCACCTTGTTTCCTTCAAACGGCATAAGCCGAAAAGCCCATACCATGTCTATATACAGGAATTGTGGCAAATAAACAGATGATATGGGCGGAAGAATTTTCCATCCTCTTGAGATATCAGAATGGTTTCAGGAAAGGTAGAACAGTAGATAACATTATGATTGTAAAAACAGTAATAGATAAATATACCAAACGGAAAGGAGGAAAACTGCGTATAACGGTTATAGATATTGAAAAGGCCTCTGACACGGTTAGTAGGCTGCGCTGGTTGGGAAATTACGCCTGTCAGTGGTGCCTAGAAAGATGATACAAGTGATTGAGGCCATCCATGAGGGGTGAAGTGTTGAATTAGGGTAGGTGATGGAGTAGTATGTGGCCGAATAGAATCTAAATTTGGTTTGAAACAAGGGTGTAAGATATATCTTATTATATTTTTGTTATGTATCAATGATATAGTAATTGGGCATGGAGGAGATAAGTGAACATGCCAAGCTTTAGCGAATCATGAAAAACTAGCCCTAATTTTTGCAGACGATATCCTGCTGATGATGTTAACGGCCGGAGGAATGAAACAGAGTATCCATGCTGTGGTCGAATTTTCTAATAAATCGTCGTTAAAAATTAACATCTCTGAGACAAAAGTTCTGATTTGTAAAAAGGGCTGTAAACAAGCGAAGAAATAACATTGCATGTTAGACTGTTGTACATTACAGGTCACGAAGAGATTAGATTATCAAATAACGGGAAATGGGTCTACCGGCTAAAGCAAACAAAATTGGAAAGTCTTGCACCATTACCAGTGATTCGAATTATTGAAAATAAAATCCCAAGCTGTAGTAAAAAGTCGAATGTTATACGGAGCTGAACTTTGAGAAGCAGAGAAAGAATGTGAATCAGGTAGGCTAATGAGTAAGTTTTGTAAATTATCATGGTGTTACCAAATTTCAGAGCATTGTAATATTAATATATGAAGAAATAAAGTTGATATTCTAAAGAGAGACAAGATTCTGGGATTGCACTGGCTAACTAAAGTTAAAAGTATACAGGATAGGATGGGATCCGGAAATTATTCGGAGAAGGGCCTCGAGAAGATGGAGGTATTGACGAGTAAACAAATAACGACTTAAGGATACTCAAGGCAGTGACTGATGTCCGAATGTAATAGCACGGCGACTTTCTCAGAATACAATTGAATAAGTCATGGTATGAGCATAAATATTGTGAATTTAAATAGAAGAGTTACACGATGATTGAACTGGTGGATGATGGGAATTTATAAAAATAAGGGATGGATTCGAAAAATGGATACAGTGCTGTGCCTTCTCTGTAGTGAACATAATGTCAAGATCCTGTAATACATGTAGAGCAAACTACGGCTATACAGCTATGTTTGATCTATGAATATGTTAGTACAAAGACCTGTTAATAGTGATAATTAGTACAGTCAGTAATAAGTTGTATTATCGTTATATTGTCGTTGTTATTATTACTCCTCAATGTAAGTAAGAGTTAAATTGCATGGAATGGGTCAGAGTCCAATAGGTGCAAGTTTCTTCCTCATCTGATGTTAATCCGTAGCTATAAGCTGAGGGCATTAAATTCATTCATTCATTCATGCATTCATTCATTCATTCATTCATTCATTCATACATGCAGGCATTCATTTATTTAATTTATGCGTCATATCTGTTGAATGTTAAAGAGAATTCTGTACACACTGATGACATAAATAAATAAATAAATAAATAAATAAATAAATAAATAAATAAATATATAAATAAATAAATAAATGAATAAATAAATAAATAAATAAATAAATAAATAAATAAATAGTTGTTGACATCTATTCACATAACTGTGCATATTACGGTCGGTTTCCATATTATGTGCGTGTCTTCCTGCCAGTAAGATAACTTTAAATACGAAATCAATCGTAAAAATATAATTTTGTTGGGATGCAAGTCTTTTGAATTACTGGAGGGAATTAATTTTTCACTTACGTTCAGCTTAGTTTCGCTTACTGTTGCGCTACCCATATCGTACAGTCAATTTCCGTATTATTATTATTATTATTATTATTATTATTATTATTATTATTATTATTATTATTATTATTATTATTATTATGAACCCGTTTACTCTCCAGGGTTGGCATTTCGCTCGGACTCTGCGAGGGATCCACCTCTACCACCTCAAGGTCAGTGTAATGGAACGTCAAACTTTGGGTAGCGTTTTACAAATGGGGAGGAGGACCTGTACCTCGCCCAGGCGGCCTCACCTGCTATGCCAAACAGGGACCTTGTGGCGGGATGGGAAGATTGGAAGGCATAGACAAGGAAGAGGGAAGGAAGCGGCCGTGGCCTTAAGTTAGGTATCATTCCGGCATTTGCCATTTCCCATTTGAAGTGGGAAGCCAGGGAAAACCACTTCGAGGTTGGCTGAGGAGGGAATCGAACACCCCTCTACTCAGTTGACCTCCTGAGGCTGAGTGGATCCGTTCCAGCCCCCGTACCACTTTTCAAATTTCCTGGCAGAGCCGGGAATCGAACCCGCGCTAATCGCACTAAACACTACACTACAAAGGTGGACATTTTTACTATTATTACTTGAGGAATTACATTTTTAAATGCTGTTTTTTAGTGGCGTGGTCCTCTAAAGAACTTTTGCCACTACTTGCGCCATATGTTATGAACCTGCGTGTAATTGTATTGCGGAAGTGTAAAGTGTTGAATGTGAGGAAAGGAACGATTAGTATGACACAAACGCCCAGTCCCCAGGCCAGGGATATTTATCATTTACAATTAAAAACCCCTGACCCTGCCTGGAATCGAACCCCGGGCCACCGGGTGACAGGCGGACGCGTTGCCCCCTACACCGCGAAGCCGAAATTAATTAATCTTTATGTTAAAAACATCGAATCACTATTTGTACTAAAGTATGAACGAGGTAATATTCTCTAAATTTGGCCTCCTATGCAATGCCATTTAAACAGCTTGTCACCTTTAGAAGGATGTTCGTCCTAGGGGCGACCACACAGGATGTTGAATTTCCACTCCAGCCATGTTCTTTCCCACAGTAGGGAACGGCACAGATCTGAAGTTGTGGAGAAACCCTCCACTGCATGGAGCCATTAAAGAAATGACGTCGAGAGTTTACGTGTTGGTGCAGCATAAAGCAGATCGATCTCAAATAAGCTGGAGCTCGATATAACCAGATCATTTTTCCTTTTGATGCCTTCACGGGAGAGAAATATTGAATCGAGTAGCTTACGTTCAGCAACCAGGGAGATTACCTGCCTGAACGGAACGAGGATAAACCCCGTGGGATTTGCAAACGATATTCACATGTTGGAGAAACCATCATGATTGACGATGTAGGCAGAACATGCACTATAAACATCTGTGAATATATGCCGCTCCCTGAGTTCGCAAATAATCCACAAACATGTCTCAGTTTTTCACAGATAATGCCGGAATATTTAAAATTTTGTTTCATATTCCTTTATTGTGGGATACAACCTCCTGAGACCTTCAACTGTCAAAGAATTACGTTTTTAATGTATTACTTCCTTACAAATTATAGGTCCTAAGCGCACCTGTTACAGAAATTCTGGAAGCACTTCAATAAATCATCAAGTTTTTACCACAAAACTACCACTTCTCTTTTCTTATCGTGGTTATTTTCACCTTTTTAAGGATTACATACTAAATTCTCCTCTTGTTCACATATTGAAGGCGATATGTCAGTAACTTCTTGAAATTCGTACCTTTTCTTAAGTTGGTGCGGTTTTTATTTAACAAATCAAATTTTAGCATTACTCCCACATGCCCATCCCGCAGTCCAGGATGGAGAGTCTGCCTGTTATCGGAAGGCCCCGGGTTCAATAGCGGCTCAACTGACTTCTTTCGGCTGCACTCCCTTACATTTGTTTTGAATTTATTTGTTTTCATCTTGTACTCTTTCTCCAAGACTATATCCATACCATTAAACCTTATCGTACCGTACAGTAGGAATACCGAGGCGGTAAAGGCGTGCTCGGTTCGCCCGGAATGACGTGAGTTCGAAACCCCGCCAGGAAGTCGTAACATTTAAGAAACAAGATTTCCACTTCCGAAGGTGCACATGGGCCTGAGGTTCACTCAGCCTGCACTAAAACTGAGTACAGGGTTAATTCCTGGGGACAAAGGCGCCCGGGTGTAGAGCTAACCACTTTACCCCATCAAGTGCCGAGGTTACAGATAGTGGAAGCCTTTACCTTCCACCCCTCCAAGGGCCTTCATGTCCTTAATGGAGATGACTTTGCTACTTTGCTACAGTAGGAATATACTGTATGTTTGCTCGACTCATTTATGCACTCCTACAGCATAATTTATTTAACTGGGGACCGACACATTTGACAGACCAAAAATGCTATATTTCAATGGTTTTTCATTTAAAATTGAGCTCTGTCACACAAACAAGACCTTTATCTGTAAGGTCGTTGCTAGTTTCCCGAAACGTTTATTTTTCAGAACCGTTTCCCTGATAACTGATAATCCCTGATAATTTTTAAGATTTCAGGATGAAATTTTGCGTGCATGCATGTATATTTCAAATGGATGAAGAACATATACTAGCATTATTGAACTATCTCCACTGGTTAAATTTAAAAAGTATATTTTCAAATGAAAATTTATGAAGAAATTTACTAATTTAAAATAAACTCATGGAAAAATATACTTGATGGAGTTCACTCGTTCCAGTACATGTTGTAGCTATAACATCACTGATCACAATAAAAAACAATCATAGGAGAACGTTCATGTGTTTGGAAATAATCAAGGAAACGGAAAAATAGTGGTCATGATACACCGTTATTTTGAATAATTAAATATAATGGCATAGGTTTACATGATTTCTAAATATTGTAATGGTTATAGTGTCCGCCATGCCAACTTGCTACGGGCCCGCCTCATCACCGTATTCGGCCCACCCCCTTACTTCAGCCGCGCCAATCACGTGCAGCACTTTAGTGCTAGGCCAGCCACTCTCGCCTCCGCCCGCGATCCCACAGCAGAGGACTACGGAAACGCCTGGAAGATTAATCTGGAGTCTTCTATTTCGCGAGGTTCCTGGATCCGTCGAACATCCGGACTATTCCAGAAGGGCTGGCGCAGATATATAAGAGCAGTTACTTGCCTGCAGTCAGTCAGTGAGAGTTAGTGAGAGACGGAGTGAGTGTGTGAGGAGTGAGATTGACTTCGCTGGCGTGAGTTAGCGAAGAGCGCAGTCAGTGATAGCCTGGTCTGAGATGTCAGCCAATAGAGTATCTGCCTGTTGGAGCCGATGACTCGTTCCTGTTCCCCTGACGTCGTGTGTGTGTGTGTGTGTGTGTGTGTGTGTGTGTGTGTGTGTGTGTGTGTGTGTGTGTGTGTGTGTGTGTGAGAGAGAGAGAGAGAGAGAGAGTCCCTTGTGGCCGGCTGCTAGAGAAGAACCTTGGGTGTTCTGGAGCGGCGAAGAAGGGTACAGTGGGTAACGACGTGTGTAAACTGCGAACGGGGTTCGACGGATTGAGTGAACAGCGGATACTATCCCGACCTGCGAAACTGACGTGCAGGCTGTGGACCGTGACAGCGCTAACGAGTGTGACTGAGTGGCTGAGAGAGTGTACTGTAAATAATCGATGACTGTGTGTGTGTGTGTCATTGTAGATGGAACATAAGAGAAACTAAGAGAGAGAGAGCGCGCGAACCGTATAAGTGTGTAACCGTGTACTTGCGTAACTTGTAATCTCAGCTATCGTCTGTGTGTGTGTAAATCTGTAATTGTAGTGCTTAGTTAATAAATCTTAGAAATAGGACGCTACCAGGTGCTGTACTCATTTATTTACTCCACCAACACGTTATAACATGTAGGCAAATTGTTAAGGGATGATATACTTTTTTGGTAGTGGCTTTACGTCGCACCGACACAGATAGGTCTTATGGCGACGTTGGGAGAGAAAATGCCTAGGAGTTGTAAGGAAGCGGCCATGTCTTTAATTAAGGCACAGCACCAGCATTTGGCTGGTGTGAAAATGGGAAACCACGGGAAAACAATCGTCAGGGCTGCTGACAGTGGAATTCGAACCCACTATCTCCCGAATGCAAGCTCACAGCCGCGCGCGCCTAACCTTACGGCCAAATCGCCCGGTGAATAATGTATTTGTCATACCAAGTTTTCTTTTAGTATTCATTTCGTTTGCTGCGGAACAAGGTTTAATACACCCCATTTTTCTTTATTCTATGTTCTATGGTCCATTTTCTTTTACGCGTTAGCATAGGAAAATGAACGCAACAAAAATTGTTCTGATGGACTGCATATCCTTATGTGACTGCAAGGCGTGACCTATCCTAAAGAAAATAATGGTTTGAAAGACTATTAATCTTAAATCTAACCATGTTTTGTTTAGACACTGTCTCTGACTGTGAATTAATTACTTATAAATAATTAAATCCGTTACCGTTCACAATATATTATTGAATTTCCTTCACAACGCGTTTCATAGTCTAGACTCGTTCGTCAGCTGGTGAAATGATGACATTCAATTAATGTTGTGAAGGAAACTTTCAAAATTCAATAAAAATGTGACTGGTAACGGATTTAATTATTTATACAAGAAGAGTATTATCAGATACGCGGTGTGCTCACACAGTGACGATATAATCTACCTCACGTAAATTGTACTGCGCTAAAGCCCTTGTCAATTTGTATGTGTCTACATCGATAATAGAGTTTACAGAGGAGAAAAGACTGCCCGGCAGCATCTGTAGTCAATATCCCGGGACTCACTTTATTACTAAATTACCTGTACACCCCGCTGATAATTGGCGCAACTAACTCGATGTCACATAAAAGCACTTTTTTGGCCTAGTTGCACGTCGGGTGGAATTAACTCTACCTCAATTGAATTGCTTGTCATTAGCATTGCAGATACACAAGATTAGCGTAAATCGAACGACGTGGTATGGGAAGTACTTTGCGGATTTCAACACAGAGCAGTCCTGAATCCTCGCGTCTGATATAATCAATTGACAGGAACATTTTATATTCTTTACGGCCTAAGACTTACTTCAAAAAGTCATACAGTACCTTGTATAGAATCTGTTTTAACGTCGCACCGATTCAGATACAGTAAGTCTTCTGGCGACGATGAGAAAGAAAAGGGCTAGAAGAGGGAAGAAAGTGAATGTGGCTTTAATTAAACCTAGAAATGCTTCATGTTAATCTGTCAAATGCTGCAGTAATGTTCAACAATGCACATAATACAATAAAGTTCCTGAAAGCATACCGTTATCATAATTGTACCTTATCATACATTAATGTAGAGGTGAAAGACTGGTCTACGTAATTTTGATAGAAGTAAAGAATCATGGCCTGTTTTGATTAATCATAAAGAGGAATTTTATAAGATATTTTAATAAAAAATATTTACTTTTCTACACTAAAAAAGGATGTTTTCACATACAGTTTGTCTCAAAAACATGATCGTTGTAAAATCAAAGCGTATTTTTAATTACTCAAGAACCAGTTTTCAATTATTTCTGTTAGTTCCAGAAGAAAACAACGCGTTGGCTGCCATTTTGCTCAATGAACCTCGCTGTAAACATGAAAATACTTTGACTTTTGCATCCAAATAATAGCCGATGATCGTCATTTGATTCTCAAAGGCTTTAAAAATGAAAGATAAAGCTATCCGAAACCAGCATTACTTGACATTAATGCAATCTGGTGATTTGCAAAGCACTTCAGTTTGAATTCGTAGACCGTCTCTCATAGAAACGACCGCGCTTGATCAAACAGCACACCATCTCTCTGGAAGACGGTCCGCAGTTCTATAGTTAAGCTACAGCCCAAGGATTTTCCTGTTGTGAAAATGGGAAACAACTGAAAACCGTCTTCAGGGCCGCCGAAAGCTCCTGAATGCAAGCTGATAGCTACGTGACCCAAACCACAGATGGTGGGTTCGAACCCCACTGTTGGCAGCCCTGAAAATGGTTTTCCGTGGTTTCCCATTTTCACACCAGGCAAATGGTGGGTATGTACCTTAATTAAGACCACGGCCGTTTCCTTCCCATTATCCCATCGTCGCCATAAGACATATCTGTGTCGGTGCGACGTAAAGCAAATAGCCCCCCCCAAAAAATAGCTAACCGCAGAGTCACTTGTTCGGTTATACAGGAGTCAGAAGCTGTCTTAATTTTATACAAAAATTCAATTTTTTCATATTGTTGGAGACTGTTCATTATAGTAATCCAATAACCTTCGACCATAGCCCGCCTGGAGTCCATGGTCGTTAAGATATCGATTCTTTTTGATCTGACAAAGTTGTTAGCTGTTTCGAGTCCCGTTGCTGGGAAAATTTTCACCATTAACATGTTGGCTGTCTGGATAGAAGGTATGTAATTTCTAGTCACTAGATTGCGTACAAAAAGCCTGGGTTCGATTCCAAACCTCTCCACAGTTTCCATATGGTTTGAAGGAGTATGGCGCTGTTTATGGTGACCATCCGCCGGACTGAGACTTTAAGCCTTAAGCAGATCGGTTCGTATTTTTCGACATGTGTATCCTATGTATCGACACTGGGTTTCGTCCTTCCCGTAGCTCATTATCATCGTTATTTCACGCCTAGAAGCGTAGGTCACCCATGGGTGTCAAAAGAGAGATCTTCACTAGGTCGCTCAATAGGCCACAATCAATCAATCAATCAATCAATCAATCAATCAATCAATCAATCAATCAATCAATCAATCAATCAATCAATCAATCAATCAATCAATCAATCAATCAATCAATCAATCAATCAATCAATCACCGCACTCCGTCGTAAAGGGGAAAAGACCATTGTGATAAGGATATAAATTAACCCTCTACCTCGTAATTTTCATCCAGGTAAGGTGAAAAAAATAATGAAATGGCGTATGGCTTTTAGTGCCTGGAGTGTCCGAGGACATGTTTGGCTCGCCAGGTGCAGGTCTTTTGATTTGCCACCCGTAGGCGACGTGCGCGTCGTGATGAGGATGAAGTGATGATGAAGACGATACATACACCCAGCCCCAGTGCTAGCAAAATTATCCAGTGATGGTTAAAATTCTCGACCCTGCCGGGAATCAAACCCGTGACCCCTGTGACCAAAGGCCAGCACACTAACCATTTACCCATGGAGCCGGGCCCAGGTAAGGTAAACAATGTAATGTAATTATTTCAGATGAGAGCCTCCGTAGTCATTTTCTTTAGTCTTACAAGGAGAGGCCAGACCCTGCGTCCAACTTATTTCAACGAGGTTCAATTTACCTGAGCTGAAACACTCAACAGTAACTCGTGTATAACGATTTAGGTCAATACACTTTCTTTTCCGGAAAGAAATGAGGTCAAATGTCATGTTCTAGGATCAGCTTCTGACAAAGCGGAGGTGATGTAAGACTGGCTGACTTCTAATCGTCAGGGTGAAGAGATAAAAGTTGTTACGCTCTTGTTTTTGATGAACTTCGTTGTTCTTGTCACCTGCTGGCAGATGGGAAATCTGGCAGGACATCAAAGATCCCAGCAGGAATTCAGAGATGAATCGCTAGTGTAAAATGGTTTGTGTAAGGAATACCGGCTTTGTGTAGGACCTGTTGATAGAGGCAGTGAAAATGTACTGTGAAAGACAGATGTCATAAAGAAATATCTAAGTCATTCTTTCTCGTCTATAATAAGATCTTACACAGCTTTTTGTTGACCCTGTCTGAAGACTGCATAAAATGAATTATAATACTTTAGAGCCTGAAAATACTTCCACTGGTCTCGCCGGCGCCAGCTTCTATCCTTGGAGTTACTGCACATTAACCCTAGAACTGCGCACGGCTGTCAGAGAAGCAGTCTCCAAATTCGAACTTAGTTTTATTGTAAATCACCAGATGGAACTAATATCAAGTTGTGCTAGTTCCGGATACTTTAATCTTTCGTTCTGAAAGCGTTTCAGAAACAAATGACGAGCTTAGGATATGATTTGGCCGAAGAAGTGGAAATACTTCCACGTTGACATTGAGGCTGCATTGAATAAATTGCAGCCAACACGATTTTATCAGTAACTAACACAAATAATTGAAAACTAATTATTTTGAAAAAGACACTTCACCCAGTATTCGGGAGATAGTAGGTTCGAATCCCACTGTCGGCAGCCCTGAAAATGGTTTTCCGTGGTTTCCCATTTTCACACCAGGCAAATGCTGGGGCTGTACCTTAATTAAGGCCACGGCCGCTTCCTTCCCACTCCTAGCGCTTTCCTGCCCCATCGTCGCCATAAGACCTATCCGTGTCGGTGCGACGTAAAGCAACTAGCAAAAAAAAAAAAAAAGAAAGACACTTTAAACTCTGCGAATGTTTTTGAGACAAATTTTATGTGAAAATATAACTTTTAGAGCTTAAAATAAAACACATTTTAATTAGTTCAAAATAATGACAATGACAACTTTATTCCTATCAAGATAAATCTTTCATGTTTACGTTGCTGTGTGATAAGGTCAAGTTATGATTACGATGTGCAATGAGAAACGGTTTCCTTTTATTCCGTGCATTGGGAAATTACTGCAGCATTTGTCACAAAACCTGAAACCGTTCTAGGAGGAAATGTAGGTGTGTAAATGCAGGCATTAACAAGCCGCCAAAATAAATCACTTGACGGACATGATGACACAGTTGTGAGATAGACACCGATCAATGGTGTGGTGATTAAATCAGGTTGTATTAAAACGAAGAGAAGTCCTCTCAGATGTAATTACTGTGTTGATAAGATTAACAGTAAGTACCAACAATGGGTGTTAATATACGGGAATATCATCATTGGGGTATTTACATAAACGGGATTGTAATAAATGGTATAATAAATGGTACAGACCTGTTTATACGGTTATGGGGGTATTTAGGGGTTGTAGTAAGGATGTAAGGGAGAGAATCCCAATAAGAGTTGAACTGTGTATGGGACTCACACAAGGATTACTTCATACGAGATTTGGAAAAGATTCAAAGGAATGCAGCATGATTTGTTCTGGGTGGTGCAAATTTTGGGCTGGAAAAACTTGAAAGTAAGGAGACGAGCGTCTCGACTAAGCGGAATGTTTCGCGCAGTCAGTTGAGAGATGGATTGAAATGGCATTAGTACACGAAAAATATTATATGAAATGGCGTATGGCTTCTAGAGCCGGGAGTGTCCGAAGATATATTCGGCTCGCCAGGTGCAGGTCTTTCGAGTTCACGCCCGTAGGTGACCTCGCGTCATGATGAGGATGAAATGATGATGAGGAGGACAACATATATACCCAGCCGCCGTGCCATTGAAATGACCCAATGATGGTTAAAATTCCCGACCAGCCAGAAATCGAACCCGGGAACCCTGTGACCAAAGGCGAGCGCGCTAACCTTGTAGCCATGGAGCCGAACACTAACAATATGACATGCACATTTTAAGAATAGAAACGATCATAAAATGAAGATCAATTTGAAATTCAACAGTAGTAACTGGAGCAAGTATTCATTTATGGGAAGAGGAATTCCGAATTAGAATAATTTATCAAGGGATATGTTTGATAAATTTCCAACCTCTTAACATCATTTACTAATAGGTAAAGAAATGTTAGGATATCTGCCTCTTGGGGAACAGCCCTAAATGCAGATCAGCGGTGACTAATTGAAAATTATTTTCGATTTCTCTACTGAGTACACGAAGAAATGTTTGTCCCTGTTTGTCCTTTTTTCGCACTGTTTAACGCGAAATGTAACAAGACTATTAATCTAATCGTGGATGGATCAATTTAACATTACAACTGCCAAAAGTCGCTCTTGCAACGCATAGTACATGCACTCGCTTAATCAGCTATAACAGCATTTATACCAGGTGGCTCTCGAACGCCGTACTTTCTACTTATAAATGCCCCGCATGCACAAATGATGAATGGAATGACTACCAACTAATTTTCATATGGAAACAACTGCCAGCGGTCAGGTTACATCAGAATATGAAGAGATAAGAAACGGAGTGTCGCTCGCACCATATTACTCAGCGCTACCGGTCGAATGCACCCCTTGCATTAGTAAACATCGTTTTCGACCGCATAGTTCTATGCTGGTGTATGGTACAGCCGCACTATATTTGCTGTTTGCATATCAGCATTGGTTAGTGTGATCAGCAGCGACGAATACACAGATATTATTTTAATCTGGACAATCTGGTTGGAATGCAACAGAAGCTCCAAACAGACGTATGCCTTCTACACACGTACTTCACCGAACAGTATTAGCCGCTTCCTTCCCTCTTCCTTGTCTATCCCTTCCAATCTTCCCATCTCCCACAAGGCCCCTGTTCAGCATAGCAGGCGAGGAAGACTGAGCAAGGTACGGTCATTCTCCCCAATTGTATCCCCCGATCCAATGTCCCACGCTCCACGACACTGCCCTTGAGGCGGCTGAGGTGGGATCCGTCACTGAGTCCGAGGGAAGAACCAACCCTGAAGGGTGAACAGATTAAGAAAGAAAGAATGAATTTAGGGAAAAACACTCGGCAGTTCTAGGGTTAAACAAATGCAGTTAACATATTGGTTATTCAGCCGGTAAACAACTGAAGAGCGCTTAGAGTCGCAAGCTCTAAAAGGATCAGACTATAGAATATCTGTCCACTGCGAGTGTGCAGTAGGGTACAATTATTGAGCTTTCTGCTTGCGTTACACTGTGATATAAGTGTTGCACCTGAGGCTTGTCCTATATTGTGCTTCTTCGTTTGCAGTAATTCAAACTTGTTAGTAACTTTTGGTGTTGCAGCGAAATGTTGCTATACATTTGTTGTTTACCGAGCGAATTAGCAGTGCGGTTAGAGGTGCACATCTGTGGGCCTGTATTCAGGAGGTATCGTATTAAAATCCCAACCCTGGCTCCCCTGAAGATGTTTTTTCCGTGTTTTCCCAATTTCACACCAGGAAAATGTTGGAGGTGTACCTTCATTGAGACACAGCCACTACCTTACCAATCACAGCCCTTTCCTATCCGTCCGCCACCGGAAACCTGCGATGTGTTAGTGCGAAGTTAAACAAGTAGAAAAAAAGCAGTTGTCGTTTGCCGAATGACGAATCGGTACAGGCAGGCATTACTAACGATTCAATGTTATGGGCAGGAGAAATACATTTTTGCAACTCGTGGATGCCCGTCAACTTACAAAGATCAAGCTGTGGAGTGGCTGCATCAGAACGGCGATAAGGAAAATAAATCTCCTTCAGGAAGTTCAAGGAGTAGAGGAGTATAATTTAAGCGGTGAGGGATCCCGAAGAACGCCGGATACTCTTTTGTGAACTCCTGGAATGAAGAAAATCAGACGCTCGACTATGAATGCCATTAATTCCCTTCAGCAGATATATATATTCTACGGCATATTTATGTCTGCTAGATTTGTATTTTAAAAAATTCAACTATAAAACAAACTGTTCATATCTGCGAACTAAACCGATCGTTTGATTGCAACTGGAATTTACGGGGAAAATTACAATATTATAAAGGTGTTCGTCCCTAAATCGCTGTACCCTATGTACTAGGGAGTTAACGCCTGCTATGTGCGGCAACCAAACATTCAGCGGAAAATTAATCTTTAGCGTAAGTTCAAGCAACGACGGCACGGGCCAACCCAGACGAAGAATGTAAAAATCAACACCACATCGCGCACCTCCTGCTCTTAAGTAACTTAAATGTACTTCATTGCAAATTAATAATAATAATAATAATAATAATAATAATAATAATAATAATAATAATAATAATAATAATAATAATAACATATACATATACACATTATCATTATAGACTGTTATGCCTTTCAGCGTTCAGTCTGCAAGCCTCTGTGAATTTACTAAACGTCGCCACAATTCTCGATTTGCAACTAGTGCTGTGGCCTCATTTAATTCTATACCTCTTTAAATCGTTAGAAAACGAGTCTATCCATCGTCGTCTTGGTCTCCCTCTACTTCTCTTACCCTCCATAGCAGAGTCCATTATTCTCCTCACATGATCCCACCACCAAAGCCGATTTATGCGTACAGCTTCATCCATCGAGTTCATTCCTAAATTAACCTTTATCTCCTCATTCCGAGTACCCTCCTGCCATTGTTCCCACCTGTTTTACCAACAATCATTCTTGCTACTTTCATGCCTGTTACTTCTAACTTATGAATAAAATATCCTGAGTCCACCCAGCTTTCGCTCCCGTAAAGCAAAGTTGGTCTGAAAACAGACCGATGTAAAAATAGTTTCGTCTGGGAGCTGACTTCCTTCTTACAGAATACTGCCGATCGCAACTGCGAGCTAACTGCATTAGCTTTACGACACCTCTATTCAATCTCATTTACTATATTACCATCCTGGGAGAGCACACAACCTAAATACTTGAAATTATCGACCGGTTCTAGCTTTGTATCACCAATCTGACATTCAATTCTGTTGCATTTCTTACCTACTGACATCAATTTAGTCTTCGAGAGGCTAATTTTCGTACCATAGTCATTGCACCTATTTTCATGTTCCATGATATTAGACTGCAGGCTTTCGGCACAGTCTGACATTAAGACCAAGTCGTCAGCATAGGCCAAACAGCTTACTACATTTCCACCTAACTGAATCCCTCCCTGCCATTTTATACCTTTCAGCAGATGACCCATGTAAACCACGAACAGCAAAGGTGAAAGATTACAGCTAATAATAATAATAATAATAACAATAATAATAATAATAATAATAATAATAATAATAATAATAATAATAATAATAATAGTAATAATAATAATAATAATAATAATAATAATAATAATAATAATTATAGGAGCTCACGTGATTCAAACGGCCAGTCTCTCACCACTGGGTTCCATGTTTTAAATCAAACAATAACTACTACATAAAACGAACACATAGTATTGCAATATGGTATTTCAGAAGAATGTTAAAGGTGAGGTGGGTATGTCTGAAAATAAATTGAGGTATGCTGAAAAGACTTGCTGATAGGAGAACAATTTTGTAGCATTTGACTAAAAGGAGGGAGTTTGCTAGGACACATCTTAAGACACCGAGGTCGTCTTCAGTTAGTTCTTGAGGAAAGCATAGCCAATAAGAGCAGTCGAGGTAGATAACGGCATGAATATGACAAACATACTAACAATAATATGAATGATAATGTTAATAATAATAATAATAATAATAATATTAATAATAATAATAATAATAATAATAATAATAATAATAATAATAATAATAATAATAATGTTATTGTGTTTAATGCACCCTGGTGGGGGTGTGATCAGCGTCATGCAATTGTAATTATGATGAATTATTGAGGAATATATATTTCATTGTCAGAATAAATAGTATCTTACTGTACATATAGTAAGAACAGGCCAGGCCGAGAGGGCAGGTTTCACCATACCACAGACTGCTGTCTCCAGTGAGATTAACAAACACAATGAGGGACAGAATTAGGTTTCTCAGAATTTGTGCCAACAAGGAAAGAGAGAGGATAACTTGTTGACAAAGTTTTCCTAGCCCGGGGCAGTCTTGGTAGTAGCAACAGCGCAGGGAGCCGGGTGCAAAATTCTGAGAAATGATGGCGAGGTATCTCCATGTAACTAGCGGGAGTTGAACGTGGGGTTGGCACTGGAAGAAAAAAATATGAGCCTTCCCGGTCACGTGGTTAAGGTGGACCAATGGAAAAATTCACTTGACCAAAGCAAGGCGACAACTTCGTATTGTAAGAAGCACTAGCGAGGCTAACTCCGTGGATTAAACTGATAAAAAAAGTGAAATATCGATTCAGAATAAAGTGGAATTTAGGAGCCTTACTATACCATAAAACTTATATAAAGTTAATAATTGCGGGAGATTGCATGGTGTAATTCTGAGAATTCATGGACGCTATTCGTTGATTGGCTGAAGGCAAAGGACGCCACAATAGAGCGCGAAACCCCGAGCCGGGATACGGCAGCTAAATTCGCGAATATATCCATTACCATCGAACGATAATAGTTGAGAATTGGTATAGAGCATTTGAGAACATAATTACATCATTGGATCATATATTAAAGATACGGGCCAAACCGCAAACTGTCGTATGAAGATATCGGGACTGTGCATCCCAAGATGACCTCCGTTGAACTCGGAAGAGAGGGGATACAAGTATAAATATGAGGTCGTACACTAGGACGCGAAAGTACTTCTGATATCGTGTTCGAGCGGTCACCACGCCAGTGCTGCGAAAGTACTTCTGATATCGTGTTCGAGCGGTCACCACGCCAGTGCTGCGAAAGTACTTCTGATATTGTATTCGGGCGGATACCACGCCAGTGGTGCGCAAGTACTTCTGATGAAGTGTTCGAGCCGTGACTACGCCCGGGGTGCGAGTGTGTACTTACTCGTGGAGTAGAGTTCGAAGTATTATATTGTTACATAGTACAGTGATTCATGACGTGATGTAGCTCATATTACAGTTTTGAGCGGTCTACTTGTATGAAGTGTTTCAAATAGACAGGACTCAGTAAAGCATAACTTACGGAGTGTGAGATTCTACCAACAGATTCGGAAGTGCGTTACATGAGAACGGGCACGAGTGTTTATGTCACCTAGTAAACAGTCGATTCTAAACTGATACCTGGTTAGCTACACGAACGTGAGACGGGAAATTCAAGTGCGCGTACGGGCCATTGTAAAGGGAAACCCGAGGTATCCCATGTTCCTAGTGTCCGGGAAAGGAATGAAGAATGTATATTTACATTAAGTGGGCTAGATACAAGGCCGAGAGTGTAAAATTTGTGAATAGAAGTTAGGGTGGAAATTATTCCAAAGTGCAACAGTTAATTTATTTGTTTCTATTCAAAATGTGTAAAGTTGGAAAGGGTCAAGGATTAATTCTTCAAGCTGGCATGAATACCAGTGAAATGCATTGCTAAAAACCGGAGGGGCTATGGCTTCTCGTCCGGTTTTAGCAGACTACAATGGCAGAGTTGAGTACCTTTTAATATATTTATAGATTGCTATCGTTAGGGGGAGGAAATCATATTTTATCATGGTAACTTGATTGTGAAACGAGCCGTTACGGCTCGTATAAATTCAAAGATAGATAGACAAAGGGACAAATTAATATGTAGATTAGATCAAGCACTCATCATAATTTTGATTATTAAATACAGTATAGTAGGGTTGAGTTGTTCATTCAAGTGCTTGAGTTGTTTGCTATGATATGGAGCACGTTTCACATAAAGATAATGTAAATATTCATTTAGAAGTGCTTCCAAAGTGGGTTTCCGTTATCGGAACTTTTATAGATATTAAGGCATGTTGTTAAGATAATCCAGAGGTAGGATTGTCAAGTGATTTAAATTGTTGTGGGACGGAATGGAATCCATTGATTTGTGTGTAAATATCGCGAAGTTCGCCAGTGGACAAAATAATAATAGTCTGTACAAGTGTCGAAGTAGGACATTAGAATTTGGTAATGTGTAAAGGCGTGTTTAATATTAATCTTTGAGAATAAAGGCACGGGCCTAGTTGGACAGTATGATTGCAAATTAAAGTAATTTAAATGTGGAGATCACATGTGCCGTGAATAATTATAATTTGTGCAGTGAATCCGGTTTTTAGCGTTAATTTTGATTTAACGTTTTTGGACTCCATAATAATCATAAATAATTTTGGTAGAAACGAGATAGGCACTGTTATAATATGGTCACGCTATGTTTGAGATCCAGAGGGATTTGAGCCAAAAGTTGAGATTTGGAGTTTTGTGGGACAGAAATCCGGCCCGAAATGAAAGTGAATTGTACTGATGTTGATGAAGAAATAGATGGATCTTAAGGCCTGCATAGAGGTTGTATTTATATACCGGTGTCTTGAGTGGCAGAATAGAGTCCACACACCGAGGGTTAATTTGTGAAAATGTTTTGAAGAGTTCCAATGGATAAATGGACTTCAAAATGGAAAAGGAAGGAATAATTTAACACTTGCAGAGATTGGAGGTATTTGCCCAACTGCGAGGTGTTATGGGATTTGAGAATTGTCTTAGGAGCATATGGTCTCCATGAATTAACGGCAGTACGAAAATAAGGTGGCGGATTCGAACACTATTATGTCCTGACCGATGTGAATTCGGATCTTGGTGATTTCTGTTTGGGAGAGAACGTATGTGACCAAATTATAAAGATGGGGAATAAAAATAAAGATTCTCGAAAGAAGTAATAATAATAATAATAATAATAATATTCCAAGTAAATCATATCTGGACTGATTAGTGCCAAAATAAATAGGAATTGTAAAAGGGGTTATGCGTTAAACATATTAAGAGGGGAATACCGTGTAACAGGCGAAATTATTTTTTAAAAAAATTATAATAATAATAAAAAAATAACTATTTTTTTTAAAGAAGAATTTACTTTTTTTTAAATTTGGACATAATAATGACGTTGGGAGTTGAAATGAAAAATTTGAGATTTTTAACTAATAATAATAATAATAATAATAATAATAATAATAATAATAATAATAATAATAATAATAATAATAATAATAATAATAATAATAATAATATTTAATAAAATATTTTTATTTTATTTATTGTTCTTATTATTTCGGAGGCTGATGATGGATGATACTAGGGAAGTCAGCTGGCGAATTAACGAAATAATGTCAATTGGTTGTAAATAATAAGTTAAGTTAATGTGTGTAAATGAAGGCAAATCCCTACATCTGGACCATTAGGTTAGAGTCCCTTTGTCGTATTCCTTCAACTAACGATTAGCATATCTTGGTTAGGAACCCGGGGAGAGTTTGTAGTTTCCCGGGTTGGTCTCATCTCAATTAAAGTAGAGGCGATAACATGGTCCATGTGATCGCGCCTACTTAGCCAACAGGTTATTGGTCCATGATCAAATATGGTCATGGTGTTAACGAAGGTAAATCTGATACCTTCAGACGTCAACGGTTCCACCACCCAAATGGAAGGATGGTCAAAAGTGACAAATATTATGTAATCATTTTTCAGGAATAATTTGCCAAATTACCGGCAAATCAAGGGTCAACAGATTTTGATTGCGTGTAAAATTTCATTTGTTTACTTAAATAAAATGCTCCTTTAGCATTTGCAAGGAAACAGTTCCAGGTTCTTGTTCTTGTAGAATAGTAAACCCTTGGTGACCGTTTAAATATCCGTCCCCATTCCTAGGACGGAGCCTTCATAATTTCCCTTTGATCTGAATATATATAATTTGTGTGTTTTATGATGAGCCTTAAAGTTAAAGATTAGAGTGTTCCGTTCAACCCTGTAGTACTGATTGGATGGCGCCCTTACATTTAGTTTGAGATCTTATATCTCAAAATATTTTTTTATTGAGTATTAGTTGCGATGGATTCGGACCGTAACACTCCCTGAGATAAATGCTGGTTGGGACTCAGGCTTTGAGCGGGTACATTAAGTCCCACTAACTACCTTGACAGTTTTCGGAGACGCCGAGGTGCCGGAGTTTAGTTCCACAGGAGTTCTTTTACGTGCCAGTAAATCTTCCCACACGTAGGTGACGTATTTGAGAACCTTCACTTACCACCGAACTGAGCCAGGATCGAACGTTCCAAGTTGGGGTCAGAAGGCCAGCGGCTGAACCGTCTGAGCCACTCAGCCCGGCAAATACAAACATACTAAAGCAGCTGAAGTAATGTTGAAATGAGAAGATTAGCTCAGGATGGGGTCACATGGAGAGTTCCACCAAACCTGTCTATGTACTTACAAAACGAACACAATAACCGCTGTCATCTTTTTGAGCTAATGATTTGTTCTACTGCTTGGTTTATTGTAACGAGAATCCATGATTTAGGAATGTTTATTCTTCCGTTCCTCCTGAAGAAATTATTTATGTGTGTATGGATGTATGTATGTATGTATGTATGTATGTTTAGTCATCAGCCCGAAGTTTGGTTGGATTCTCAACAGCTCCGCCATCAGCTGTCAGAGATGGTCTAGGCATCACTGAAGATGCGTACTAGGGAAATGAGGATTGAGGTAGTTTCCCATTACTTTCCTCACCGAGCCAGAAGTTCATATTACATGTCAGTCTGCCAAGCCCACTGAAATGCATGTACCAGCCGACCCTATAAGCAACATTTGCGCACCATTCATAGCAGGGACCGGCTGCATAAGGAATGGCATTACTAACATCACTCTTATCTCAGTCACTTTCATATTGTCAAAGCCAAGACAGAGACAGATCAGCCTATACCAGAAGACATTGTGCACTGTAAACACTAGGTCCTACAGCAAAGGCAACTGAAGAAATTATCTCTCAATATTTGTGATATATTCAAGGGGCTACTGGCCGACGGGGTAAAGGTGTGCTCGGTTCACCCGGAAGGACATGGGTTTGATTCCCCGTCGGGAAGTCAAAAAATTTAAGAAACGTGATTTCTGGAAGCACACATCACCTTGAGGTTCACTCAGCCTACACCAAAAATGAGTACCAGGTTAATGCCTGGGGGCAAAGGCGGCCGGGCGTAGAGCTAACCACTCTACCCCACTAAGTGCGGAGGCTACGGCACATCTCCCAAGGCCTTTATTGTCACTGTGAAGATGATTTACATTTGTTCATTCATCATTTAGTTCTGAAGAAGTTACGGGAGGAATTTATCGTTGTTGAGTGGATTTAATGATGCAAAAAGTACGTGTTTTTAGCAATGCATTATGAGCCTGTTCGTCTCAGACAACCCGCGGGAAGCTTACTCGGTGCTTGTGCCGCAAACACAGCTTCATTGAAGGAGACAAGAGATTATCGCGACAGCTGCTGACACTTCACATGCTCAACAAGTGCGACCTGGCTCCATCCAACAACAGGTTCAACAGCTTCTTAGTTCAAAGTTGAGAAACCCGAAAATCACTACTCTCACGTTTAGCATATAGCAACAGGTATACAGACCACATTAGTATTCAGTGCTCTGAGTTTGAAGAAATATTAATTTTCTCTTCTTTCGTGACAACGTGGTTTAATTATTAAATTATTATTTATTTAATAATTAATGATTTACCGAGCGAGTGGCTATGCTGTTTGGGTCACGTAGATGCCAGCTTGTGTTCGGGAGATAGTGGGTTCGAATCCCCCACTGTCGGCAGCGCTAAGATGGTTTTCCTTGGTTTCCCGTTTTCCCACGAGGAAATTGCTGGGGCTGTACCTTAATTAAGGCCACGGCCGCTACCTCCCCACTCCTAGCCCTTTCCTATCCCGTCGTCACGTACCACCTATCTGTAGTCCGGCTCCATGGCTAAATGGTTAGCATGCTGGCCTTTGGTCACAGGGGTCCTGGGTTCGATTCCCGGCAGGGTGGGGAATTTTAACCAGCATTGGTTAATTTAGCCGGCACGGGGGCTCTGTGTATGTGTCGTCTTTATCATCATATCATCCTCATCATGACGCGCAAGTCGCCTACGGAAGTCAAATCAAAAGACCTGCACCGCGCGAGCCGAACTTGTCTTCGGACACTCCCGACACTAAAAGCCATACGACATTTCATTTCACCTATCTGTATCGGTGCGACCTAAAGCAAATTGTAAAAAAGTATTTATACCTTTGCTTGTGAGATCTAGTGTTTACAGAGTAATATGTCTGCTGGTATTGGCTAGAGCATTTTTTTAACCTTCATTGACTTCTCTCTGCCTTATCGTAGGCTTTGAAAACATCAAAGTGACCGAGGTATGAGCGATGCTAGTGGTGTCATATCTCATTCAGCCAGTCCCTGCTATGAATGGTGTGAAAATGTTGCTCATAGGGTCGGTTGGGGCATGCATTTCAGTTTGCTTGGCAGACTGATATGTAATAGCAATGGCTGGCTCGGTGAGGAAAGCAACGGGAAACTACCTCACTCCTCGTTTCCCTAGTACGCCTCTTCAGTGACGCCTAGGCTATTTATGACAGCTGTTGGCGGAGCTGCAGAGGATCAAACCAGCCTTCGGGCTGAATACCCAACATAACATTTATTTATTTATTTATTTATTTATTTATTTATTTATTTATTTATTTATTTATTTATTTATTTATGCCATATTGTTCTATGTCTTGAAGATGCAGTGTTTTTGGACCTGTGTCTTGGCACAGGCCAGAGCAAAATGTAGCTTCCACTCAAGTCTCGGTCGCAGTTATAGCTGTGACAGTGCGAAAGTTGCTGAGATATGTGTGGTGCTGCCTATTGACATTCGGAGCACGGCCAGTGTGTCCAGACGTTAAGCATAGTGTTGCTCATAGGACTGGTCGATTCCGTTGAAGAAAGCAATGGAGAACTATCTTGCTCCTCGTACGCTCGTACGCTCCACTATGATTCCACAATCGGCTTTTTGTGGATTCCTTGTAGATACATACGGAGGCTATTCAAAAAGAAACTGAAATTTTGCTATAACACCTCTATCGTTTATTTTACAACATTTTAAACACTGTCCACCTCAAAACAGTCCTCTCTACTGGCAATACACCGTGCCCATTTTTTCTTCCATTTCTGGAAAGCCTTCTGGAACGCACTTTCTGTGATGGCGCGCAGGTCTCTCGTCGCATTGTGCTGAATCTCCCATATGGTTTGGTTTCAATATCATAGCCATAAACGCACTTCTCATCGCCTGTTATAATGTTCTCATGAAATATACGCTGTCCCAATAAAATGTATACACTCTTTAAATGACTATCACACTAACAACTATTATAATAGTGAAAAGTTTAAAAATACAAAATAATATTAAGAAATGTAGAAACCAGAGAATTATCGAAAGTGTTCAAATTGTTGCCACTGTGGTCCAAGCTCAGCTGATAACGCTTACTAATTGAATCCAAAACGTCCCTAACTATTTCAATGTGTATTTAGGCACATCCTCTTTCTGTGACTGCTCTCAACTCATTGGTTATAGCTGGTTTTGTGGCGTAAACATTGTGTCTAACATACCCCCACAGTAAAAAAATCCAAGGGGGTTAAATCCAGTGAGCGTGCAGGGTACTCGATACTTCCTCTTCGTTTTACCCATCTGTATGGCAGGTTGCCGTCGAGATCCCGATGTTAGTGGGAAGGTGCTCCATCCTGCTGGATGTACCAAGTCTTCATTCCTAAACATAGCGTATTCTTGTAGCAAGGTGAGGTAATTTGCACCATTAAAGGAATCATCAAAAAAGAAAGGTCAATTAACCCAAATGAGGACAAACCACACCACACTGTCACTCCAGGTAAGTTCACATGATGTTTCACGTCACATGAGGATCGTTAGCTACCCAGTAGCTGCAGTTTTGACAATTAATGGAACCATTTAACTAGAACTTAGTCTCATCTCTCTAAACAATATTGTATGGGAATTGATTGTCCTCTGCATATTTTGCTGAGCACCACTCTCAAAATGCAATACTCCTGTCATAATCAGTTTCATTAATAGCGTGGACTAATATATGAATAAAACTTCTCCATTGGGTACGCTTCAAAATGCGATGGACGCTCGATTTTGTAACTCCTATTTCACGAGCCGCTTGCCGAACAGATTTTCTAGGCGATTGCTGAAATCACGCCATGACTTTTATTTCTCTTGTGGGACTGGCGGATGATCGTGGTCTTCCGCAATGGCTCTTATGGACATCCTTAACAGGTCCTTCTTCCTCAAACTTGTCTCGCAAACGAGTAATTGCCAGTCCCGTTGGTGCATCGCGTTCAAACTCCATTCTAAACCGTCTTTGCACTTCACTTAAGTTCTCAGTCTTCCAGTAGCACTTGATAATGAATTTTCTTTCCTCAATGTTCAGTCTGACTCCAGCCATTGTTTTAAGCAGCCACAACTTGACAAAGAGCATGGTTGTTATGAACTGTCAAAGACTGTATACATTTTATTGGGACATCCTGTATTTCATTGTCACTGGCAGTGGCAAGCACTTCCTGGCTGATTTCAAAAAAATTCTGGAATATTACTGAGCAGCTTACCTGGTTAACGACGCGGGAGAAAATCATATCATCCATCAAACTAAACTTGTAATCATGTAATCACCAAAAATTGTACTATACTAACTGCCCAAAGAGCAGTTCACAAGGAAGCCGTAAGCAAGTCTCTTTCCAGACGACTGACATAGATTATCATAGCACCAGAGCAATGAGGTCTTTTCATGGGACAAAAACTACTGATGACTAATTTTATTTCTATAAAATTATATATTCTATTGTGCAAACATGGAACATTTCAATCAGACATAGATTAGGACATCGAAGTATATTTTGCTAAAGTATTTGGAATTGACACTGTAAATCCCTCGTACTCTTCCAGTGCCAAAACTGCCTTGCTATCCTCTCCTTCACATGTTCAATGGATATCAGGTTTAGAGATCAGAAACTGTGGCCGCAGCACGGAGGATGTTGGTGGAAACCTGTACTGTATGGTTGGCGGACATACATTTGTTGAGCCTCTGACCACTTCTCACACACAATGAAGGGTAGATGATTGGGCCGCGAAATACTAGCGCATATTCACTACTGTAAATATTTCGTTGATCAATAACATGCCCGTGGTAAACTTTAAAACATACATGGTGTGGTAACATGCCCTTATGTAAAAATTGGAACCGACTTCCTCTTTGGTAAAATGACTGAATTCACCGAAGAGAAAAAATACTGCTAAGGTACCCGAGGTAAGAGAACAGGCTGTTCTAAAACAGTATCGTTCTCAACAAAATAATACACTCAAAATTATGCCAGTAATCATAAGTGATTGATATTGAATTCCTAAGCAAGATGCAACATTAGTATATAAATGTTTAATTTGATGTACAAATAATGAAAGATGTTCCTAAATACATTTTGCAAGCCTGATTTCAGTTTTCGACAATCCTCTCTGTTCTTTTATACTTTTATATAGGAGAGTGTCATCTGCATATTGTGCCATGTGTGCGGTTACAGACCCGGGAATATCGAGCACATATAAGAGGCACAGCAGGGGAACTATCACAGAACCTTGAACTACACATGATGTCACTTTAATAGGTTGTGTCCGGGGCGCTCCGTATATTTCACACTGAGTTTGACACTTCAGTAAGAACCTCTCCCTCACCGATAATCTGCCTCACATACCGAGCTGATGTAGCTTTAACAAAAGTCGTTCATGCGGTACATGGTCAAAGACTTTGCTCCACTCAAGTGACAGGCAGGCCACCGGAATCACATTCGAGTGATCCAAGTAACACTGACATTCATCAACGACTTTTGTTCATGGGCATCGTTTATATCCGATAACCTAAGTAGTGTACTGCTTGTAATCGCATATAATAATTACAGCTAAGAATGAAATGAATGTGGTCATTGCACTCAGAAAGGAACTGTCCTTTCCCTGGGTTCTGGTGGAAATGGAACCGACTGGCTTCTTGCAGTCAGAGTTCGTATGGCTCTTGCTACATCAGTACTAACACATGCCGAACCACAAAGGACGACGTAATGAAACTTAATTCTAACAATTTTTACGAATTGATTTTCATTTGACGAGGCTGTGTTTTAACGGTGCATGAAATTTGAGATCTGCCATATTTCGCCCTATCTGAACGATTCTGGAAACATATCTGGAACAATTCTTAGTTTTTCAGTTTTTTAATCACTCTGATTTAGAAACATAATTGAAGGGTTTATTTCCAAACTGACGCAACTCCCCTTTTTTTCGGATTTCAAGCTGAACGTGAACATGTATTCCCACAATAGTACTTTATCACGTGGGAACGCATTTATTTTCAAAGTGGAGTAAATCGTGATTAAAATGGCATCTAATAGTTGTACTTACTTCCAAACTGCCGCAACGCAACATGACCAGTAGGTCGGCGTACACATATCACGTGACCGCTTACTGGTTGTGGCGAGACTCTGCTCTTTCGCTCGAGGTTTTGCAGTGTGCAAGCACAGCCTGCTGAAAAAAGGTAGGTAATGGTTGTATTTTGAAGGGGAACAAGAATCATTGAGCATTGTATTGAAAGAAGACAAACTCAAGGATATTAAGAGCCTCCTCGGAAAACTGGGTATGGTTTTCCGTGGTTTCCCATTTTCACACCAGGCAAATGCTGGGGCTGTACCTTAATTAAGGCCACGGCCGCTTCCTTCCCATCCCTATCCCTTCCCTGTCCCATCGTCGCCATAAGACCTATCTGTGTCGGTGCGACGTAAAGCAACTAGAAAAAAAACTGGGTGTACGTGAAGGACGTCCTACATTGGCATTTTATGATACAATGCTTTCTTCTACTTCAATTGCTGAATATTGAAACCCACACAGAAAAAGATTACGTTTTTTAACTCGAATGTACTAATGATTTTTTTAAATTTACTTTGTGAGTTGAACATGTGAATTTAATGGACCAATAGTTCCCACCAAATATAACCTCCCAAAAATTTGTGTCCAATATATTAGGTAATCGCCTTTATGTTTGTTTTCAGCCATATATTAGGCATTGGTAGATTAAATTTATGTTTCTTATATTGTAGGCATTTTTATTTTATATTCATATATATTCATGAAATTCTTAAATTGAGAATAAACACAGTATTTGTGAAGTATTAAGCATTATATTTTGAATATTTGAGCACCTACGAAGAAACCTAGCGTACACCGTTCTGCATAATTCGTATTTAGAGCCACCATGACAGCAGATTTCGTTCCATGTGATGATGCTACGTAGAAAAAATGAAGTGTATATATTATTAGGAAATCAAGTAATAAAATGGTGTTTCCTGAAAGATTATGTTTCATGGAGATGCGTCACTTTCGAAATAATCTCTTCAATTAGGTTTTTTTGGTATTTAAGAGGATTTTAGTGGTGTTTATTAAAAATTGTGCGACGAAGCTTGTTTACAGGATATAGTTACTAGTTGTGCTTAAATGCGATCGCAATTCTCTCTTGCGCATCATAACACATAACGGAAGGCAAGCGTAAATATTTTTGAAATGCTTAGTATTTTAATGTCTGTGTGAACAGAAGTACAGGAAAATAATTTTATAAACGTACAAGTGGAGATTATACATGAAACTTCCTTCCATAATTTGAACAGCACAAATAGCCTACGGTGGTTCTTAAAATAATCTAAATTAAGTAGAGAATCAATTTCCGGTTGCTGTTCCTTATCTGGTAAATTCTATTAAAACTGGAGGTCCATCAACATCTGCCAATAACCTGCTGGAGTTTTATCCGATGTGGAAATAGATTTACTAGAAGAAGAATTAATATTCACATTGCCACAAGCCATAACAATTCACCGAGTAAGTTGTCTGTGCTGTTAGGGTCGCGTAATTTTGAGCTTTCATTCAGGAGAGGATGGTCCAGATCCCACTGTCGGCAGTGCTGAGGATGGTACACAGTGTTTTATTTTTACACCAGGCAAATACTGGGTCTGTACTGCACCCGTCATGCCGGGCTCAGCTCGGCCGGTGAGCGAAGATCTCCAGGGTGTAGACCGTTCGCTTATCGGCTGTGCGAAAATTTTAAAGTGCAGGGATAGATAATGAACTAGTGGCAAATGAGAGAAAGCTAAATAGGTTTTAGACATTTATTACAACTACTGCTCTTCATAAATTATACAATAATTAACAAAATCTAGGTATTCTGTTTATATGATTGTCTTCTTTTATGTCGTAGTCACATAGATACTTCATCGGTAAACGAGACAGGAAATGCCTGTATCTGCAAATATAATATTCACATTTTTAGTGAAAAATTAATTAAATAATTAATAATAATTAATTTGAGATGATCTCTCTCTTTGATAATTTAATAATTTGAAAATAAACTTCCTTCCTTCATGGATTTGATTTTAAACAAATTTGAAAATGATCATTTTCATTTCTCTTTGAAAATTAAATAAAAATTTTTCTCTTAAAAAATTATAGTTAAGTCGTCTTCTTTGACCTTTAAATTAATTAATAAACTCAACTTTATAATTATTTAGCAGTTTCTTTTCACATAATAGCTCGGAACTTGACCTCATGTCAATTTACATTTATCCGTTACTCGAAACAATTAATTAAATTATTCTTACAATTTTCGACTTTGTGAGTTCAATCCACTGACATGGCCTATACTTATTCATGTGTATTTGTTAAATAAGATCCTATTCCTCCTTAAAAACGAATAAAATTCACTAAAGGTTTGAATTCATTCAAATGGAGAACCACTAAAGTTGGCGTAAATTAGGCCGAAAATTCCACAAAATAATGAAGAGCATCATCACAAATATGGATTATAAACTTACATTAAGCAAAACACAGTCAAATCATACATACTACACTCACACAAGGATACACGAAAATATTATATACATATTTACACGGACGCTAGCCCTTGATTATTAATTTTTATGTTTAGACAAAGTTAGGAAATTTATTCTCACGATGACACTATCGTGGTGACCTCCTTTCATCAACTGGGAAATGTGACAGAGCAAGGATTATCACTTAATTATAGAACACAGTTATACGACAACGTGTAGAGAAAATTTACGAACACGAAATCATCCAAAAAATCATCGATAAATCGCTTGAACATAGGCCAGAACAAACATTCCGCGCACGCGGTTCATGAGCTACGACATTTATTTTTACTTCTCCACTATAATTGTGATTCTCGATTAATCTGCACTCATAACGAAGACATTACATCAAGTAACATATTTATTCCATCATTGACTCATTAACGGATGCACAGCTCGACTGCTGAATTCAATAATATCCATCAATCAATCAACTAATCATCACAGCACAGCAAATATATAACAAATTGTATCGGTCAGATACTGCCATTTCCCAGGCCTAAATTACAATAATGAGCGCACATCAACCATTTTCAATAATAACTAATATTATGCTCATGACCTTAGGTGTTCTTTACGCGGTAATTTAGTTAAATTATTTTTATTATTATTATTATTATTATTACTGGCCGCGCAAGATCATACGTGCGGAAGCTACTACACAATAATATTTCAGATGACTCTATTGCACACAAAACTCAACCATATGTCGCATAATTGAAGAATGAACTCTGACATGATAGTATCCACGGAATTTCTGTCCCATTTGATCTCATTAAAAGTCAAAAAATATTCAAATAGTCCAAGTTTAACGTTGGGGTCAATTTACACTTATTTCTCCTGCCACAATGAACTCGGGACAGTTGAAACACTTCTCGAAGACATCCACTCAAAACAAACTAATAGGTTCAAATACTCACTCATTCTCAATCTACCATCACCAAGAAAGAAGAGATGGGAAAATTCTAACTAATAGAAAATGTCTAAACAAATAAGTAGAGGCTATGTCATTACAATTACTTTACAAAAGGAAAGAAAGAATAACAAAGTTTAAATATTACTTGGTGGTGCCTGTCGGTTGTAGAACTCGGGCTGATGACCTAGTGCATTATCACCTTACGCACCATCGATCCTCGTCACGCCCGTCTGGACTGCCTTACATTTTACTCGTGCATTGGAGACATGCTGGCGCGCTGGAAATCACACCGTTCACGAAGAAAGAAGACTGACATCCTGACCCGAACTCGAACCGGTGACCTCTTCTGTGGAAATCTTGTGAAGCTGAAACTAAAAATCACGTCTAAGACAAAGTCCAAAACTCACACCGATGTCTGATAAGATGACAAGGAAAACTTAACTTTTAAAGTCTGCTGAATTATAGGTGGAATCCGCAAACATCTGAACTGCAGTTGTAACCAGTTGTAGACTCTGAATGACGAAGTTCCCTGGTAAGCGAAGTGCGTCTTCTTCTGCCCGTAGTCGAAGCTAGAGTAATTCTTCTCAGTAAGCGAAATACGTCTTCTTCCGTCCGTTGTTGAAGCTAGAGTAATTCTCCTCAGTAAGCGAAGTACGTATTCTTCCGTCTGTAGTTGAAGCTAGAGTAATCCTCCACAAGACGTGTTCAGAGGTAGAAATTTCTGTGAAAATTTTCCCTAGGAAAATCCATTATTCACTGTCTTAAGACAGGGGTGCGTCTTTTCCTCATAAGCGATTGGTTAATTTATTAACTTAGCACCAAATTAATCGCTTGATTGGCTGCCATAGTCAGACGTCATGCACCTTCACAATTATCGATCGAGCACTTGACACACATTCAGCCTGGTCACGTGTCATTCACGGCTGATTCCAAGGTTATTTGGCTAGCTGTCTCTGCGTTCTCCCCTCGCCTGGCCTTGAGTGGAATTCCCAGCCACCTGGCGTATCTCGCTCAGTCAACTCGACGTGATAAAACTCCCTTCCTGGTTCATAAAATAATATTTTAACACACAGTAGAAATAAATGCTTTCCAATAAATGATTTTGCCAATTTTGAAGGGGACAGTACCATGAGAAGGCCAATTTCTCATCCTTACGTTATAGAAAATTTTAGGTTCAGTTTAAAATTTTTGTGTTTCCCACGCTTGTTACCTTAAGTTATTTCAAGTAAATAGCTAGTTAATATGCATACATCTGTGGATATATCTCTCTCTTTTAATCAGTTTATCGTCCAGAGTTGGTTTTCTCCTTGGACTCAGCGAGGGACCCTACCTCAACCGCCTCAAGTGCAGCGACTTGGAGCGTGAGACTTTGGGTGGGGTATACAAATGGGGAGAAGGACCAGTACCTCTCTCAGGCAACCTCACATGCTAAGCTGAACAGGAGGAATGGGGAAAATTGGAAGAGATAGACAAGGAAGAGTTAAGGAAGCGGACGTGGCCTTTAGTTGGGTACCATCCCGGTATTTACCTGGAGGAGAATTGGGAAACCAAGGAAAACCACTTCCAGGATTAGAGGCGGGAATGGAACCCACCTCTACTCAGTTGACTTACGGAGGCTGAGTGAACCTCGTTCCAACAAATTTCGTCGCAGAGCCGGGAATCGAACCCGGGCCTCCTTGGGGTGGCAGGTAATTGTGCTAACCAGTACACCAAAGAGGAAATTCCATTTTAAAAAACTTCAGTTCTAAATCCTGTACAATACTTTACCATTACCTCAAGTATGCCCCGCACTACTGAGAATCTGTGGGAGGTCCCACAGCCGTACGCATACGGTTATAAACTAGTACGAGTGAGACATCAACAAACAGCTGATCTGTGGTCACGTTGTTTATTAGATATTGAAGCGAGCTATAAAAGAACGATAAAATCCCACCAGCAGACTCATCCGTGTATGAAATGCATTCTCACGATGGTTTAATGACCTTACTGAAAACCCTTTCTTCTCCCGTAAATAAATACAACGAAGCCTGAATTCTGGATTGTGACAACAAATATAAAGTAAGACAAAATACTGAGTATTGAAAAATAAGAAATCAAATTGTGATCTAATCTTTTTCTTCACTGGGCGATTTGGCCGCGTGGTTAGGGTCGCGAAGCAATGAGCTGGTATCCAGGTGATAGTGGGTTCTAACCCCACTGTCGGCAGCCCCGAAGACGGTTTTCCGTGGTTTCCCATTTTCGCACCAGGCAAATGCTGGGGCAGTACCTTAATGAAGGCCACGGACGCTTCCTTTCCACTCCTAGCCCTTTCATTTCCACCGTCCCCATAAGACCTATCTGTGTCGGTGAGACGTAAAACAAATTGCAAAAATAATATCTTCTTCTCCTTATCCTTCTTCTTCTACCGCATTTTCCCACATCTGGAAGTGGAATCTTCTCAGAAGAAATTTCGGCTTGTTAGAAGTTTGTGGTACTGGAGATTTATGACTAATTCATAGTTAGAATGTCTACGTAAGAAGCCGCTTATTATCTCGGATATGTCCGGCTCTTTCGGTGAATAATGCCAATCCTGTTCGCAATTTGATTTCTAACTTTTCAGTATTCGGTGTTTTGACTTACTCTATATTTGTATTTAGAATTCAGAATTCAGAATTCGCTGTATGTATTTATGGGAAGACGAACCTGCTACGCAGGCGTAGCAGAGGGAGAGGTGATATTCCCACGTGGCGCGTCCCAGGTGGCGGATAGGGGGGTCCTAACCGGCTTGCCGGCGGACTTGAGGGAAATAAAATACCTCTCGCGGACCAAACACACTACCCCCTGCGGGTGGGGGACGCACATGTAGAATACACCCGCGGTATCCCCTGCCTGTCGTAAGAGACGACTACAAGGGGCGACCAAGGGATGATTGAATTAGAACCATGAAACTACTATTGATTCGTACCATCATGCGGGGAACACCATGGGTTGCATATACTTGCGAGTAGTATCACTAAATTGGTACGAAATAGGTTTGTGATTAGTTGCAGTAAAAAGCCTGGCCTGGTGAATTCCAGTACCCGTGCGTTGTACCCATGTGGGCAACACCGCGGGTCTGGGCGTGGCCTGTGAGTTGTACCGCTATATGAGCGGCACCGTGGGTCAGCGTTGCCTGTGATTGGTACCCACTATGTGAGGAACACCACGGGAATACCGGCGCCCGTGACTAGTACACCTAGGTGAGGAACCTTACCAGTTTGCGTTGGCTATGAGTGACGCCATTGTGTGAGAAACACCATAGGTCTGCGTTCCCTGTACGAATTGCAATACTTGTGAATAGTACTATCTTGTGTGGACCACCGTGAGTCTTCGCTACTTTTGATCAGTACCCCAAAATGACAAATACCATGGTTCTATTTTACTCGCGACATGTACCATTCTGTGGGGCCTTAGTCGTGAATTTAGCACCCCTTCAGACATCAAGCATCATTGTGCTTTACAAATGGTCCCTTGGTCAGTAATACTCTAATTAACTACCTTCATTTTGCGTCTGATGCACTGTTTTTGTTTGTTTGTTTGTTTGTTTGTTTGATTGTTTTTTTGTAGGGTTCATGTCCATCCATTCCTTTTTCATGACATTTTTTATTTTATTTTGGTCAGTGGATGAATTTGAATTTTTTTGTTATTTCATTTCGTACCGTTAGGGTTCGATGACCTCGATATTAGGCCCCTTTAAACAACAAGCATCATCATCATCATTTATGGGAGAAGAAAGGATTTTATCGAACTGTGTCGCACGTGTGGTTTTGGCCCTATTTTACGCCCGGATACCCTCCCCAACCCAACTCTATGTGGAGGGATATAATCACTACTGCGTGTTTCTGTTGTGGTTGGTGTGTGAATATGTTAAGGAGAGTGTTGGGACAACCAGCCAATTCTTAAGCCAGAATAATTAATCAGACGCGATTAAAATCCCCGACCTGGCCGGGAATCGAACCCGGAATCCTCTGTACCGAAGGCCACAACACTGACCATTTAACCATGGATTCGGACAAATTATGAACTAGGAATTTGTTTAAATAATTTCCTAAGCAACATGTTGACTATTGTTAACAAATGATGTATTACGGGGAGTACGTCTCAATAAAATCTAGAGTTAAAGAAGAATCAGTATTTTGTATATTTCAGACTTTGTAACTTAATAGATATCTTGCAATTTGCAATTCTCGTGTTTAACCTGTTTGTTATCTTAATACTTACCGTACTTAATTACTTATTTACAAAACTTAATTATTTTCATACGACTCCAGTATAATCATGTCAGTTTATCGCTGTCATTCGCCATGACACTTATATTTTCTACGTCCCTTTCGATGTCATCCAGCCTCCTTATTTTCAAGATTCTCCTCTTCCTCTCAGTTTTCCAGCGAATACCTTCTCTCTCTCTCTCTCTTTCTTATAACACCCCCCCCCCCCCCCACTATGTCCAAATACCACCAATCTGTAAACAACAATGGGCACGAAGATATCAAAATACACAGCACTGAACATAGAAATACGACGCTTGTGGAAACTAGAATATGTCATCGCAGTTCCAATAGTGACATCATGTACTGGTGTTATTCCTAACAGTTTTCAGAGCTCACTGGCCACATTAAACCCGCATCACTACACGTTCATTGTACTGCAGAAAGCCACCTTCCTGAGCACCTGCCAAATTGTGAGAAAGTTTCTAGGAACGATTTTTGCTCAGAGCATGAAAATCCAGGCCCCAGGTCCGGCAATATTGAAGGAAAAATTCCAAGTCAGAGTAGATGAAAAAAGTGTTTAGGGACAACATTTATGCACATTTGTTGTATGTATTTACAATTTACAAAGCCTGCTACATCCCTGTAGGACAAGGACTTCCTACCATCCGGTAGAAGTAGCTCATGTGAACTTTCAGGGTGAACTATTCCCAGTGAGTTTATTTCCCCTATTGTGGTAGGTTCCAATCAATTAACACATATTAATAATCACTAATTATTCTTTGTCTTTATTCCAGTATTGACTATTCGTTTTATGTGCAAAAATTATCACTCGTTCCTATTCCAATCACTTTAAAACTAAGAATGATTCTTTCAACTTCACTCTGTCTCTTGTTCTCCTTGACTACTGAACACTAGCCACTTGCCTGAACACATTTGCCGACGTCCTCTTTTTCCTATCCTGGGATAGCACATTGTTGAGGTGTAAGCCACCTATCATGATTCAACCTGGTCACTCATCCACCCCAAGTCCATTTGAGAGACGTCACTTTGATGTATGCATGCTCCATGCAACTACTTCTTCGTAATCCTTCATTCCGCACTTTGCCCAGTGTGGTAAATTTCCAAATTTTTCTCCCCAGTTTCCCATGACATGCTTTTAAGATCTTGATCGCCGAGTTGAGTGGCTCAGACGGTTGAGGCGCTGGCCTTCTGACCCCAAATTGGCAAGTCCCATCCTGGCTCAGTCCGGTGGTATTTGAGGGTGGTCAAATACGACAGCCTCTTGTCGGTAGATTTATGGTATCTAAAAGAACTCCTACGGGAAAACATTCCGGCATCTCAGCGCCTCCGAAAACCGCAAAAAGTAGTTAGTGGGACGTAAGGCCAGTAACGTTATTATTATTATTATTATTATTATTATTATTATTATTATTATTATTATTATTATTATTATTATTATTATTATTATTATTATTAACATCTTGACCTGTATCTTTGTGACATAGGCCTATAGTTTCATAATCAATAGACGAACTCCTTACTTAGGCCGAGTCAGCCCATTATGTTACTGCCACAGCCCGCACCTTCCTAAATGGATGAATAATAATAGCAATAGTAATAATAATGGTGTTATATCGAGAGAGGCCTGGTGCATATCATTCGACTTAACGCCTTAAATTCATCCTGCGCGCCTGTGAGGGTGGAACCATATCTATGATGGATTCTAATACTGAAGACGGCAAACACACCCACCCTCCGATTCATCAGACTTAACCAATGGAGGTTGAAATCCTCGACCATACCATGAATCAAACCCGGTACCCCTTTGACTAAATGCCAGCACGCTCAAAATTTAGCCATTGAGCCGGATATCCGAGTGCAGAAACTCCACCAGTGATTCACGGAGGAAGATCGTCTGCAGGATGTAATCCAGTATTAATTTCTGGTGTAGAGTGGATGATCCCTGGTGACATGAATCTCCCCAGAAGTGATAGTCTCCTTTCTAATATTCCAGCTTGCTGAAGTCAAACCCATATCCTACCGTTTGAACCGTGCATGTCTTTACCACCTCGACAAGTTGCTCACGAGCGCCGTACTTACTACTTATAAATGTCCCGCATGGACAAATGATGAATGGGATGTCTGCTAATCGATTTTCACAGGGGAACTACTGCCAGCAGGCAGGTTACGTCAGAATATGAAGAGATGAAAACCGGACAGTCGCTCGCAGCATGTTCCTCAGCGCTACCCGTCTAATGCAACTCCTTGGATAGGTAAACCTCATTTACGACCGCATAGTACTAGGCTGGTGTATGTACAAGTGTACAGCAGTACTATATTTGCTGTCTGCATATCGACAGTGGCTAGTGTGTTCAGCAACGACGGATAGACATACATCATTTTAATCTGTGGAGAATCTGGTGAGAATGCAGCTAAAGCTCCAAACAGACGTCTGTCTTCTACACACGTATTTCGCTGAACATTATTAGTTTTTGTTTCATACAAATAACTCTTTTATAGAGTGGAATGTCTGCACCTGTATAAATTAATAATTTATTAAATGTTATTTTCTGCGCCTTTGGCGTGTTCGCAGATGCACCCTGTTATGGAACGTGTGAAGTAAAATGACTGCTAAATGTTTCACAACGTCCACAATACAGCACGTTCTAGCACTCCTTCGAAAACAAGAGACAAGGCATGTGGGACAATGTAAATGGAAAGTATGGCGCTTGCGACCCACCTGGTATATTATAAAACCAAATAGAACATTCCGTGTAAGGCGTGTATCATGTTATTTGCTATTATTTCGAAAGACAACAGATTTTGAAACTCGTCACTAACTATCCAGGCATCAAATTAACTTTTACGACCTAGAATACTTTTTATACAATGTGCTTTGCTTGGTAACGCCTTGTTTTCTGTTCTGCCAAATATCTAACCGGTCACGAAACTCAATTCAAGTGCGGAGAGTATTGAATTTGGATTAACTATAGTGAGTAAAGGAGGCTAGAGTTGACAAAAGGGAGATTCAATTGACTTCAGTATACATTGATTATACGGTAAGGTGCATATACACAAGGCACGTTTGAACGTTAGTTCTGAATAGGGAATATTTGGGTGAACGCAATTCCATTCTCGGAGTCCCGGAGGCTTAAAGTAGAAAGCTGTACCTTTCCGTGATTGGAATTCGCATATATACATGTAGGTAGTGAGAAGTTCCTTACTCATTCACTTGCTTTATAAATATATAAATCTGAATTAAATTGAAAAATATGAAAATTAATATTCATTAAATAAAATACTCAATCGTTGGACCTTGTACTCACACTTGGTTCTTACCTGATTACTTATACAGTACATACGTTATCTGAAGGGCGCCAGCTACAACTCAGTGCAGCAATAAGAGAATGAGATTCTTGAATATCTATAAGGTGTGGGGTAATAAGCTTACTTTTGACAACATACCATATAAGTTCTGAGAAAAGGAGATTGGCGTTCGGCTTCCCCATTAAATTTGAGGTTATCTAATTCTGTCAATGAAATAATTCATTTTATAGAACAAAATACATTCTTTAAATTGTATAGAAAAAATAGTAAGTCTTGATGCGATAAAACAGATGAAAATATGAAATTATGACATTGCAACTGAAAGAAACTAGGCATGGCTTTCAATTCTTCTTGACCGGACATTTAACAATTATACACGAAACTTATCAATCACTGGTTCACTTGACTGTACCTTCAACACTTTGAGTGTAATTACGACGTATTCCTTTGATCTGGTGTTTACTGTAGGTGTATGAAGCCTAATTTGATGATGTATCCTTTTTTGTTTCACTGATGGCTAAGTATCCATGTGACTGCTTCTTCTCCATCGTAATGACTTCCTGGTAAGTCTGTCCTATATAACTTCATGGGAAGCCTATCCTTCTAACTGCACTGACCAACTGAGGTCTCACCTTCCATCACTGTTCACCATCCATTTGCCTAATGACTAATGACCGACTGAGGCCTCTCCTTCTTGTTGACTAAATGACTCTTCTTGACTTAATGACTGACGCTACAATATGCAGCCACTTTATATAGACGTTAGTTGACACACCTACGCATTCTCCAGAAATAACTATGATCTACTCCCACCTCGCGACAAATGTTATACCCTATGGTGAAACCGCCCGCGGCACCCTGGGTGTCTCAAAGAAAGTGAGCTCAGCGCTAAACGCACACGATGACGTAGCGATGACTTCGCAGTGTTTCGCAATGTTCCAATGTCACAAGTTATTGCATACACTACATCCTCATCTGATATACAGCAACTCTTACTGTACATGTTTTTAGTGATAATCTACACGCACGTATATATACATACATTTAACTACAATCACGCAAGCGACAAGCATTGCAGAACTGAATTGAATAATAATAATAGTAATCTCACAGATAAAATAATAATAATAAGGACATCGTAATAATAATAATAATAATAATAATAATAATAATAATAATAATAATAATAATAATAACACAAATGAAATAATAATCATAAAAATACAGATATCACCTTGTAACGGGATTTGAACCGTTACAGTAGGAATGTGTATTTGTACTGCAGTGGTACCTCCATGCTTTAAGATAAAATATAAATGTATCTTCCAAGAGTGACGAATTTCAAATTCATGATAGGAAAATGGCGCATGAGGCAACAAGCGGTTTTGAAAATTTGCTCCAAATGATGAGATAAAAAGCATTGAAAAATATAACAAATGATAATGTGATGAATAATATTGTAGCGAGCTAGCGGGGTAGTAGGTAAATAAATATTGGACTAGTAGCTTCTAAATTAATAACAAACACTTACACAGGTACACAGTACACTCGTTAGCGCTCTCTCTTAATTTCTCTGTTCACTCCGACTAGCACTACAGTCTAATACTTGTACCCAAAAGCAGATGGACACTTCACAGTCCGCGAACGCATAAACACAGACTTACATGCACACATCTGATAGTCTTACCGGTCCCACGCCGCTCCTCTGCTGTGTTGTACCACGCCGCTCAGCTGGACTACTTGCATCCGCCGTCAGTTCACTCAGAACAACACTCAGTGCTCCACAGCGCTGTAACTCACAGGACTGAACCGTATCGCTCTCGGACTGAGATCAAACTGAATCGGCTGGTGGTCGTGAGCTCCCTTCGTATAAGTAGACCAAAAAGTCCAGAATGATGCGATATTAGGATACATGTAGAAAACTCTCAATGCAGAAGGCTCCACGTTCGGTGCTCTCATAATTTCCATGCTGAGCTCACGCTACCTCTACAATGGCATGGATAAAGGGATGACTTTGCATTAGATTTGTACATGAGTGCTGCTGTCGAAGAGGAAGGAGGCGGCCCAGAGTGGTTGACGTCGCAAGCCCACCCGAAGTCGCCAGTTTGGCATGTCGGACGCTATAACCATCACAATATTAATTTCAGGGGAATAAGATTTATAACCATGGTTTCGCCTTTCCCGAACGCACTCTGAAAGAACATGTCATGAAATTGTAGTTCTGAATGTTCATGGAACAACAGTAGGTTGAAAAATGTTTGAAAAATTATATATTATTTATCTTAATGATTGTTTCGAACAGTGAATTCCTTCAGCGGACCGCACTGTTTGCGGTTGAATTTAAGGGATGGTGTTCAACATGTTCATCTGAATGGACTGTTTATTTTAGTGGCAACATGATATATAATGACATGGAACTAAAAGTAACGGTATTCCTGAATTAGTAATATCTACTTTACATCTTTATTCATGGACGGTGTGGTGAATACGTAACCTCATCGCTTGTTATTAATTAATGTGACCGTGGATAGAACCAGAGTCAATTCTTGTAAGAAAGTTTGGAATGAAAGGTCAGGAGTTCGTTTAAAACTCTGTCTCATTGCTCATGTCTAGACTTCGGAATTTTAGGCAGTAATAGGATAGAATGCACTCTTACTGAAAGGAGTGACAAGCATACAAAACTGAACAACTACCTGCACAACAGTTATGCTACAAGTTTTGCATTGTCATTAGGGATACGGCACATCATACCCCCTAGATTTTATGTTACTCTCGCTACAGCGCAGAAGAACGGGCAAGACGACACTTCCTAATAACCAAATCCGTTTGCATTAGTTTTTTACCTATCTATATATATAAAATCGTATCGACCTTGTGTCTGTATATTGACTATTTTGGTGAAACATGAATTCATCAGTTATCCGTTTCATATCCCCATAACTGTTGTGTAGGCAGTTGTACAGTTGTGTATACTTGTTACTCGCTTCATTAAGGGAGCATTCTATCCTACTAAAACCAAACCCCATGGCACTACAGCCCTTGAAGGGCCTTGGCCTACCAAGCGACTGCTGCTCAGTCCGAAGGCCTGCAGATTACGAGATGTCGTGTGGTCAACACGACGAATCCTCTCGGCCGTTATTCTTGGCTTTCTAGACCGGGGCCGCCATCTCACCGTCAGATAGCTCCTCAATTCTAATCACGTAGGCTGAGTGGACCTCGAACCAGCCCTCAGATCCAGGTAAAAATCCCTGACCTGGCCGGGAATCGAACCCGGGGCCTCCGGGTAAGAGGCAGGCACGCTATCCCTACACCACGGGGCCGGCTCATTTTATCCTACTGCTGCTTAAAATTCCGAAGTCTAGACATGTGTAATGAGACAGACGTTTTATAGACCATCTGCATTTTTCTTAGCTTTGGTTGGTACCTGTTTTTTAGTTTGTCCCTTTGTATGAGTTCTTACAACTTGAAAACTATTGGATATATTTCTAACAAACTTGATATTTAGAATCCACCTGTCCCTGGGTAGGTTCTAGGACCAATGTTATTTCTGAATACCTGAACTGACCGCGGCGTTTATACGAAACCGAAACCCTGATTTTGCACTCCCACAAAATATAACCAACCAAACTTAAAATTCATAAATTTGTCCCACAAGGACTGAATGTAGGGCGTTTACAAGTAAAGGATTTGGGCTGAATCCAGGTATAATACGATATTTTCATTTTATACACGTAGTTCTATACTGCCTTTGACATCAAGCAGATTTGGTCTAATTGTTCATCCTTAAATTTATAGCATTTAAATATTACTCTCTCTTTATTTTGGGCGATTCGTTGGAAATGAACCTAATATTTAAACTGCATGTCAAATGCCAAATGTTTTTATATTGCATGTATACTCCATCATACATGAGTGATCATATTGTCAGAGGAATGGGTAACCGATATCAAGTAGTATTAATTTTCAACATTTCTTCAATAAAGGTAAAAATAATTGTTTTAGTCTTGATTATAAATATGCAATAATACCGTCCTAAGAGTTGCATTAACTTTAAATGCGATTATATTTTATGAGAGAAAAACCATTCAAATTTAAGGACATTTAAAACCTAAAGGAAAATGACCACTACTGCTGGAGCATTTTCGTGCTGTCCATTGGAGGTAATACTCATAGAATCAAGAGATGAGTAGGTTGACTTCCAGCGCATCCTCAAATTATTTCCTGTCCCTATCAGTGAATACCGGGATAATTTCCTTCTCATTTTCAACCCCAATAAATAGCAATCAAATAAGACACACACTCGCTTATAAGAAAATATTTTTGAGAGAATTAAAACATGTACTACTCAGTTAGCCATAAATATATCCTCTGAATTTGATTTAATTTTCACAGGTTTACACGCGGGCAATGCAGCTGGTAGTTCGTGAACGGTCAGGGGAAAACTCTGCTGATGCTGAAACAGCATTTAATGGTGAGTACTATTAATAAATCTGTATTAAAGTAGTGATTTAGTGAGTATATAAGTTCCGCGACGTTAATTAATAAGTGTTGAAATGGGTTTAGAAAATATCGTCGTTCGTCTAGAAAATTCGCCATGTGACAAGGTTTTGTCATCCAAGATTCAGTATTTCATGAACTACGCGATGTATCCGTGATGGAGTTACAAACATTCAGAGACGATGGAAGCAGTCGGACGATTACAAGATAACATATAGTGATGAAATTCTTGCTTATGACCATAACTTTGGTCTTCTTTATATTAATATCAAGACAGCATTTGTGACTAGTCAATGCTACTCTGTCGATGTGGTGCTGTAAACTTGCAGGACTATCTGCGTAAATCACAATGTCATTCGCATATCGAATGTCGTTGATCCACCGGCCATTTAAAAGCACTCAACTTCTATATTAAGGCTTCATTATTGTTGCATAACTAGTTACAATGTGATTATAACTCCTTTATTATTTTATTACTGACCTTTCTCATCCTTCGAAGGATCTCTGAATTTGTGACATGATCTGTCCAATAAACTCTTAGCATCCTTCGCAAGAGCCACATCTCAAAGGCCTCTAACTATTATTCGCCCCAACAGTGTTTAAAATGCACAACGAGATAAACGAAAACTGTAATAAATATGCTTACTTTCTTCACTCTGCAGTTGTTATACTCTACAATGGCTTACGGTAATTCTGGCATGCACATAAGCTACACGGATGTTAATAATGCAATCCGTGTGTCGCATTTGAGTAAATAGGTCTTACGTAAAAACACGGAATAGAGTGCCCCATCCCCTATTCCCGGATCGCCTGAAATTGCGATTAATTTATTTGATACATGCATTAAAATTATCTTCCTTAGAATGATTTGACTATTTCTTTCTTAATCCATTTACCAATACGATTGGCATTTCCCTCGGACTCAGCGAGGGATGCACATCTACCGCCTCAAGGGCAGTGTAGTGGAGCGTGTGACTTTTTGGTCTAGAATACAACTGGGGAGGGGGACAGGTGCCTCGCCCAGGCAGCCTCACCTGCTATGCTGAACAGGGGCCATGTGGGGAGATGGGAAGATTGAAAGGGATAGGCAACGAAGAGGGAAGAAAGAAGCCGTGGCCTTAAGTTACATACCATCCCGGCATTTTCCTGGAGGAGAATTGGAAAAACACGGAAAACCACTTCCAGTATGGCTGAGGTGGGAATCGAACCCCTCTACTCAGTTGATCTCCAGAGGCTGAGTGGACCCCGTTCCAATCCTCGTATCACGTTTGAATTTTTCTGCCAGAGCTGGAAATCGAACTCGGACCTGCAGGGGTGGCAGCTAATCACACTAACCACTACACCACAGAGGCGGACTATTTGACTATTACTACACTAAATATTATACTAAGAAGAAGAACTTTGCTTTTACGTCCCACTATCTACATTTGACGGTTTTCGGAGACGCGGAGTTGCCTAAATTTTGTCCCGCAAGAGTTCATTTACGTGCCAGTAAATCTACTGACACGAGGCTGATGTATTTGAGTACCTTCAAATACCACCGGACTGAGTCAGGATCAAAACTGCCAATTTGGGGTCAGAAGGCCTGTGTCTCAACCGTCTGAGCCACTTAGCCCGGCATATATTATACTTAAGCTAACAATATTTAGATCAATTCTACAGATTACCATTTATTTTTTCCTCTTAACTGTCTTTTGTCCTAAATGTATGTATTCTACGAGAAACATACATTTTACCCTTAATTCTTTCAGTTAGTATTTATTTTTTATTTCCTTTTGGGGCATACTTTCTAAGATACAACAAATAATTCCTACTCTTCCAGGTGCAATCCACACTGTATTAAACCGTTCAGCAATTGTATATAATTCCCCCCTCTTTCTATCTTTGCATTACATTCACTTCCCCAATATGTAACCCTTAAATTCACATCACTGCATATGTGAAAAGGAGAATGTACTTGCTTAATATATCTAGTTTATGATTCTACAAGTTTACATTTACTTCTACCTTGCAGACAAACTCGCTCGGTATCACTAATGTGTGTTTCTGTTTTTTTATTTTTATTTTTTTTTGCTAGTAGCTTTACGTCGCACCGACACAGATAGGTATTACGGCGACGAGCACTAATGTATAAAAAATGAACAAATGTTTTATACCCAGAGAATTCGTGAGGAAGGACATTCCTAGGACTGAAGCGAGACAGTAGATCCAGTAATCGTACAGCTTTGAACATATCGATACATAAAACATTCAAAACTCTCAACATTTTGACTGACCTATACATATTATGTTTTATAAATATTTTTCTGATAATAATATATTACTTGTAGAATGAAAAACCATCATATTTGAAATAAATAATAAATACCGCATATGGGTTTCGTTTCTCCGCCGAATAAAGAATGATATTCGTTACGTTTGTCTCCCTGACCATTATTTTTGCATGCTCACAAACACCGTGAACAGAGCATGTGAGCGTTAGAATGTTGGTCATACTGATTGTAATTCGAAAAAATTACGTCGATATCTTACACCGTTTTCATTTTATCAGCTGCTCAAATTAGCCAATCAGAACACTTCGTGGGTGCATTCAAATGGCTTTACTAGAAGGTGTTGCTAAACCTGCGTGTGGCTTGGTTGTGCTTGAGAGTCATGCCCAGAAATGAGCATCAAACACTAACACACCGCGGGTTTTAGCCAATACAACAGTAGCGCGCTTGTTATGAGTCAAGCCTATCAGCAGGGTGGTCCTTGTTCAAGTTCCTCCCCTGGAGAAGTTTTTCTTCTTCTACTGGCGCTCTCACGCCGGTCGTAAGCCACGTGCAGATTTATCAACACCGCCTCTCAAAGCCTATCTGAAATCTCCCGCGAAGCGATCTCTCTGATTGGCTAACTTCAGCAAGTGGTAAAATTACAACTGGGCGAGGTATATAACAACCTTTTCTTTTCAATTATTTATTTGTATGACAAATCCTGTAACGCTCATATATCTGATTCACGTTCCTTCCGACCACCCTGTATATTTCCATTAGCCAAAACCCAAAAAAACATATTCTACGTTCAAATCCGCAGTTGTACACACTGCGCAACTAATTTGACCGGCTCTGGGCTAGCCATAGGGTAAGATTATTTTCGAATCAAATATTCGTATGGCCATGTGCAACATTATCCCGGCAGGTTGGATGAAAAGTAGCTTGTTGTCATAGAAAACAAGGACCCGTCAGTAAACACGGCCTCGGCACACAAAGCGTGCCCGCTGGTAGCGGCGGCGAGTCCACTATAGACAGTACGATTCGTACGGCACATGAACTCAGCTGAAGTGATGAGCCTAGTGCCGAGGAGTGCCAAAGAGCTGGGAATGACAGAGGAGCACAGAGAACTATGAACTATTCCGAAAACATAAGAACTTCCATGTGTGATGAATGCAACCTTTTCAACTAGTGCTGCTCTGTTTGCGTTGGTAGCTCTTTAATTTCAAACATTTCTCAACTGATACATGAGTTAAAATATGGAATTCTGAAACTTCAATAATGGCTTGTTTGACCTATTAGTATCACTTCTAGGAATTTATTTGTAACTAGGTTGCCATTACGTTACGCTTCATTGCACGTACAATTTATAAAGATTGCAACGAAACAAATTCAACAAAAGTATGCCTTACAAATAGAATGGACCGTGTTCGTTAAATTAAAGCTATGAATACTGAAATCGAGTAAGTTTTAGAAATTTGACTGGGGACAAAGAAAAGCCATTATTTAAGAAAAAAAATATTGTTACGAAGTGTTACATATTTTGGACTGGGAACACTTTGGTGTAACGAGACGACCTGCTTGACTAAGAGGTACGTTCTGAACTCTCGGTGGAGAGATGACGTTGCATGGCATTAGTTATGTATAAACTTGAACGTAGTTTACAAAAGTAGGAAGAACCATAATAGATTATAATGTGGTGATAAAGTTGAAATTTAAGAGTACAAATTGGAGCAGGTATTTGTTAATAGGAAGAAAAATTTGGGATTGGAATAACATGTTAGTGATATTCGATAAATTTCCAAATTATTTGAAAACATTAATGGCTAAGAAAATAATTGATAAGAAATGTGTCATCTCGCTGAGAGGACTAAACGCAGATAAGTGATGATTGATTTATTAAAATATATTTTGATAATTTTATGGCATCAAAGGCATAATTCTACAGGAGTGTTCTGTGTAAGTAACTGTTCTATAAGAGTTTCACTTTAAAAATGTTGACTTCTTCTGTTTCAACACACAACAGAATGAAACATGACACTACTTTGGAATGTATACACTCACTATTTCTTTATTTTAATGCTGAAAATTTTTTAAATAGGTGTCCCCATACTATGAAAAACGTAAAATTAAGCAATTTCCTCAATTATGCCTAAATTTTAAGGTTAAAGTGCCGGAAAAGTTTCACATTTTGAGTCTTGTATAGCTCTATCAAACTAAGAAAAAAAATTTCGAAAATCTCTTCGCGCTGAAATGCAGTTCCGGAAAAATATCCTAAAATCGCTTGTTTCTTTACCCGTTTCCTTTTGATTCAAATCCTAGCCAAATTTATTTACTTAATTATTTCTGTTTTGTGTTCCTTGGTTGAATACCCTCAGAAGATTTTTGATGTTTTAAAAACTGTCCACACCGAATGTAGTTATAACGGCTTAAGTGAAACTCTGCATTGACTCACATTAGCACTCGTAGTGGTAGAAAAAGGCAGACTGTTAATCTAATCGACCGGATAACTATGATTAAGAAGAGGATTTTAAATTTTAGGAATAAAAAAGAATATATTCGCAAACTTGACTATATCTTATGTACCTAAACTACGTAGCTCATATCCCTAGGATGTTTTCGACATTGAGTTTCTTGCCTCAAGGCCTAACTGATAAATTGTTTTGCTGGAAGAAAATTATTGTTCAGAGTTAGTACATGCATCGTTGTAGTTTCATTTTATTAACGGTTTGTTTTTTAAGTCTCCTATTCACTACTTAAATCCATAATCTTATGTTCCCATTGCTTGAAGGTATAGCATATCGTAGTTCAATAAACAAAACCTCGTATCTGACAATGCTCTTCCCATCCATTATTTCCCTTAAGACTAGTCGCGTCTCCCAGCAACATATTGACATAGAGTCCAACAAAACTATATTAGCTGTGTTCATTTCCCTATACACGTGTGTCAAGGAAAATGAACATTATTGTACCGTACTGTAGGAATGTATGCCTAATGTATGTATTTACGATCAAGGTATATTTTCCTTTGCACCTGCACATAGTAAAATGAACACAACGAACACTGTTCTGATGGAATGAATGAATGAATGAATCAATCAATCAATCAATCAATCAATCAATCAATCAATCAATCAATCAATCAATCAATCAATCAATCAATCAATCAATAAATCAATCAATCAATCAATAAATACATCAACAAATAGATAAATAAATTAATCAATCAATCAATCAGTCAGTCAGTCGGTCAGTCAGTCAATCAATCAATCAATCAGTCACCCGTTATCTTCACTTAGGGAACTCGTCCAAGTGGCAGATACCCTATCTGTTGTTTACCTAGCATTTTCTTAAATAATTGCAAAGTTTGGAAATTTATTGAACACCCCACTTTGTAAATTATTCAATTCCATAACTATTCTTATAAACGAATATTTGCCTCAATTTGTCCTGTTGAATTCAAACTTTATCTTTATATTGTAATCTTTCCTACTTTTAAACACACCACTCAGACTTATTCCTCTACTAATATCAATCCACGCCATCCCTCCAGTGATAGTTCTGAACATACTACTTAGTCGAGCAGTTCGTCTTCTTCCTTCCAAGTCTTCCCAGCCCATTGCAACATTTTCGTAACGCTCCTCCTTTGTCGGAAATCGCGCAGAGCAAATCGAGCTGCCTTTCTTTGGATTGTTTCCAGTTCACGAATCAGGTTATCCTGGTGTGGTTCCCATACGCTGGAACTATACTCTAGGGGGAGTCTTACCAGAGACTTATATGCCCTCTGCTTTACATACGCACTACTTCGCATATCCACACGCGGCTGGAAGGCGTGACACGTCTTAAGAAAAATTATCGATAGGAAGATCGTTGTGACATACTCTCGTTTCTTCACCCACGACACTATGATAAATGTCTAAAGCAGCGATTGGCGGTATTGAATTATATTGCTTACATCAACCAGTTTTTGTTTTAGATTGGTACTTTTAGAGTAAGTTCTGACGAAATATTATCATATAATCCAGAAATTGCTTCACTTATCTTCCTTGACGAAGTGTGTATTCTACATATCCTCCAGACAATTAGTCACATACACAAACTCACACAGCATATTTTGTAATTAATGATTTCTCAATTATTACTATTATTAATTACATTTTTCTATGTGAGAAATTGTTTTCTATATCAACAATTGTTCTGCCTGCCAGGAAACGAATTGAACACAAATTGTACTAAACGGCCTTTTCTGAACATATTTGGTTATATGCACTTCAATGCTAAAAAGAGAAAAATGTCCCACCTTTTCAATACAATAACACTGTTGTACGAATCAATGTAACAACATACTTAATTTATTAAGGGACCGGTTTCGACATCTGTCCATGTCATCATCAGCCTACACAAAAATGGCAAGAAGTTAACACAATTGTAACACTTGTGATACTTTTCTTGAATTAAAAATAGAAGTTAATGTAGAGGTTCTTGAGCACTCTTGCTGATCTTGAGGTTAAAAAGATGCGTTTTTCTCTTTTTAGCATTGTAACTATTAGTTCAATACGGATCAATGATGATGTTTTTAACTTTAAATATATGCATTTCACTCAAAATATAAACGTTATGGAATTTTCGTTCAATGTAATATTTCTGTGGGATGAAGATTCTGGAAGTTTTCAGTTAAGGTGGGATGACGAAGTGTAAGACCTAAGTCCATCATAGTAACTTAGATTATGTCTATGCAACATAAATGCCAAAACCTTAAATAATAAATAATTTGCTGACATTTGATTATTAGTGCTGTTAAAAATCTTGCTATACAATTGACCTTGCCAGTCGTTGACTTTGTGAACAATTCAGCTGTTCGCAACGCGCACGTTCTTCTACCTATAGTTGTAAACAAAACTAAAATAGTGAACGGCGTTACTGGAATACAGGGTACTCGATCTGTAAACAATGAATTAAATTGGTTCAAAATACATGGTAGAACAATTATCGTTAGAACGAGATTCAACACTTTAAATATTAACATTAGCATATTTAAAATATAGCTGAATATAAAGACAAAGTGTGTGTCTTGATGGGCCAATTGGATGTCGCCGTTGTACCTCGAAATACCGCTATGTGGCAATATTGAGGGGAAACATACTGACCCGCAGCACAGGTATCACTTACAACAAAATTTCGTTGATACAGTCCATGCTATAATGAACCTTAGATGACAGAACCTTTCTGGTCAGAGTTATAAACTGAAATAGTATCACATAGTGTGTTTTCTATGGGTAATGGTGATACATCGTGCCCTATAGTATATTTTGAATGGAAGAAACACCATAATAAATCTGCTCTCAAACGGGAAACACTCAATTTCAGCACCATGAGAAACAAGAGCTTAAAGCAGCCCCAGAGATACACTTAAAATAGATTACTTGGTTTCTGCGTATTAAAAAATGCAAACAGTGGGCAGTTTCTACTGGTTCCTGTTTAGCTAAACAAATGTCCAGTTTCCCCGTTGGCTTTTACCGCCGTGATGAATGTGAGTGGAGAAAATAAAAGTACTACAATTGCGGGCAATTCATCATAATAATAGTAATTATTATAGCCTTCAGAGCCACCCGGCAGTAATATCAGTGATGTCCAGTGCAGGGACAGCTCAATACTCACAAATATGGTCAAGAGGTTTAAATCACATCGCAGGCTTTGAAGTGTTTTTGAATTCATACGGGTTTTATGACAAATGTGTCATTATAACCCATAAGTAGCGTCAAGGGGTTATTTTATGAAGAGAAATAGACCAACGTAGATAATTAATAAGCATTAATGGTCAATTGATTATTTTCGAGGATATAAAACACAAGGATATTTCATTAAATGTTGTTTTAACTTAATGATGTATTCGGAAGGGGAATAGATAAATGACGGTAGTTGTTGCGATATTTTAATATTAGTGATTATGAAGGATCGCAGTGTTGCTAAATAATGTCAGGGAAGCGTGTGAAAGAAATTAGAGGACCGTGGTAGTTACAAAACAAGTAAAACTATTTGTCAAATTTTAAAAAATTAATATATTGCAGTACTGCAAAAAATCATTTACAAAGAAGTAACACCAAAAAATGAAAGACGGAAACGCCAAGAAAAGAGAAAAGTCAGTACACAACTAGTTATGTTTTTCTCTTGTTTGGAGCCACCAATTTTGTCTTTTGAATGTGGATTTCAGAGAATAAATAAAAATGACACCAAAGTTGAGATTAATACCAAAAAAGGGCGAATCGGAATGGGAAAATGATAGAGATGAGGGAGGCGAAAACGGGGTGCGCAGCTCAACCGGCAAGAGAAAAGAGAAGAGAATAAATCGGAAATAAGCACCCGCTCGAAAAAACTACGGGGGAAACACTAATGACGGATAGAACCTTCCAATGAGTCAGTCACTGCGTTTTCAGCTACTCAGAATCTTCATGATAAAACACTGTTGCCATAGCACAAGGGAAAAATTCAAACTTGTTAAATAGCCAGGTGGAAATACCAAAAGGGCCCGCAAGGCCGCGATAAAATATTAAAATTTGGGTACCATTCTTAGCTAACGATCTGCCTTGTATTAGGAGTTCCAATTAAAACCAGCGTGACCAGTACGCTGCGAAGAAAGCAATTAAGAGCTTCCACAAATCAGCACAGTCAAATCCCGGACTGATGAGTCGGGAAGAAATGCGAGTTTACATAGCAGAGAATGTTGGCGTATGGACCATACTAGAAGTACCAAGAGGTGTAGATTGGCAGGTGTGACGTGGCGATGTGACGTAACAGGCGTCCCCTAGCAAGTTGATGTTCGCCAAGTACAGCAGCTGATGCCGAGAAGAGGTGGCGGGAAGAACCAGTGAACAAGGTGTGTCCATATATGAGCGTGTCGTAGACAGTAGTAGCGCGGGTGGGGACATTACATAGTATTACCATCACTTGTAGCCTTGCAGCGATGCTAGTGCAGTTTTATTCTCCAAAAATATGCCAGTAAGTAATGATGATTCCATCAAAAGGAAGACTTCCTATTACTTTCAGTAATATATGTAAAGTGTTCTACCCTTAGGCAGGTCTTCACATAGCCGCTCTCTATGCAGAGCTGTCTGCAGCCATCCTCTCAGTTTCTTCGCAATTTCATATTTTGACGCTGTACATCATCTGGTACCGTCTTCATCCACTTGTTCCCCTTCTATTTACCGACCATTTTAGAACATCCATCAGCAAACACACTCTTCGTAGCCAGTGCCCAAGCCAGATACTCTTCCTTGTATGCATGGTTTGTACTAATTCCCTCTTTTCTCCAACTCTCTCCGGCACTTGGTCGTTTCGTACCCTTTCCACCAGGGATATCCTTTCCATCATCCTCCATAACCACATCTCAAATGCATCTATTCTCTTTTCATCTATCTCCCTTAGCGTCCATATCTCCCCTCCATATAGCGCCACACTCCAAACAAAGCATTTCGCCAGCCTCTTGTCAAGTCCAAGCGTACACATAGGAGTCTCTTCTTTCTGCTGAAGGCTTGTTTCGCGATGGCAATGCGAGTTCTTACCTCCCTACTTCTTCTCATATTATCCGTTATCATGCTTCGTAGATATTTGAAAGCTGACACTTGTCCACTATCCTTTTGGTTCATCTTGACGTTTGCTTTGTTCCCTCGCGCACATATCATCATACTCTTTGTCTTGTTTTCATTAATTTTCATTCCATATTCCTCCCAGGTTACATTCAGGTCTTCTAACATTCCATTTAGAACCATTTTATTCCCTGCTAACAATAGCATGTAATCCGCAAATCAAATACGCTCTCCTCTCTGTCACCAATACGTACATCCAAGCATGTCGCAATAATATATTCTAGGTAAACGTTGAATAGTGTAATATTGTAAGGTGTGAGCGTGAACAGTGGAGTACGACAGCCTTAATTCAACCGATAATAAGCAATCGAACGATTTTTGTGCTTCTTTTCACCCTAATTATTTACCAAAAATTTCCTACTTTAGGTGCCCTGAAGATTATTTTCTGTGGTCTCCCATTTTCACACCAGGCAACTGCTGGGGTCGGACCTTAATTAACGCCACGGCTGTTACCTTCCCAATACTACCCGTTTCCCATCCCTCCGTCCCCAAACACCTTCGATGTATTAGTGCAACGTTAAAGCACTAACATAATAACAATAATAATAATAATAATAATAATAATAATAATAATAATAATAATAATAATAATGGCGTACGGCCCGGAAGAGGCCTGGTGCAGGTAGACGGCCTGCAGGTGACCTGCACGTCCGTGAGGAACTAACTAAGATAATTTCTAATGTTGAAAACATCACAAACACAGACCTCCAGAGTCAGACGAATTAAGAAATTAAGGTTAATATCTTGGACCCGGACGGGAATCGAACTCAATTCCGCTTGGACCAAGCTAATTATTTAGCGATTAAGCTGAACAGAGCGGAAACAGAGAGTTACGATGCATTGTAGAGAAAATTGGTGTATCGAAAAATCAAAGACAAGATCACGAATTGTGACAAAGTTAAAGACATTGTATACCTTGTAACTATAATGCTAATCTAATAATAACTATTATTATTATTATTATTATTATTATTATTATTATTATTATTATTATTATTATTATTACTATTATTATTATTATTATTATCCACGCCTGTGGTGTAGACGTAGCGTGCCTGTCGCTTATTCCAATACTCTGGGTTCGTATTCCGGCCAGATCAAGGAACTGGAGTAGAACGGGATTCACTTGTTACGAGATTATTTTCTCAAGCTCTTAGTTACATGAAGAAATCTCCCTGTGGGAATATGACACTATTGGCCTAGTATAGAGAGACGAACAGTACTTGTCATGAATACAGTAGTGTCTGGAAATTGATGACGTTAATTCCAAATTGACTCCCAAACCAGAAACATATTCATGTTAATAAGAGAAGTATGTAAACGATTACAAATGGACGTTTCACCTTAATTTTATCTCATAATTTTGTATCTCATGCCTAAAAAAAATTTAAAATGTATTATTTACAGAAGAATGGAAAGACAAGTTGAAGCTGAGTTTGGAGAAGATCAATTTGGCTGCACAAGAAATGTAGAACAGGTGAAGCAATTAGGACTATACGTCTGATCTTGGAGGATCGAATTTAGAAGGACAAGCCAAAGTACATGGCGTTCGTAGATCTAGAAAAGGTATGCAGTAATGTTGATTGGACCAAGCTATTTGGGATTCTGAAGGTGATTGGAATCAGATACTCAGAACGATGAATTTTTTACAATCTGTGTAAAAATCAGTCTGCAATGATAATAATCGAAGGCTTTGAAAAAGCAGCAGCAATCAAGAAAGGAGTGAGGCAAGGCTGCAGTTTGTCCCCCTCCTTTTCAATGTTTACATAGAACAGGCAGTAAAGGAAATCAAAGAGGAATGTGGAAAGGGAATCACAATCCAAGGAGAGGAAATCAAAACCTTGAGATTTTTCGATGATATTGTCATAGTATCCGAGACTGCAGAAGATTTCAAGAAGTCACTGAATGGTACGGACCAGGACTTGGATAAGGAGTACAGGATGAATAAAAATAAGTCCAAAACAAAAGTAATGGAGTTCAGTCGAACGAGGCAGGTGATGCAGGTAATATTAGATTAGTAAATGAAGTCTCAAAGGAAGTAAATGAATATTTTAACTTAGGTAGTGAATTAACTAACGATGGCAGAAGTAAGGGGGATATAAAATGCAGACTAGCACAAGCAAGGAAGAGCTTTCTTAAGAAAAGAAATTTGCTCACTTCGAACACTGATATAGGAATTAGGAACATGTTTCTGAACACTTTCAAATGGAGCGTGGCATAGTATGGAAGTGAAACATGGACGATAACTAGCTCAGAAAGAAAGAGAATAGAAGCTTTTGAAGTGTGTTGTTACAGAAAAATGGTGAGTTGGGATGGATAGATGGAATCAAAAATGAATAGATACTGAATCTGAATGGGTGAAAGGAGATCGTTGTGGCAAAATTTGAAAGAAGAAGGGAGGAAATGATAGGACATATCTTAAGACACCCAGGAATTTTTCAGATGGTTTTTGAAGGAAGTGTGTATGGTAAGAACGGTATAGGTAGACCAAGGTGTGAATATGACAAGAAGATTAGAGCAGATGAAGAATGCGATAGATACGTTGAAATGAAAAGTTTAGCACAGGGTAGGTTGGCGTGGAGAGCTGCATCAAATATTCTATGGACTGATGACTCAAGCAACAACAATTTTGAACCTTAGCATGGTGATACTGCACAAATATTAGCAGCCTAAGAGAGTACACTTATGTTAAACACTGCTCAAGGGCAGAGTTACTCAATAAGTGAACCGCGAATGAGCCGCTAGTGTACCACGACGAATAAATTAATACAAAATTATTAGTAATGCAGATCTATTTTAGTAAATGTACAGACTCGTATAAATTGTTCATGAAGACTACTACCTCTTGGGAATATTTTCAAGTGCGGATACGTTAAATAATATACATCTGCAACATATTATTATCTCCAATCAATCGAATCAATCGAATGGTGTCACTAAGAGGAGTATGAAAAACATATGATAAGTTTGGGCTGACATACTACAATTTCCACTTTAAACACAGCATTTTTGAGTGTTGTATGAAATATTATTTCTGTAGAGTTTTATTATTATAACGTTCTACGGAATGTTACAAAATCATTGTTTTATGAAAATGTCGTATGGAAAATCCAGAATTTATATGTCATTACTGATCATATTGATAAATTAAGTTTTGATATCATAAAATGTCCGGCCCCATGGCTAAATGGTTGGCGTGCTGGCCTTTGGGAATTTTAACCATCATTAGCTAATTCCGCTGGCACGGGGGCTAGGTTTATTTGTCGTCTTCATCGTCATTACATCCTCATCACGACCCCAGGTCGCCTACGAGCGTCCAATCAAAAGACCTGCACCTGACGGGGAGCGCTAAGACAGAAACATGTCAAGTAAGAGACAACAAAAATGTTATTGTGATGAATGGGAGATAAATTTTGCAATAGATTTAATTTGAAATGCGAGTGTACTTGGAAAATGAAAGAACGGACTGTTTTATCACAACATTCAGTATATTCTTATATGAGTGCCATCAATATGTCTTGGATGATTTTCGGGCATTATTTTATTGCGTAGAAAATAATGCAATGCCTTGTTAATGCTGGTATGGCAGCAGAAATTCTTTTCAGAATTCTTCACACTCTTGTCTTGCACTACTGAACATAGTCGCCTATAATTACATTAAAGATTCTGAAGCATAATATCTAAGAATTATAAGCAACTGCTACACTGGAGACACTAATAAGTTTCAATACGTGGAAAACTCTAGCCTATTTTCAATTTCTTCTAGTACGTTTTTTATTATAACTTTGGAATGAGATATATTTGTTAAAAACTTCCTTCTGACAACATTAAACAGTCTTAGTATGGATCGTCCTTTGTTTTCTTCAGTTTATAAAATAGTCTTCATTCAACAGTAAAGCTTCAATCTCATGTCTTCTACATGCAACTATTTTGAAATTTTTAACAGCTGTTAAGAGGTTTAACACAGGGCTGCTGCCATGTTAATTTAGCACAAGTATTAACAATTTGTTAGAGTTGACTGCCTCGATGAAAGGGCTATTTTTGTTAAATTATATGTTAATTCTCCTTAACAGCAGAGTTAACACTTAACATTCGTTGAAGAAACTGGGCCCTAATGTGTCTGGGAGGTGTGGTCAATCTTAAGGGAAATAATGAATAGACACAGCATTGTCAGGTACATGGTATTAGAACTGGGCCGTCGATATAGTACCACAAGTACTTTTGGACAGTTTCTAACAAAATATAAATACTATGAACGACAAGTTAAAAATGCCAAATATGCATAAAGATGGAAAACTGTTAGCCTCTTAATTCCTAGCTATGGTAGTTTGTTTCTCTAGAACACGGCAGCTTCCAAAAGAGTGTTTCTGGTTCATATGAAACACATGTGTAACGTAAGTGAATATTCATATTTTTCATGAAATTTCTTGCTTTTACGGACCATATTCATAAAAAGTCCACAGATTCTAGTCCTTCTGGCAAGCAACTCAAAGCTGAAAACCTCCCAGGGATATGAGCTACGAATTTTACTTAAATACAATATAATAAATTATGAGAATATGTTCTTTATTTATTCCTAAAAATTAAAAAAAATCTTAATCATCGTTATCTGGTCGATTATATTAGCAGTTTGCCTTTTTCTTCCACTACGAGCGCTAATATGAGTCATTGCAGAGTTTCACTTAAGTCCTTATAAGTACATTCGGTGTGGACATTTTTCAAAAAACGCAAAAAAAGCCTCAGGGTATTGAACCAAGGAACACATTAAAGAAATAATTTTGCTAATAAGTTAATTTGGCTGCGATTTGAATAAGAAACAAAACGAGTAAAGAAACAGGTGATCTTCGGCTGCTTTCCATAAACTGCATTAAGGCCGGAAGTGTTTACTTCGAAATTTGTTTCTTCGTTTGTAAACCACTATCCAACACTCACAATTTTAAACCTTTTCGGACCCTCTAGCCCTTGAACTTTCGTCGCAATCGAGGAAATTACTTACTTTTACGTTTTTCATAGTATGGGCACCCGTACTTTGTCTGCTAAGAATTGTTTTCAACATTGAAACATATATGACTCTAACAACATATCTTCAGCTTATAATTGCACGAGGCCTATGATTTGCCAGTGAAGTTTCTTCCCTGCATCCTGATCATCGCACTTGCTAATCTTGTTCTGTTAACCGTAACACTAATAACTTACAGCTGGAGTGGTGTACGACAGGAAGGCACAAGGGACAATATCTGTGGTCAGGGGAACAGCGGCAGTGATAATGAGCTGCAGGAGGGCGGTTGTCACCACGCCACACCACATACCGCATCGCTGTGGTTAGGACGGGCCGAGCCGGAGATTCCCTGCAGACCACATCACCGTCCTCAACAAGTGCGCAGTCTTCACTCTACACTCTCATGTATAACTTAAGTATTCCGTACTTCCTGTAAGAGCTATGTACTCATAACTAGCCTTGGGATCTTTAGGTTTTTACCTATTGTCTTCCGTAAGGCCCTATCAAACTATCTGTGACATAACTTTTATTTTTATTCTCCTATATAATAGTTAATTGTATACATTATTTTCTCAATAGATGTCCTATCCGTCTTGTTTCCCTTTATCATATTGCCTTCTATATGCACTTTCCTAGTTCACTCTGGAATATCTTCTTCGCTGGTTTCTTTGTCCTTTCATTACTCCAACCTTCACCACAACTAGATTTTCAAACTTTCCAGGTATTTTCTCCTTTCTTTCTCAACATCCACGTTTCTACACAATATAAAACGACACTCCACATTAAAAATGTGTAATCCTTTTTTATACCTGGTATTAAGGTTATAGTTCTTGACATAATAAGTTATTTCACTCTTTTACAATATTTATTTATTTATTTATTTATTTATTTATTTATTTATTTATTTATTTATTTATTTATTTGACTTTATCAGTGGCGATGTTAGGGCTCTTGGCCCTCTACTACACGTAACCACATAAATTACAAGTAAATACATATTTAAAGTAGATGTACTATTATATTCTAAAATTAAGGACAACTAGTCCAAATATCTCATATGGAGAACATTTAAAGAAGAATGAAAGCAAAGATCTACAAATAATAAGAAGATGAAAAGAAGTCCGGAACATAAAATTAAAAAAGAATGGGAAAATGTCATTATGAAGAGTTACATGCGAACTGAAAAACTAAGCAATGCATAAATAGAACACAATACACAATGAAGGTACGGAAATGCAAGTGTGTCAATAAAGAGTGATTGAGTACATGAGTTAGAGCTAAATATATATTATGTACATTTACTGTATAACATTACAAATATAATAATAATAATATTACATTATAATAACAACATTGTTCTTCAGTTTTACAGTAAAATGCCAATGCTACTAGCCTACATACCACAATTACACAAACCATCATACGTCACCAATCACGCGAAACAATCAGGGGTATTCAACAGGTAATCTCTCCATGCAAACTTTTCTTGTGTTATCCTGCTCTTTATCCCTTCCATGTCATCAACCAACCAGTACATCAATCGATAAATCATCACTGATCTGCATTTAGGACTTAAGCCCAAGTGACATATTCCCTATCAATTGTTTGGCTTGTCTTTCCCTAAATGATTTCAAAAACTTTGAAATTTATCAATCATTTACCTTATTGTTTATTCTGTTCCTTAATTCCTATTTAAATAGTACACCTTTATTCTCTGTCGGGAATCTGAACTAGCTTGGAACAAGTCCCTGACAACCAACTATTCATTATTATTATATTTTTTCAGAACTGCGGTCCCAAGTTTAAATAGTTCATGAAGTGGTTTGGTTTAAAAACCCTTATACCAGACCAATTATAGATGAAGTAACAAGTGTTTTCGGACAAGAAGTTATTTATTTTGTTGTAAGTAGTTTAGGTAGTCAACGTACAAGGAGAGAGATTGTTTAGAATCCACATTTACTGAAGTTCCATAGATGAAGTTCACAAAAACGTTTCCATGTTGCAACATGTTGTACTTACTTAAGTACTTATTTATTTATTTACTTACTTATTTCCTGTAATGCCTAAGTAGAACATAGAGCCTCGATGAAATTTCTCCAGCTTTTTCTATCTCCATGTCTTGTTGACTCCAGCGATCTCCCCGTCTGTGGTTCTCTTCTTTGTAATCTTCGGTCTAACTTACATGTGACTACCTTGTGAATTCCAACTCAATTCTTGTCTTGTGATACTCTGTCGTGGTCTTCTCAGGGTGTGTCCAGGCCATCTTTATTTTCTTCTCGTTATCTCTTGATGTGAGGGATGGTCCTTGGCCACCAAATTCTCGTAATTTACTTGAAGCAACTATTTATAAAAGTCTGTAACCTTGTGGTAATATCTTTGTTCACTTTTCAGGTCTCAATTACATACAGTAAAACAGATTTAACATTTGATTTGAATATTTTTAGCCTCGTTTTCATGCGAATCAGCATGTTGTAATACCACCTAAATATTTAACAGGCAATTCTTCCTTCAGCGTTTCTTTCTTCTACCACTTAAGTGGATATGCTCGGGTGGTTTGAAGATTTTTCAGCACTTTTCATTTACTGATGTCAATATCTCCATTCACCAGCTTATTTTAACCTGTCCATTATTTCCTGTAATTCCACTTCATTTTGCGCATCTTACGTTATCAATGCTTGGTTATATGCATACTGGATGGCCTTTATTTTTTCTCTTCCAAATATCCCACCGAAGTTTTCCAAGATTTCTTCTGTATGCTGTTCTCCATAATATACTGTATATATAAGGGGATAGTAAGAAAAGAATAAATGCATTTGAAATGTGGTGCTGGCGTCGAATGTTACGAATTCCCTGGACTCACAGGCTAGAAAATGAAGAAGTTCTCACGAGAGCTGAAGAAACCATCAGTCTAGAGAAAATGATCGCCAAAAGAAGATGTAGTTGGACAGGTCATTTACTCCGGCATTCATCACGGTGCACCACACTGCTTGAAGGGAAACTGGAAGGAAAGACTAGAAGAGGACGACCTAGAGCAGGGTTCCTCGATGGCATTAAATGGCGACGTCCATATCAACTAATCAAGCAGCTGGCTTAGGATAGAAGGTCGTTGGACGAGGACAGTCATGTTACCCACGAACCATCAGGTTGAGGAGAATGAGAGAGATAAGGAGATAAGATAAAAACGAATACTGTTTTGAATTTGAAGTTTGTCGAGAAACTGTAAAATCCAATGTACTTGACTGCCTTACACTAAGATCACACATACTCGTCAACGACTTTGATAAAACGGTGTATAAATTAGAATAATGAGAGTATCTCACTTGCCACTCATTCAGTAAATTCAGCAGCTGAAACTACGCTCCCTTATACTGACCGAATTATCTGTTCACCGAGTTTTAATTCTGTATGTTAGCGGTTTCACAAAAAACTACGAATTATGGAATTACAGTATTTTTGATGTGAGAAAGTAGACTTTCAATACATATACAGTTGCCCTCACTGTCGCATATTCAAAAAGCTGGTGAACTAATTCATTGCTAGTCCATTAAATTAATCTCCCATTCTTCTTATTCACATCCATTAACCGATATTGACGAACACATTGCTGCATTTCTCTCCGATTTGTTTCTGTGTACAACAAATTGTCGATTGTAAGCAGCCCTAACCATTGCTTTACATTGGGTAGGTGTGATATTCTTCTTCACCCTTTTCATCTTTTAACTTCTATATTTAACGATAGCACTTGATATTTTGGTAATATGCTCATCAGACAGTGATTTCATGGTACGGGGTGAAAATTCAGGTTGCAATTTTCAACAACAGGAAACCTCCACTCAGGATGAGTTGAAATTAATGGTGGATACTTCAATTACCTAGGTGTTAATATAAAGAAAGATCTTCACTGGGGTAATCACATAAATGGAATTGTAAATAAAGTTTACAGATCTCTTCATATTGTTATGAGGATATTTATTGGTTGTAGTAAGGATGTAAAAGAGAGGGCATATAAGTTACTGGTAAGACCATAATTGGAGAATGGCTCCAGTGCATGGGACCTTCACCAGGATTATTTGATTCGAGAACTGGAAAAATCCAAAAAATACAGCACGACATGTTTGAGTGGTTTCTGACGAAAGAGTAGTGTTAAGAAAATGTTGCAGACTTTGAGCTGGGAAGACTTGGGAGATAGGAGACGAGCTGCTCAACTGAACAGTATGTTCCAAACTGTCAGTGGAGAGATGGTATGGAATGACATTAACAGGCGAATAAGTCTGAGTGGTGTTTTAAAACGTAGGAAAGATCACAATATTGCACCCGTCCACCTCCCGAGTCCCAGACTAGCATTTATCTCAGGGGTGTCGGTTCATTATTTAAATCATCAAATATAAATATAACGGCATAATAGAACACGGGGATGAACGGAGCAACTTAAAATTAAAAGGGGGAAGGCTCGATTGTAACTTGAATTTAAGGACTCCATGATAGGACTAGGAAGTGACTGTTACTTTAAAAAGGGCATCATCTAACTACAATAAAAAGATTATGAGAGTGGTTTCCTTTGAAATAATTTGCCAGAAGGAGCGGTTTATTACGCCATTTGACGTATAAAACTTTGATACACGTGGCAACAATATTTGAATTTACACACATGTTACATATATAAATCACTTGCCATACCGCAAGTGGTATCAATATCTTGCTGCGTTGCTTCTGAAATAAAATGACATTCGGAGGTATAATTTACGGATCGATTCCATTTGAATCGAACCGTCACTCAAAGATATAGCTTCCTTCTATCGGGAGCCCGAGCATAACCCATGTTACGGTCGGCTTCCCGATTTAACTAAGATGATGTACTCCGGCTATATACATTTTTCCGAGACCGGTACTCGGACTGGGTAATGTTTCTCGTGAAGTGCGAAAACTGGATTCCACGGACAGTTCCTATCTTACGATATCCAGCTGGTACCATACCAATGAATTAGCATTTACATTTTATTTACATGTGATCTGAATTGTCACCAGTTAGCCTCAGTAGACTACTGACACAGCTGAGATAACGAGAAGCGGTGGGAAATACCGTGGCCATGGCCCCCCTCGCATCGCGAGCGAAGTAAACAAACACGCAAGTATGACTGTAACATCGTCCCATACGGAGACCGTACAATAAAGAGGTACCAAATGACTCTAATATCATCATTCTCATTGTTCAAACATACGAATAGAGGGATATCGTCACCAAATAATTTAATTCACGATATTATCATCCTCGAAATTATTATTATTATTATTATTATTATTATTATTATTCCTCAACGGTTCCTGGCACTGTCACGTTGATTAATATCGTCATTATTATGCGGGATGCAAACACCAAGTGGTTATTACTGTTATTATTATTATTATTATTATATCCCTCTCGTGGTTATTATTATTATTAATGAATAGGTGACCCAAGATATTATTATTATTCACGTCACTTAAAAGGTTATTATCATTAATGGACCGGTCACTTCCGCCAAATTATCTATTAAGATATCGGTCGCAATTACAAATTAATTCACTGATCAACCAACGACATCATTACAGTTATTATTATGACAATTATTATTAATCCGACCGCGGTGATTTAACATCGTCCTTACATTGTTATTATTATTATCGGTTGCACATTATCATTTAGATTCCCGTTTAACATCTTTATCAACGCTCAATTAATTAAGGCGGTCCAATCCTTTATCTGCAATATTTATTATTATTATTATCACGACATCATGATTGTCCTCACTCGTTATTACAATGAATACAATATACGACCATTTCTGTGGAATCTGAACTCTCATTATCCTTAGATCCCTTGTATCTCAACGAATAACTGTGCAGTCTATTTATTTCGTACATGCTGTCACGGGTTCGAATTCTACCCGCTGCGTAACTCAGTATTTCTCTGTGACACTGCCCGTACATTTTACACTCATATCAATATCCTAAGTGTCTCTCGTACGGAATTTATTTTTCTCTCTATCTCAATATTCCTCGATTCATTTATTTATTCCTCACAGAATTATTAACTGACTTATTTATTCATTTCGGACATCGTACGACCTTTTATTATCTGACTGCAAATTCTTTCACATTTTCTATCTCATTTGGATCTATGCCTTAGTTCATTCTCCACAAATAATCGTAACATCTTGAAATTATATTTACCAAAATTTGACAATCATGGTCTCGTAATATTAGCACTACATGTTCCGGCTAATGAATCGCAACTTCAAAACGCGACATTTATACGTAAAAAAAATATTGGACCGTAATTTAAACCACACGTTCATTAACATGTACGGATTATTAACACCGATCTACATTTCAATATTATTAATCGATCAAATTAAGTTATCACGCACTTTAATTCCAAATTAAAACGACCTCCCGTCATTAAATGATTCCCAATAAACTCAACACTTGATCACATAAATTATTATTATCTCCAAATCATATTAAAAAAAACAATCTTCTTCAAAAAAAATAGTTATATTATTTATTTATTATTATTATTAATACTTTAAAAAAAATAATAATTTCGCCTGTAATACGGTAGTCCACTCTTATTATGTTTAACGCATAACCCCTTGTACAAAGTCGATTTATTCTGGCACTAATCACTCCAGATATGATTTACTTGGAAATATTATATTAATCGCATCTCACAAATTTAACAACTTCACTTTGAAAATATGACCATATTAATTTCAACAAAACACACTTGGTATGGCGAAGCTGGATTTTCCTTCCATGTCATTAAATGGCTCGTTAAAATTGACAAAACATAAAAGCACATATCGGGTCTTATTTAACTAGCATAATCAAAATCAAATGTAAAGAAAATTATCGACTACAAAGAAAATATGAATGCATGCATGACTTAACGTACTACACTATATATACAAATTTACATCTCCAACAAATTGAATACATAAAAGACCCGATTATTTACATTATTATGATTTACTACTGTCCGTGCTACAAATTTAGGATGGGGTCGTTAAGCGACCCATCTTGTTACAGAAGGTAACCAAGTATAATCAAATTATTCCCATTTTTCCCATCACGATAACATTTCCCAAATATATTTTACAGTTTAGTACTCATCTTAGTTATCGGTATTCCATTGCAGCTTTGCAGACGAGAGGCTTCATCCAGCCCCTCTCTGCGTTTTACTCCTCCATCCTTGATGGCGTAGTTTCACAAAAGATTTCCTGGCACATTATCATTTTACACTCATATCTTGACTGCCACAAACCTTCACCATTTACAACGTTAACACAACAAATTTCTATCCTAGACCCAAGAATTTAATATATTTACACTATTTAATCTTCGTCCACCTACCGCACAATGGACCTGGACACGTACGACGAGGTGTCAACTATTTCGCCCGTCGCGATACGCCCGATTTATACGGCATTCTTGACGTGTTCATTACATCGGTTCGGTATAGCTAAGTACAGGCTACTACTTCCTTAAAGTACTGTTCGTCACACAGTCTATTATGTACGTACTTATGGTGATATATTTTATACTACTCTCTTGCAGGGTAATTACTTTACGTCACTGATTATTCATAAATAACAAACACTATCCTACGTTAACTATTTCCAGATTTAACATGTTGCTTGAGCGCGATCACACTTTACAAACACTGGCGGATGCTCGCGCCATTAAATGACTGTACGTCCGTAGAATTCTAAGTTACCGGCGACCAACAGTTCAGCTCCCGATATTCAATTCACGTGTGCTGGCGACCGTCAGTTCAGCTCCAACGATTCAAGACAAGTGTGCTGGCGACCGTCAATTCAGCTCCGTATATATGGATGAAGCCTTTTTCCCGCGGATTCGTTGACGTCATGCCCCTTAGGGAGGGGGTGGATTTTTAATATCGGTACTTGCACTCCGAATTGGAAGTTAAAATTTACATCAAATTAATCCACTCCGCTAGCATATCTGCTGGATAAAATATGAACTCCAGGTGATCACAGATTTAGGAGATATGGGTGGATTTAGCTCCTCACATTTCGCGCCTTTGTAAGCGTCCCTGACAACGTGGTCTTCTTTCAGCCAATGAGATTCAAGCTGTCCGGTTTCCAAGAAATCCAGCCTTCAATTTATTTAATTTGCCATTTAGTATTGATTATTTTTCCATGCGTGACATCTAATAAATTCAGTACATTCATCCGCGTACTCATATTAATTTATTACTGAATACTTTTGTAGTTACGAAAATATCTCATCCATCATTCCTTAAGATGGTATCACTGAGTCTCCCATCAAATTTTTACTATTGGCCGGCAAGCGGTCACGTGATTTAAATCTCCACCTGCTCGAACTTAGGCTAGCGAACGTACACTCAGCCGCTGTAATTTTCCATGAGGTCATGGAATTTCCGTCCTACCAAAAATATCCCAAGGTCTTACTCATGTGGTGGGTTTTCTTTGTATGACTCTCCCCCTTCCTCTTTCTGACCAAGACTTATTTGTGGACTCTGTATTTCCTTGTACGCCAACTAATGATATTCCCTGCTGTGAAGTAGCTAAAAGTTGTCGTGCTGAGCTAATCCGTCAGGCTCCAGTCTGTCGTCCTTCCTTCGCTCTGATTTCGACATTACCTAAACGAAATATTTTCAAATACACTCCTCTGTATTTCAATAAATGTATCATATTATTTTACCGATCAAATCATGATTGATTATGGGCCTAAGTCACTCGGGTTCATCTTCCTCTTGCCCAGGTAAAAAAAAATCTAGTGAGCATCATGAGATTTTTTTTTATGATGTGTCCATATCATCACTATCATGATTTGACATTGGATCCTCTGTTCTGCGACGGCTATTGATTTCGTCTCTCAACATCTGGTTCCTGACCCTTAACTCCTCGTTCTGTCTTTCGATTTCATGGATCGTATTGACAAATTCCTGCACGTCTCTGTCTATCTCTCCACACTCTGGACATGGCCTTGCTTCAATTGGTGTACGGATTACTTGGACTTCTTCTTCCCTTCCGTCATCTTCTTCATCCTCTTCTTCGACATCATCTTCTTCCGGCTCGTCATCTGCTTCCTCTCGTTCATCCTCTGCTTCCAGTCACATCTCTTTGTTTCCTTGTCCCGAATCGAACGTCGGTGCATTCGGGTTCAAGTCGCTGCCCCCTTTCCTTGCTCTTTGGAATTGCAAGCTCTCCGCTCCTGTCGCTTCCTCATCACGGCCTCGATCATGGATCGCCTCCTTCCATTTTCTCTTGTTCAGCTCTTCTATGTACCGCCTAGACTCTTGGTATCTGTCATCCTTCTCTTGACGAGATCCTCCCTGGTAATATCTCGGGTTCCCTTGATTCCTAGCTGGATACGGCCTATAATTACTTCTCTGGAATCCACGGTATCCCCTGTCAGCTCGAAAGTTCCCTTGGTTGGTTTGCCGGTTGCCTTCCGCAAAATTCCTTGGTCTCATCCATTGTCGCGGCTTCCACTCCGTATTATATGCTCGACGCGGTTCCGGATCCGTACTAGTTCCCTGGTTCTTCGTACTAGTGGTCTTCGGTTCGATTGTCCGTTCGATATTATTCTCCTGTTGGTCCCTGCTCCTAATTTGTCTTGGGTTCGAATGATGCGTTGTGAGGTCTAATTGACGTAATAAAGCCTCCGCATCGACAGCTGTCTGGACATTTGACGCTATCATCATTCGTTGGACCTCGAATGGCAATTGCTTTCCAATGGCGCTATTCAATTCTGTTTCGCTCATTGGATTATCAAGCTCCCGTAGCTTGTGAAATTGTGCCACAAAGTAATCAGAGAATTTCGTTGGTGAAGATGTTGCATATCGTCTGGAATATACTTCCAGCCTTAACTCCTGCTGTTCCTGAATACTCCAGAACTTTTGGAGAAAAGCCCGCCGAAATCCTTCAAAATCTTCAAAAGTATACAAGAAAGCCCTGAACCATACAGCTGGTGCTCCGTCTAGGAATTTCTCGACCGTTCGCAGTTGTCGCTCTACTGGTATTTTATTCTCACTTATATAACTGGCGATTTCCCGGATGAAACCTTTCGGGGTAATATGCCCACGGGCATCGAACTTTGGTGGCTTGTCATCAGACATCTTAATGACGTGTACCACCGATGTCGGGATAGCACTTGATGACGTAGACGACCCCTCTCTGTTTTCAAACTTGAAACCGTGTGTATCAGCATGGGATAGGCCTCCTTTCTTATGAATCCCCTGGTTATCATGGGGTTCGTATTCGCGATATTGGAGGTTAAAATCTTGGCTAGACGCTGATGGTTCCAACCTAGCCTTCAACATCTCCAAGTCTTTTCGGATGTCATCCATTCCGTCGGGATTACAACTGGCTATTTCTTTTGTGCCGGAATTTTGCCCATTATGCGCCTTGCATTGTTCTAATAGGCGAACTTCCGTGTCGGCAAATGATTGGCCCTGTTCGATTAGATCTTCCGTCCGCTGGAATAACGCTAAGTTTGCGTCTTCGCACTTAGTTATTCTCTGGCTACGGTCTTCTAAATTTATAGTTAGTTCTTCGACTTTGTTTTTCAGTCCTGCTACGATGACAAGTGTACGTGCGGCTTCCCCACGTAACTCGTTCATGCCCTTGTCATGCTTGTCCAAGGTGCCAGCTATCTGCGCGCATTTTTCTTCTACTTGTCCCCGGACGATGTCATTCTCCTTCCTACACTCATCCCGAATTTCCTCTATGTGTGATTCTATGTCTTTTTTATCAGTTAATCGCAGAGCGGCGAGTTCCTTGACACTAGCGTTCAATTTTTCCTTAATTTCTGCGCGTTCCATTTGAGCCTCATCTCTAACGCGGTCAACCTTTTCATTAACGATGGTAATGTACGCATCCATGTGCACTTTTAATTCGTCTTTCGCGAAGTGACATGCTTCCTGGACTTGAGTTAATTTGTCCCTAAGTTCCTGTCCCATCGCTACGCTCGCGGCCTGAACTGCATCTATTTGTGCCTTGAGTTCTGATTTATTTATTTCACACGCAGCCTGTACTCGGTCGATCTTATTCTCTAGTGAAACACTCGCAGCCTGTACTTGGTCTATTTTGTTTTCTAATGAAACACTATTAACCTTCATTTGTTGAATAATTTCCTGTCTATCCGAAACACTAACGGCCCGCATTTGTTCAACATTCAGAGTTAAATTTCGTATTAAGTCCTCTAACGTGAGAGCTTTCATCTCTCCCTGTCCTACCAATATGTCCTGGGATTGCTCCCCACCGTCGTCAGACATTATAACTTTTCTTGAGAAAGCAAAAGGGCCGATCGGCCTCTCACCTTGCTGCACACGAAGGAATACGCTATTGGGTCTAGGCCCTATCCTATGACATTATACCCCTACACTAACTTTCATTTAACAAAAAAAATTTTGACTATAAAACTTGTTTACATTTGCAGGTCATTCACCTTGAATGCTGGCTTGCGCCTAAGATTTCACAATAAACCGCTCCAATATAACAACAACATTAAAAACAACGATGAAGTTGGAAATCTCCTGCCCTGAAATACGTTAATTTTAATTTATACCATCTCAACCTCTTTTTAACTAATAACTTGAACTGGTGCTCAGTAATATTTTTACCATTTCAAGCCTTCCTAAACAGCTGTTTATAATATTCATCTCATGTCCAATGACATTTAAATGGAGTCCTGAATTACCAAAATAATATTAAATTCCATATGGGAAAAGAGAAACATCAAATCTTCGAGCTTATTGAATTTTGAATCATTGCCAAACTTGAAGAGATTAGCAGTGGATTATATTAATATACTAGCCAAATCTAGCTCCGTTCGAAACTAACCTTACTCTAGCATGATATTACGTTACAAGTGAACACACACTTGACCGTGATGCGGTCATCAATTAATAAAAATCAAAAATTAAAAAATATAAAATTTGGAAAAAAAGTATAAAAATATAAAAATTTTACAATTGATTAGCAATGATATTGGCCTCTCTGCCGTTCTTAAAGCAACACTTTGCCGTTCTTAAAGCCCCACGTTGGGCGCCATTTTGCACCCGTCCACCTCCCGAGTCCCAGACTAGCATTTATCTCAGGGGTGTCGGTTCATTATTTAAATCATCAAATATAAATATAACGGCATAATAGAACACGGGGATGAACGGAGCAACTTAAAATTAAAAGGGGGAAGGCTCGATTGTAACTTGAATTTAAGGACTCCATGATAGGACTAGGAAGTGACTGTTACTTTAAAAAGGGCATCATCTAACTACAATAAAAAGATTATGAGAGTGGTTTCCTTTGAAATAATTTGCCAGAAGGAGCGGTTTATTACGCCATTTGACGTATAAAACTTTGATACACGTGGCAACAATATTTGAATTTACACACATGTTACATATATAAATCACTTGCCATACCGCAAGTGGTATCAATATCTTGCTGCGTTGCTTCTGAAATAAAATGACATTCGGAGGTATAATTTACGGATCGATTCCATTTGAATCGAACCGTCACTCAAAGATATAGCTTCCTTCTATCGGGAGCCCGAGCATAACCCATGTTACGGTCGGCTTCCCGATTTAACTAAGATGATGTACTCCGGCTATATACATTTTTCCGAGACCGGTACTCGGACTGGGTAATGTTTCTCGTGAAGTGCGAAAACTGGATTCCACGGACAGTTCCTATCTTACGATATCCAGCTGGTACCATACCAATGAATTAGCATTTACATTTTATTTACATGTGATCTGAATTGTCACCAGTTAGCCTCAGTAGACTACTGACACAGCTGAGATAACGAGAAGCGGTGGGAAATACCGTGGCCATGGCCCCCCTCGCATCGCGAGCGAAGTAAACAAACACGCAAGTATGACTGTAACATCGTCCCATACGGAGACCGTACAATAAAGAGGTACCAAATGACTCTAATATCATCATTCTCATTGTTCAAACATACGAATAGAGGGATATCGTCACCAAATAATTTAATTCACGATATTATCATCCTCGAAATTATTATTATTATTATTATTATTATTATTATTATTCCTCAACGGTTCCTGGCACTGTCACGTTGATTAATATCGTCATTATTATGCGGGATGCAAACACCAAGTGGTTATTACTGTTATTATTATTATTATTATTATATCCCTCTCGTGGTTATTATTATTATTAATGAATAGGTGACCCAAGATATTATTATTATTCACGTCACTTAAAAGGTTATTATCATTAATGGACCGGTCACTTCCGCCAAATTATCTATTAAGATATCGGTCGCAATTACAAATTAATTCACTGATCAACCAACGACATCATTACAGTTATTATTATGACAATTATTATTAATCCGACCGCGGTGATTTAACATCGTCCTTACATTGTTATTATTATTATCGGTTGCACATTATCATTTAGATTCCCGTTTAACATCTTTATCAACGCTCAATTAATTAAGGCGGTCCAATCCTTTATCTGCAATATTTATTATTATTATTATCACGACATCATGATTGTCCTCACTCGTTATTACAATGAATACAATATACGACCATTTCTGTGGAATCTGAACTCTCATTATCCTTAGATCCCTTGTATCTCAACGAATAACTGTGCAGTCTATTTATTTCGTACATGCTGTCACGGGTTCGAATTCTACCCGCTGCGTAACTCAGTATTTCTCTGTGACACTGCCCGTACATTTTACACTCATATCAATATCCTAAGTGTCTCTCGTACGGAATTTATTTTTCTCTCTATCTCAATATTCCTCGATTCATTTATTTATTCCTCACAGAATTATTAACTGACTTATTTATTCATTTCGGACATCGTACGACCTTTTATTATCTGACTGCAAATTCTTTCACATTTTCTATCTCATTTGGATCTATGCCTTAGTTCATTCTCCACAAATAATCGTAACATCTTGAAATTATATTTACCAAAATTTGACAATCATGGTCTCGTAATATTAGCACTACATGTTCCGGCTAATGAATCGCAACTTCAAAACGCGACATTTATACGTAAAAAAAATATTGGACCGTAATTTAAACCACACGTTCATTAACATGTACGGATTATTAACACCGATCTACATTTCAATATTATTAATCGATCAAATTAAGTTATCACGCACTTTAATTCCAAATTAAAACGACCTCCCGTCATTAAATGATTCCCAATAAACTCAACACTTGATCACATAAATTATTATTATCTCCAAATCATATTAAAAAAAACAATCTTCTTCAAAAAAAATAGTTATATTATTTATTTATTATTATTATTAATACTTTAAAAAAAATAATAATTTCGCCTGTAATACGGTAGTCCACTCTTATTATGTTTAACGCATAACCCCTTGTACAAAGTCGATTTATTCTGGCACTAATCACTCCAGATATGATTTACTTGGAAATATTATATTAATCGCATCTCACAAATTTAACAACTTCACTTTGAAAATATGACCATATTAATTTCAACAAAACACACTTGGTATGGCGAAGCTGGATTTTCCTTCCATGTCATTAAATGGCTCGTTAAAATTGACAAAACATAAAAGCACATATCGGGTCTTATTTAACTAGCATAATCAAAATCAAATGTAAAGAAAATTATCGACTACAAAGAAAATATGAATGCATGCATGACTTAACGTACTACACTATATATACAAATTTACATCTCCAACAAATTGAATACATAAAAAACCCGATTATTTACATTATTATGATTTACTACTGTCCGTGCTACAAATTTAGGATGGGGTCGTTAAGCGACCCATCTTGTTACAGAAGGTAACCAAGTATAATCAAATTATTCCCATTTTTCCCATCACGATAACATTTCCCAAATATATTTTACAGTTTAGTACTCATCTTAGTTATCGGTATTCCATTGCAGCTTTGCAGACGAGAGGCTTCATCCAGCCCCTCTCTGCGTTTTACTCCTCCATCCTTGATGGCGTAGTTTCACAAAAGATTTCCTGGCACATTATCATTTTACACTCATATCTTGACTGCCACAAACCTTCACCATTTACAACGTTAACACAACAAATTTCTATCCTAGACCCAAGAATTTAATATATTTACACTATTTAATCTTCGTCCACCTACCGCACAATGGACCTGGACACGTACGACGAGGTGTCAACTATTTCGCCCGTCGCGATACGCCCGATTTATACGGCATTCTTGACGTGTTCATTACATCGGTTCGGTATAGCTAAGTACAGGCTACTACTTCCTTAAAGTACTGTTCGTCACACAGTCTATTATGTACGTACTTATGGTGATATATTTTATACTACTCTCTTGCAGGGTAATTACTTTACGTCACTGATTATTCATAAATAACAAACACTATCCTACGTTAACTATTTCCAGATTTAACATGTTGCTTGAGCGCGATCACACTTTACAAACACTGGCGGATGCTCGCGCCATTAAATGACTGTACGTCCGTAGAATTCTAAGTTACCGGCGACCAACAGTTCAGCTCCCGATATTCAATTCACGTGTGCTGGCGACCGTCAGTTCAGCTCCAACGATTCAAGACAAGTGTGCTGGCGACCGTCAATTCAGCTCCGTATATATGGATGAAGCCTTTTTCCCGCGGATTCGTTGACGTCATGCCCCTTAGGGAGGGGGTGGATTTTTAATATCGGTACTTGCACTCCGAATTGGAAGTTAAAATTTACATCAAATTAATCCACTCCGCTAGCATATCTGCTGGATAAAATATGAACTCCAGGTGATCACAGATTTAGGAGATATGGGTGGATTTAGCTCCTCACATTTCGCGCCTTTGTAAGCGTCCCTGACAACGTGGTCTTCTTTCAGCCAATGAGATTCAAGCTGTCCGGTTTCCAAGAAATCCAGCCTTCAATTTATTTAATTTGCCATTTAGTATTGATTATTTTTCCATGCGTGACATCTAATAAATTCAGTACATTCATCCGCGTACTCATATTAATTTATTACTGAATACTTTTGTAGTTACGAAAATATCTCATCCATCATTCCTTAAGATGGTATCACTGAGTCTCCCATCAAATTTTTACTATTGGCCGGCAAGCGGTCACGTGATTTAAATCTCCACCTGCTCGAACTTAGGCTAGCGAACGTACACTCAGCCGCTGTAATTTTCCATGAGGTCATGGAATTTCCGTCCTACCAAAAATATCCCAAGGTCTTACTCATGTGGTGGGTTTTCTTTGTATGACTCTCCCCCTTCCTCTTTCTGACCAAGACTTATTTGTGGACTCTGTATTTCCTTGTACGCCAACTAATGATATTCCCTGCTGTGAAGTAGCTAAAAGTTGTCGTGTTGAGCTAATCCGTCAGGCTCCAGTCTGTCGTCCTTCCTTCGCTCTGATTTCGACATTACCTAAACGAAATATTTTCAAATACACTCCTCTGTATTTCAATAAATGTATCATATTATTTTACCGATCAAATCATGATTGATTATGGGCCTAAGTCACTCGGGTTCATCATGAAGATAAAGTTGCCAGTTCTGTGTATTTTGTTATCTTTGTGGCTATTGTTGTTTTCAGATTGGAGGTGTTTGGACAAGCAATTGCTATAAGGGATACGGATCTTTCGGATCCATTTATATGTATAATTATTACTATTATTAAAATCGTGGGCCCACACTGGGTTTGGCTTGAAGATACATTTTAACTGCTCTATAAAGGATGCAGCGATATCAAAGAAAGGTTCTCTGAACATGGTTGATGACGTCCATATAGTTCGCCTGGAGCATCCGCTGTTTCATTATTCTTCCTTAAAAGAATTCGTAGGAGCAGACTTAAAGTTCTGGGCTACTCCACGAGGAGAGAAGGAGAACATCCCTCCAGCCACACGGAATGCTTAGCCCTTGGCTACAGGTGTTCGCTGATCGATCTCACACAGCCTCGCTGAGTTGTGTATCCGTTCGTGAATGTCTTAACCCAAGAGAGCGCGCAACGTTATGATTGTAATTCCTAAAATAAAACTTATTTATTTCCCAAACGAACTTCATATATCAGGTGAAGTTATACATCACACATAATATTTTTTTTTTGCTAGTTGCTTTACGTCGCACCGACACAGATAGGTCTAATAATAATAATAATGTTATTTGTTTTACGTCCCACTAACTACTATTTGAAGGTCTTCGGAGACGCCGAGGTGCCAGAATTTAGTCCCGCAGGAGTTCTTTTACGTGCCAGTAAATCTACCGACACGGGGCTGTCGTATTTGGACACCTTCAAATACCACCGGACAGAGCCAGGATCGAACCTGCCAAGTTGGGGTTAGAAGGCCAGCGCCTTAACCGTCTGAGCCACTCAGCCCGGCTCAGATAGGTCTTATGGCGACGATGGGAAAGGCCTAGGAGTTGGAAGGAAGCGGCCATGGCCTTAATTAAGGTACAGCCCAAGCATTTGCCTGGTGTGAAAATGGGAAACCACGGAAAACCATCTTCAGGGCTGCCGACAGTGGGGCTCGAACCCACGATCTCCCGGATGCAAGCTCACAGCCGCGCGCCTCTACGCGCACGGCCAACTCGCCCGGTACATAATAAATTATTTGTTCTTTTTATTAATATCATTTCATCGTTTACTAGGACAGTATGTCTGCGACTGAACATTCCACAGAATAATTCCGTTACCTGATACCTCAATGTAGTATAAGGTCTGATCGGAAAGTTTTCTTTTGAGGGCGTTGCTGCAGTGTTCATGCAATGTAGCGCGACTCCGATGAGGGTATATAAGCACGAACCTGTAGACAAAGGAATTAATGCGGCAGTCGTGTCTTGTTGAGATGCGGCCACGTGAACTATAGTGATGTTATTACCAAATGCGTCCAAACAGGACCAACGTCCTGTTATTCTGTTCTTGGCTGCCGAAGGACAGGCATCGGTGGGCATCGATCGGAGAATGAACGTTGTGCATGGAGCAGCATGTCTATCGAAAACCACCGTTGTGGAATGGTGCAACAAGTACCGTGCGGGTAGCGATCGATCTGGGAGGCCAGCCTCATTCATTACGGGCAACAAAAAGCAGGCGGGGGATGAGGCCATTAGGTCGATTATTCCTGATCTCTTCCCATGCGATTGTCACGCCTTCGGTCCCCTCATAAAGGCCTTCAATGGTCAACGGTTCCTTCAGACGAGGATGTGCAGCAGACAGATATGGACGTCTTCACGCAGCAGGACATGATGTTTTACTACACAGGGATTTTGAACCTGGTACTTCGGCGGGAGGAGTGCCTCAGTGCTCATGGCAAATTTGCCTGATCGGCATCCCAATTCAGGACTGTGCCGCCGTCGAACAGAAACTTTTTGATTGCCCCTTATATATCAATTTTACAAAATAAATCAGAAGCATGAATAGTGTGTCTGATATCCGTTTGAACTTACATGTTCACATGCCTATGCTAGGGTTCATGAAAATATAATATTATAGCATTTATGAAACAGGTACAATTTTGCTTAATTTAATAACAGAGCATAATAACTGCTAGTCTTTTCTCTTAGCATTTCCTGTGCGGACAGCATAAAGTATGTTGTTAGAATAATGAAGAGAGCAATTTAATTACTTTTTTTAATTCTAAACTCTTCTGAAAATATCTTATACCTTATCATCTCACGCAGGCACACTCCTCCCGCTTTTTCTTTCGCCGAGAGGCAATCATTTTTAAATTTATCTTTTAAGATATATTTTTCTCAAGTATAAGGCCGCTATTAATCAGAAAGGATGTTAATTTATTAACTTTACTATTAACTTTTGTTCGTCTGGCACTTGGCTGATAGTTCATCACCGGGCTGAGTGGCTCAGATGGTTGAGACGCTGTCCTTCTGACCCGAACTTCGCAGGTTCGAACCTAACTCAGTCCGGTGGTATTTGAAGGTGTTGAAATACGTCAGCCTCGTGTCGGTAGATTTACTGGCTCGTAAAAGAACTCCTGTGAGATAAAATTCCGGCACCACGGCGTCTCCGAAAACCGCAAAAGTAGTTGATTTGACGTAAAGCCAGTAACCTTATTATTATTATTATTATTATTATTATTATTATTATTATTATTATTATTATTATTATTATTATTATTATTATTATTTATTACTTTCAGCCATTTATGGGCTGCGATTACGCAACTTCGATTGGTTTCTCAAGTTCTTCCTCCTTTCTCTTTTGCCAGTATTCCTTCACTCGTTGGCTTGCTCGTGGTCGTTCTTCTGCCGAGAATACTCTATTCTTCCTCGTTTACTCATCAGCTCCGCAACTCTCAGCCTAAAGGTTTCTTCTGTATGTTATAACTTCTGCCGTGCTCCCAGATTTTTTTAAATCTCGGTGGACTTCTTTTACCAATGGGACTTGTGTCTTCCTGTTCTCCTGGAATGTGAGGATCCTGTTGACGAGTCTCTCTGATCCCATCCTTTTGATATGTCCGTAGAACGTCAATATTTTATTTTTCATTGTGGTGGAGATGTTTTCGAATGGTTGGTATATTATTATTATTATTATTATTATTATTATTATTATTATTATTATTATTATTATTATTATTATTATTATTATTATTATGATTATTATTATTATTATTATTATTATTATTATTATAGTTTATCCTTAGCCACTATTATCCACAGAACCATCCGAGGCGTGAAGATAAGAGGAATGTTTGCCTTTTGACCTAAAAATGTACCTTTCATTCTTTATATTCTGGTTATTGCTTCACTGTTGTGGGGAATGGCTGAATAGTTGTCCTTCACACTTAAAGCAGTAATCATCACTGCGAATACGAACACCTTGTATAATGAAAATACTGAAGTGCGATGATAATGTGAATATCTTTATTGGACTCCATCGAAACCCTACACAAATTACGGTTTGTATTCTTCTCAAGGGTTAGCAATTTTTTTTTCTGGTAGCACCGAATGCGCCACTAGAGATCACTAACACGCAAGCAACAATAAGTTGGATGGTCCAGAATGTGGACCGCCATTTACAGATCGACTACTTGAGCTGGGTTCGAACATGCAAACTTCAGATCATGTGACCTTCAGTTTTCATAATAAAACCTAACAAACATTTACCATTCTTCTTCTGACCTCTAGTCAGCTCCGGGGAGTAGGAGTACCATAACTGCCTCTTAACTGGAGGCCCCGGATTAGATTCCCAGGCAGATCGGGGATTTTTATCCAGATCTGAGAGCTGATTCGAGGACCAGTCAGCCTACGTGATTGCAATTGAGGAGCAGTCTGATAGTGAGATAGCGGACCCGGTCTAGAAAGCCAAGAATAACGGCCGAGAGGATTCGTCTTGTTGACCACACGTCACCTCGTAATCTCCGGCCGCATGGCTAAATGATTAGCGTGGTGCTGTCCTTTAGTCACAGGGTTCTCGGGTTCGATCCCTGGCAGGGTCTGGAACTTTAACCATAACTGGTTAATTGCCCTGGAACGGGAGATGGCTGTATGTGTCGTCTTAATCTTCATTTCATCCTCATAACGACGCGCAGGCTGCCTAGGGGTGTCAAATCAAAAGACCTGCACCTGGCGAGCCGAAGTCCTCGGACACATCCCGGCACTAAAAGCAATACGCCATTTCATTTACCTCGTAATCTGCAGGCCTTCGGACTGAGCAGCGGTCGCTTGGTAGGCCATGGCCCTTCGGTACTTTTGCACCATGGGGTTCGGTTTGGTTCTCACCGGTAATTTACCGTCATCATTATCATTACTTTGTACATTATCCTCTTTCCATAATTGTAACACTAGATCTGGCACTTCCCTCGCTATTCCCGTCAACCACTCCTCAATCTATAACAGATCCTTCGTTGTGGCTGGGTCACGACTTTGGAATTCACTCCCAGCTGCTGTCAGGAACTCAGACTCAATATCGAAATTTAAGATTGCATGTAGAGATTACCTGTTGAATACCGCTGACTGTTTCGTGTGTATGATGACGTATGATAGATAGGTTGTGTGATTGTGATTATTATTATTACTATTATTATTATTATTATTATTATTATTATTATTATTATTATTATTATTATTATTATGACTATTATAGTGTAATGTATATAATATTTAGCTTCTTACACATGTACATAGAGCACTTTTATTGCCATACTTATATTTCCATTTACTTTATTACTTATTGTGTTCTCTTTATGTATTGCTTATTTTTCAGTTTGTATCTTACTTCATTATGACTTTGTCTCTTTCTCATTATCTATATGCTCCGAATTTTATTCTATTTTATTTGTTTGAACTCTGCTTTCTTTCTTCACTATATGTTGTCCAAATCTGTAATTTTTAGCTTATCTTTGATTTTATGATAGAATAGTACATTATTCTTTTATATATGTATTATCTGTAGATCAATTATGTGGTTAAGTGTAAGAGAGGGCCACGAGCCCTAACTTCGCCACTGCTAAAGTCAATAAATAAATAAATAAATAAATAAATAAATAAATAAATAAATAAATAAATAAATAAATAAATAAATAAATAAATAAATAAATAAATAAATAAATAAATAAATAAATAAATAAATAAAATACACTGCGCATCCGAATAAACTTTAAGTAAATCGGGTCAGTAACCATATTGTTTTTAACCTCGATCGCTGGCAATAACTATATACCTAGCGATAGTCATTATAAAATGTGGCAGTCTGTCTAGTTTTTCTGTCCATAACAACATGTCCCAGGTTTGTGGCTAAATGGTCGGTTAATGCGAGTACACTGAGCTAATGGCTGTTTCACGAATTAATTACCTGAGATAATTGCATGACGTCTGCATGAGGAGTATTTTTTTACGGATAATTTGTCTGGTGAAGTGATTAACATGCTTGTTGTGGTCAGTTTCAAAACCACACGCGTAAAATATTTCATGCGGTTCATTATCACACTCGCAGAAACATTATGTAGTTTATAATGGTTCATGAGCTTTTGATACAGGACTGATCTGCCAAGCATTGATCTGCATCATATTTTGTAATCCACAATCAGTGGAAGAAAATGTAAACAGAACAACCTGATTCATTTCTTACTACAATGAATGAATGAATCAATCAACACTGATTTGCATTTAGTGCAGTTGCCCAGGTGGCAAATTCGTTACAATGCAAATTTCCGGCAAGGATTTCACACTGCACATTAGAGACCTAGTAATGCGGCGATCAAGGCAATGAATGACATCCTGCACCCAAACAGACTCTCCTTAAAGACAGCTCTGACACCGTTTCACCTGAAGGTAACACCTGTTGTGGCATACGACCAGGAAATGGTCTCGCCATATCTAAAGAAGGAACACTTAGCGCTGTTAGGAAAAGTTAAAGCGACTTTCTTGAAGAAGGTTTTGTGTACTTCAAAGTATACTCTTTCACGACTGGCTTACGCGCTGACAAAGGAACAATTCTACACTGAGGAACTTCGTCTAAAAACGCCTCTACAGTCCACTCTAGGATACGAACAACTATTGCAAGAACTACAATTTAAGAAGTGCAAAATATGGAGAGACTGTTATGCCACTGATGCAATGGTTTACAAAGACTGGATTCGCAATGAGTATGTCTTATGGTATATAGTCACTACGTTAGCCTTCCATAGTTTTCATTATACACTGTGTGAAACAAAACGGTTCTATGAGCCATTATCGGATGGTGTATGTGACTGCGGTTGAAATCTTTGTGAACGATATCACGCAATGTACTGCGAACTCAGGAGTGAATCCTGGAAGAAATTCTGCTCTGAAGACTGTTAGATTGAGTAATTTAATATTGTATTATTTCTGAGCTATACCGGAATTGTACTATTGTGTGTAATTCTGTATTCATAACGACCATTGGCTGCAGTACACGTTTCATCCACCTAGCATTTCCTTAAATAATTGCAAAGAATTTGCAAATTTATTGAACATCTCCCTTGGTGAATTATTCCAATCCCTATTTCCTTTTCATATAAACAAATTTTTGATCCATTTTCTCCTCATGGATATCAACTTTATCTTCATATTGCGATCATTCTTATTTTAAAAACACCACTCACATTTATCTTCTACTAATGTCATTTCACGCCATCTCTCCACTGACAGCACAAATCGTGGTGCTGCTTTTCTTTAAATTTTTCCATGTCTTGAATCAACTAATCCTAGTGATGGTCCTGTACACTGGAACCATACTCTAGTTGGAGTCATACCAGAGAATTAACTGCTCTCTCCTTTACATCCTCACTCCAGCCCTTAAGTAAAGTGATAACCATATGATGAGATATCTCACCTTTAATTAAAATTTTTGTGTCATTGCCCCAATGAGGATATTTCCTTATATGAAATGAAATGGCGTATGGCTTTTAGTGCCGGGAGTGTCCGAGGACATGTTCGGCTCGCCAAGTGCAGGTCCTTTGATTTCGCTCCCGTAGACGACCTGCGCGTCATGATGAGGATGATGAAGACGACACATACGCCCAGCCCCCGTACCAGTGAAATTAACCCATGATGGTTAAAATTCCCGATCCTGCCGTTAATCGAACCCGGTACTCCTGTGACTAGAGGCCAGCACGCTAACCATTTAGCCTTGGAGCCGGACATTTCTTTATATTAACACCTAGCTTCTTACAGCTGCTTCGTTTGGTTAGGATTCCGCAACTGTGAGCTTGCATTCCGAGATAGGAGGTTCGAATCCCATCGTTCGGCAGCTCTGAAGATAGTTATCCCTGGTATCCCGTTTTCACTCCAGGAAAATGCTGGGGCTGTACCTTAATTAAGCCGGCCCCGCGGGTAGCGTGCCTGCCTCTTATCCGGAGGCCCCCGGTTAGATTCCTGGCCAGGTCAGGGATTTTTACCTGGATCTGAGGGCTGTTTCGAGGTATATTCAGCCTATGTGATTAAAATTGAGGAACTATCTGCAGGTGAGGTAGCGGTCCCGTTCTAGAAAATCAAGAATACGACACCTTGTAATATGTAAGCCTTCGGGCTGAGTAGTGGTCGCTTAGTAGGCCATGGTCCTTCGGGTCTGTTCCGCTATCAGGGGGGACGTATCTTAATTAAAGCCACGGCCACTTCCTTCCCATTCTTAGACTTTTCCTATGTCGGCGCGACGTAAAGCAAATAGCAAAAGGAGTGGGGAGTAACTACAGAATCGTACACTTCCACTTTCCTCGTTATTTTAAAGAACGTACTTGTATCGGATTCCCTTAAGTTTTACTTACTGCGTCGATGAGGTGAAGTTCCTCATGGGGATCACTGTAATTAATTAGGTGTACTCACACAAACGGCGCTATGAACAAAGGTTACAGACCTCTTCACATGGTTATGAGAAATTATAGTAAGGATGTAAAGGAGGGGGCATATAAGTCTTAATGAGACAAAAGCTGGATTATGGTTGCAGTGTATGGGACCCTCACCAGGATTACTTGATTCGAGAACCGGAAAAAATCTAAGGAAATGCAGTTCTATTTGTTCAGGATGATTTCCGAAAAACGAGTAGCGTTAACAAAATGTTGCGTATTTTGCGCTGGGAAGACTTGGGAGAAAGGAGACTAGCTGCTCAACTGAACAGTATGTTCCAAGCTGTCAGTGGAGAGATGGCATGGAATGACATTAGCAGACGAATAAGTCTGAGTGGTGTTCTTAAACGTAGGAAAGATCACAATATGAAGATAAAGTTAGAATTCAACGGAAAAAACTGGGGAAATATTCGTGGATAGGAAGGTGAGTCAGGGATTGGTATGTCCAATGAATTTCTTTGAAATTATTTATTAAAAGACTAGGTAAACAGCTGATAGGGACTCTGCCACCTGGGCGACTGCCCTAAATACAGATCAGTGGTGATTGTTTGATGATTGATTTGATCAGGAACCCGGGCACATAAAAGCGATACCAGCAGAAATTAGGCTTGTGAAATGTGGTGCTACAACCTATGAGGTCGTGTTCAGTAGAGAGATAGCTTTATTGATTTATTGAAGAAATAAATAATCGTCCGTCCTCCAATGAGGGTGACCGTCCGGATCCTAGGCCACCATAGCTTAACTGGAAATAGCGTTGGACGCGAAATCGGAAGGTTCTGGGCTCGGATCCCACTGGCGTTTGACTGATCATCTTTGTTATGTACTTAACATTTATTTGATATGTACAGTATCATGTATACTGAATATGAGCTAAAGGTTTGATAGTTTATTTCGAGACCGAGCACACGGCTGTGTGGTTTGGGTTAAGTAGGTATCAGCTTGCATTCGGGTGATAGTGGGTTTTCAGAGACGCCTAGATGCCGGAATTTTGTCCCGCAGGAGTTCCGTTATATGACAGTAATTCTAACGACACTAGTCTGACGTATTTCAGTACCTTCCACTACCACCGGACTGAGCCAGGACAGAACCTGTGAAGTTGAGGTCATAAGGCCAGTCCCTCAGCCGACTGAGCCACTCAGCTCTGCTGGTGAATTTTAAATATACAGTCTAACCTCGATATCTCGAACCTCCATCACTCGAATTTTCAGTATCTCGAAGTAACTTTAATTTTCCGACCGTTTGTCCTATGTATTTCTCTATTACTCAGAATTCGCTTAGACGAATTTCTCGATTTCTCGAAGCAAACGTTTCCTCCCTTGAAGCGAAAACTACTCTATAACTCGAATTTTGTACAACATCGACTGTGCAATACAGGATTTTTAGTTTGTGAGGAAAGAAAGCGTTACAGTGATGCTGGGTGGTAATATGACGGGAACCGAAATTAAAAGTTCTAGTGATAGGAAAATCGGCTAAGCCTCGCTGTTTTTCGCGTGTAAATTCATTACCAGTCACGTACGAAAGTAATCCCGTAATTCGTGAATTACAAGCTACATTTACGAATCTTGGGTGCATGGTTTCAAATCTGCATAGAGAGAAGATTAACAGAAAAAAAAAAAAAACAGAAGGGACTAACGATTTTTTCCAAAGGTATTAATGGAGGTATTTTCTTGTTTCACTAAGTATGTACTGTTATCTTCTCAAAAGTTACTTTATGAAGGGTCATAATTAAAGCGATGCCATAAAATATAGGTTTTTAGTATATCGTCGTTGTCGGGAAGAAACCTCCTATGTGATAATATTTTTGGAGATATGCTGACCCGCAGCACACACATTATGAAGAGCGAAAATGCCTTGACAATATTCACACAATATTGACCTTAGATGACAGAACCTTACCGGCTAAAGTTCTAAGCTAAAATATTTCACATAGGAGGTTTTGTCCCGGCAGCGACGATATTTTAAATACTAAGAAAGGACTGTATTCAGTATAATCCCGTAGATACATATGATTCAATTATGTGGTATATATGCTCAGAAACGATATTTCCTATATCTCGAAATAAGATTTAGCTCCCGAGATGATTCGAGATATCGAGGCTCCGTTGTACATTCGATCATGTCAGTGAATAATACAGAGCGCTATAGAACAATATTGTAATCACATATGAAGACTAATATGTAGTACACTTCTTTTCTCGAAGCCGGCCCCGTGGTGTAGGCGTAGCGTGCTGGGAGCTTCCATTCGGAGACAGGAGGTTCGAATCCCATCGTCGGCAGCTCTGAAGATAGCTTTCCCTGGTATCCCTTTTTCACTCCAGGCAAATGCTGGGGCTGTACCCTAATTGAGCTGGCCCCGCGGGTAGCGTGCCTGCCTCTTACCCGGAGGCCACGAGTTCGATTCCCGGCCACGTCAGGGATTTTTACCTGGACCTGAGGGCTGGTTCGAGGTCCACTCAGCCTACGTGATGAGCTATTTGACGATGAGATAGCGTCCCCGATCTAGAAAGCCAAGAATAACGGCGGAGAGAATTCGTAGTGCTCACCACACGACACCTCGTAATCTGCAGGCCTTCGGGCCGAGCAGCGGTCGCTTGGTAGGCCAAGGCCCTTCAAGGGCTGTAATGCCATTGGGGGGAGGGAATTTTCTGGAATTTCACAAATGTCATATCTTCAAGGTTTGAGTATATAAAAAGTTTCTTTCTTACCATCCATGCCATCTTACCAAATCACAGATTACTCCTTGCCACTCACACAGTTTCAACGTGACATTTGGTCAACACGAAAGAACTACCATTATACAGCTCTCTTCAGTGCATGTAATTGTAAATTTCTCTCTATGATCTGCTGCAATTTATTCTCGCTGGGAAAGAGAGAGCACATTAAATCTCTTGTTGGGTCTGAACATTGAAGAGGACGCACAGGGGTATGACGCAAACATCAAGCACGTAATCAATAGTAGCATACGTCGCACGTCATAGCTACGCATTCATACGTCACGCAGGCAGATTTTACCAGGGCGGGTCAGTGTTCGCCAGCACAATTCCTCTGCCGGTCCCGCTGTTAACATCCCTGGCTCATACAGCTACCTGCAGTTCATCCCAACGCATTACCCGAGGGGGTGATCAGGATACCCAGAAGTAGAAACGCATGTTGATTTAGGACTGGGAGATCGAGGAAAGATATATTCTGGAAGTCAACAATGAAAAATAAGAATACATAAAATAAGTGTATTCCCTATCCGTAACTCAGGCGACAGCGCGCCGGTCTATCACCGCCGGGTTCCGTCGTTCAAATCTCGGTAACTCCATGTGTGTTTTATGCTGGATAAAGCGTAGGAGGGACAGCTTCCTTCCGGGTACTCCGGTTTTGCCTGTCATCTTTCATTCCAGTGACGCTCTACTGTACCCTATAATTTTATCCGTTAGTCATTAATTATTGCCCCAGGGGAGTGTGACAGTCTCCGGCAGCCGGCACAATTCCTGTCCTCGTCGTTCATTCATTCCATTCCTGGACCGGTCGAATGACTGAAAACAGGCTGATGATTTTCATTCCACAATCAGTGTATTTCCTACTATCGCAATAAATATCACTTCAGGAACTCTGAAATTGTGGTACTCAGTAAGTTCCGAGTCAGAGGTACTTTTAGGTCTTTCTTTCACAACTTGTGCTGAATCTGAGAATCAACAAAGATATTATCCAACCCATCAATCCCACAATATTGAAGCGATCAATCAGGATATTCAGGATATGGGTGTGACATGATGCGAGTTTTTCCAGTTGACACCTATGATTAAACTTCGCGTCTTTAAGGATGGGGCCCTATCTAGAATGAAATCAAATGTTAAAAAACGCAAAAAAAATCCAGCCCTAAGCGAGGGAAAATAACTAATAAAGGTTGAAATGTCCAACCCGGCTGGAATTCGAACCGGAGATCACTGGGCCAATGGCCAGTCTACTAAGCAGTTTGTTGCGGAGCAGTAACATATGTATACCAAGGCATAAAATACATTCATCTTCATTTCCATGCGCTAAAAATAACTTTTTTATAATTATTGATATTTCATTTCCTTTCCTGTTCATACCTCATTATTATTATTATTATTATTATTATTATTATTATTATTATTATTATTATTATTATTATTATTATTATACTTCTTTTTCTTCTTCTTGCTGTGCCACTTTTTCAATACCCTGGTGGGGGTCACGGGTGCAAATTGTGTCGCCTTATTTTACGTCAGGATGCCATTCCTGACGGATATTCTCACTACTGCGTATTCCTGCGATGATAATTACTGTGATGCGTTGTGTGAAGATGTAGAGGAATGTGGTCAGATAAACACAATTACCCAGTCCCCTAGGAATTAACGAAATGTTATTAGAGTCTCCGATCCCACCGGAAATTGAACTCGTGACACTTTAAACTGAAAGGTCTCAACGCTGACCATTCAGCAAAAGTCGAACTTCCTTTATTCATAACTACTGTTGCCTAGTAATTCATTGCAATATTCTCGATCCTTGCGCTTATCCATAATTCCAGGCAGGTAAATAAAACGAGTACATATCGTCGTTGTGCCTTGAAATACCGCCGTGCGACAATGTTGAGGGGACAAATACTGACCCGCAGCACAGGTATCACTTAGAATGAAACTTTTTTGAGGCAAGTCATGCGATACTGAACCTTATATGACAGAACATTTCTGGTCAGTGTTCTAAGCTGAAATATTTCACCGGGCGAGTTGGCCGTGCGCGTAGAGGCGCGCGGCTGTGAGCTTGCATCCGGGAGATAGTATGTTCGAATCCCACTATCGGCAGCCCTGAAGATGGTTTTCCGTGGTTTCCCATTTCCACACCAGGCAAATGCTGGGGCTGTACCTTAATTAAGGCCACGGCCGCTTCCTTCCAACTCCTAGGCCTTTCCTATCCCATCGTCGCCATAAGACCTATCTGTGTCGGTGCGACGTAAAGCCCCTAGCAAAAAAAAATGAAATATTATCACATTGCGGCTTTTATATGAGCACGGCGGTAAACGTTTTGTATCATAATACAATCTAAGCATTTGTGTTGAGAATAAAGTTGTACGGAGATTTATTAGTAAGTTCACTTTATTGGTTCGAATTTTTTACAGTGATCGGTAGAGGTTCTAATCTCACACCCTCTTTCTTCATGTTTACTTAGAACTCGTCCTTGGACATGCCGTAAATGTAAAAGAGGAAATACAATACTTTCTTTCCAAAAATCAGGCCCATTTTTTATATTTACAGGTGGTCATGAAAAATGAAAACCTACAACCAGTTTTCCAGTCAGTGACCGGGTCAGGTGTGTAATGAATCAATCATATATAGGCTATTATTACGATGGGGTCGCCACTCCCAAAGTGATATATTAATGAATGATAGGTGCTACGAAATGAGAATGGTGAGTGTTGCTGGAATGAAAGATGACAGGGAAAACCGGAATACCCGGAGAAAAACCTGTCCCGCCTCCGCTTTGTCCAGCACAAATCTCACATGGAATGACCGGGATTTGAACCATGGTATCCAGCGGTGAGAGGCCGACGCGCTGCCGTCTGAGCCACGGAGGCTCACAGGTGGTCATATTGCATTAAAATATTATTCTAACTGTCACACAATATTTTAGCTATCTCACTCGATTAGTGGTAGAGTTTCCGACTCATGATCGCAAGTCACTGGGTTCAATCCAGATTGCAGCAATGAATTTTGTAGAGTGATCAAAATTGTTGGCACCGGGCAAGTGGCTGTATGGTATAGGGCAAATGGCTGTCAGCTTGCATACGTGAGATAGTAGGTTTTAGCACCATTCTCGGCAGCCCTGAAGATGGTTTTCCGTGGTTTCCCATTTTCAAACCAGGCAAATGCTTTACCGTAATTAAGACCACGGACGCTTCCTTCCCAGTCCTAGCCCTTTCCTATTCCATCACCGACATAAGACCTATCTGTGTCGGTGCCACGTAAAGCAACTTGTAAGAAAGAAAAATAGCATGCGCTCACCCAGTTTTTGAGCAACTTTACATTCATTTTAAATTGATATACACTAACGGTAAAGTTGGAATAGTACTGGAAAAGAAGTGATCATAACTAAGATACAGTCCCAGCATTTATTTGGTGAAGAAGTGGGAAAATCCACGGAAAATTTCAGGGCTATCGATAGTGAGGTTCGATTGTTATGGTTCCGTCAGCTTCCGCTTAGAAAGCTAGCGTTGTACCACGTCCTGAGTGCCATCTGGTGGCGAATGTACGTACCATTCCCACTTCTATTACAACGTACAAATTCAAAAGTGTCATTGTTTAGGAAGCCTTTCTCTTGGACAGTCGAGGTTTTTTCTGAGGACGCAGAGCACAGTTCTCTGCTAAATGTTAAGAATTTTACCTTATTTTCTTGACACAGCATAAGCCCAAAAGCCTATACAGTATCATATCTTTAAGTACGGGCCGTGAAAGCATTAATGGCAACAATAATACTATTGTTCTACGCCAGCTTCTGTGCATGTGAGGTACTCTGGGTAGGTTCCACTGATCGTTTTAAATTTATATCCATCCATCCATCCATTCATTCTTCCTCCTCACGTTCGGAATTGTGATCGTTGGATGTTTTAGGGCTTTTAATTTGTCATTTCATTTCGTCTCATTTCGTACCATTAGGGGCCGATGACCTAGATGTTAGGACCCTTTAAACAAAAAGCGTCGTCATCATCATCATCATCATCATCATCATCATTCACGAATTCCAAGAAAAGGATTAGTAAAAGTAGGTTCTTCCACTTGGGGCAGTCTCAAAACTCACGAGCTGGGTCAGTTCTTCTATGAATAGATGAATGCCCACCCTACTAGTGATGGGATAATAGAATAACTTCAATCCGGTTATGTAAGTAATGGAATACATTTCAAATATTCAGTTATATGGCGTAGAATAATCGGATGCGCCATGAATACATTTTTCTCTTTAAGTGTGTCGGGTGGATAATCGATGGAAATAAACGAACAGACGGCTCTTACCAAAAATAATAATACGCTGTTTTCCAATTCAGGAAGTCTAATGCTGAAGGTGCCACAAACACCCAGTTTTCTAGCCATAGGAATTAACAAATGAAAGTTCAAATCCCGGCCTGGAATTTCAGACACCTGCTGTCCAGATTCGTGAATTCTGACACTCATTGTCATTAGAATGTTCATTTAGATACTAGTTTGTAATCGTGAGTTTTGATAATATCTGATACCAATTTTCGCCCGTGAGCTTTGAGATGTAACCCAGGTCAGCATGGTGACGTCCTCGGCCATAACGCTTGTCTCACGGGGCTTATGATCCTGTTTCATGCCCTCAGTCTGGAACCAAATTCCTTCGACTGACTGGGAATGAAGCCTACGCTACATCTGCATTTCAAGGCATTTCTTTATTAATACAAATGTTATTAAACCTATAGAAAAGAATAAATTTCTACAAGTATCTTACTGAATTTATTCTGGTCCACGAATTTTAAGAACATGACGAATCACGTGCTAACTAACATTGTTATGAAGAATACACCCACGGTATTCCATGCCTGTCGTACGAGGTGTCTAGAATGGACTTGGGAGCGTGAGTTGGCAACCACGGGGCCCTTATTTGAGTCCGAGCGTTGCTTTCACTTACTTGTACCAAGCTCCTCACCTTCACCTGCAATATCCAACCTCTCTTGGTCAACTCTTGTTCTTTTCCGTCCCCGACGATATTAGAGCATAAGAGCCCTAGGGAGTCTCATTTTCACGCCCTTCGTGACTCTTATCTTTATTTGTCCAGTAACCCATCCTTCGAAGTGTCGGGTCCTTATTTCACCCCCCGCCCTTTGGGTGGGGTGCGCAGATGAAAAATACACCAACGGTATCCCCTACCTGTCGTAGGAAGCGAAACAATGAGTGATCAAAGGATGATACTTTTGGAATCATGAGACAATGTGTGATTAATACCATAACGCGATGAACACCACGGGTCAACTTTACTTGAGATAAGTACTACTTCATACGCCTGGTAGTGCACCCTCTCAGAGCAATGAACACTACTAGATAGATAGATAAATGTCTTTATTGGCGTAGTTAAGGCCATTAGGCCTTCTCTTACACTAAACCAATTAGTATACATTAAAATCATAAGTAATACTACCGTAATTAATACTAGAAGACACAATTAAAACACAATCAAAATAGAACTGAAATAAAATTTCACCACAGTAGGACATACATACAACAGCAATAATAATAATAATAATAGTAATAATAATAATAATAATAATAATAATAATAATAATAATAATAATAATAATAATAATAATAGCTAGTAATGATATTGTAGTAGCACGATCACTGAAAGGCCAGAAATTCACAGGTCACTCGCATCCTGTTGCACCTCTTAACGCTCTCTTAAATTACACTGTAGTTGTTATTCCCCTGACGTCGTCCGGTAAATGATTCCATTCTCGTGCGGCAAACACCGAGAATGAGCTGTTATATGCGGCAGTTCGATGGTCAGGGATGATGAGCAGGTTGGATGTTTGAGACCTTGTATGTCTGACACACCGTGGGTTTAGGTCTACTATGTGAGCAACATCATATGTGTGATGAGTACCGCAATGCGAGCAACATCATGCGCATACATATCCTGTGATGAGTAACACAATGCGAGCAACACCATGCGCATACATATCCTGTAATGAGTACCACAATGCGAGCAACACCATGCGCATACATATCCTGTGATGAGTACCACAATGCGAACAACACCATGCGCATACATATCATGTGATGTGTACCGCAATGAGAGCAATACCATGCGCATACATACCCTATGGTGAGTACCACAATGCGAGCAACACCATGCGTATAAATATCCCGTGATGAGTACCACAATGCGAGCAACACCATGCGCATACATATCATGTGATGAGTAACACAATGCGAGCAACACCATGCGCATACATATCCTGTAATGAGTACCACAATGCGAGCAACACCATGCGCATACATATCCTGTAATGTGTACCACAATGCGAGCAACACCATGCACATACATATCCTATGATGATTACCACAATGCGGGCAACACCATGCGCATAAATATCCTGTGATGAGTAGCACAATGCGAGCAACACCATGTGCATACATATCCTGTAATGAGTACCACAATGCGAGCAACACCATGCGCATACATATCCTGTGGTTAGTACCACAATGCGAGCAACACCATGCGCATAAATATCCTGTTATGAGTACCACAATGCGAGCAACACCATGCGCATACATACCCTATGATGAGTACCGCAATGCGAGCAACACCATGCACATACATATCCTATGATGATTACCACAATGCGGGCAACACCATGAGCATAAATATCCTGTGATGAGTAGCACAATGCGAGCAACACCATGTGCATACATATCCTGTAATGAGTACCACAATGCGAGCAACACCATGCGCATACATATCCTGTGGTTAGTACCACAATGCGAGCAACACCATGCGCATAAATATCCTGTTATGAGTACCACAATGCGAGCAACATAATGCGCATACATATCCTGTAAGAGTACCACAATGCGAGCAACACCATGCGCATACGTATCGAGTGATGAGTACTACAATGCGAGCAACACCATGCACATACATATCCTGCGATGAGTATTACAATGCGAGCAACACCATGCACATGCATATCCTGCGACGAGTATTACAATGCGAGCAGCACCATGCGCGTACATATCCTATGATGAGTACCACAATGCGAGCAACACCATGCACATATATATCCTGTGATTCATGACACTATTTGAGGAACACCGCGGATCTAGACAGCGCCCATGATTAGTACCTCTGTGTGAGGAACGCTCTGAGTCTACGTTGCTTGTGAGTAGTACCCTCATGTGAGGAACCTCATGGGTCTGCGTTGCTCGTGAATAAAATCCTTACGTGGAGCACCATGGGTCTGTGTTGTTTGTGAGTGGTGCCATTTTGTATCACAAAAACCACGTGTCTACATTACCTGTTATTAGTACTATTATGAGGGGCTGGTGATCTGAATTCTGGACCCCTTTAGAAAACAAACATCATCTCATAAAATAAGGCATTGTGAATGTGATCCACTGATTGTTTTGGATTCATTGTCGTTTTCTCACCACCATTCGTTTTAGATTCTAGTCAGGGGATACATTTTGAAGTTTTAATTATCGTTTCATTTCTTTGCACCTTGTATCATTAGGGGACGTGGCCTATCTGTCAGACCTCTTTAAACAACAATCATCATTACGAAAATTGTTATTCAATTGGTTATATCGCATTTATCGGTCAACCTTTTCCTTAATATTCATTGCGATTTTCAGATGTAGCGAAGCACTCACGTATTGATAATAAGCAGTAAAATAAAGATCTCAGCTCTCCAAAATATTTATTTCCCGTACTCTAGTTTCGTCAGTGGAAAGTATTGACCTGTTTTATTACCCACCATTATTTCGTACTGAAATATCACTGTTATCCAACACTTTCCTTGAATTATATCTTCAAATCTTTATATAACATGCCTTGAGGTCCTATTCAATCATAAAATGACGTAACTTACACAAGTTGGAACTAAGTCTCTTAGCAGCACAGTTCATACAAAATTCATACATAATACAGACTGACTGAGTTTTCCGTGCTCCATAAAGGAAAGTACTGCTTTTAACATAAAGTAATGCAATGAGGACACAGAAGATGCTATCTTACTCTGCAGTCAGAGTACATTTTCTAAATTAAATTACTCTTGTCTCCAAAGAACTCAACCACTGGAATTACAAAACTCCCCAAGGGCCAAGAAGACTGAACAGAGTTCCTGTGCTAGGCTTCAATATTTCTAACCAAAGATTAGAGAATATTAAACTCTGGAGCATACTGATGCGATTGAATTCAATGAGGAAGCTGTTAAAGAAATTATGGCATTTAATTGAGATATCTTTGTTGTATGATCTACCACTCAAGAAATAGTAAACCGAACATAATGTATGTAAAATAGTTTAAATAAAATGTTACGAACCTTTGATTCAGATTTCAAGTAAAACCGGAGGTCCCAGTCCGATGATCATGAAATCAACATTTACGCTAAACTAAAACTTAAATTGTTCTCTTTAATAGTGTCGTCAGGCCCACTAGAAAGGTCGAGACTCGTTCCATCAAGCTCATAGTCCGAGGACCATAACACACAAAGTTAATTAACCTATAGAATAAGATACATATATTGTAACAGGAAATCCCGTACCATAGTTCAGTGGAGAACATGGATTGACGCCAGGGCGTGTACGGTCCATGCTCAGAGAGTAGGAGAGAGATGCGTAGTATAGTAAGTGTGTATTTAAAAGTCTAAAAACTTTATAACCTTTTACAGACGAACAGTTGAGATTTTCAATGTTCAGGTAGAGGTAGGGAGAGACGTCGTCTCTCGGCGTTGGTGTCGGTAATGTCCCACGTTGTTGAACTCCTTCCCCCCTCACCACTGAACTCCTCTAAGCACCATGGCACCACGTTATCCCACGGCGGTTGACGACCTTCGAAGTTCGGCTGAGACTCGAAGTTGGGAATCTAAAATCCGATGATTAGCTTTTATTCCACCGAAATCCCATAAAGGGAGTAGAGAAATATGTGGACTTCGCACAGAATGTCAATAGAATCTGATACAACACTTCTCTACCGCAGTGCACTGAAGATTGTGACACGACAGTGTTCGTAAAATTACAAGTTCCATGGTTAGTAGAGTTGGACGCAAACACTTGGAAGAAATTCAAATAAATTCAGTACCACAGTCTGTGACGATGAGGAAAATTAGCACAGTTCACAATAATAAGGTAATTATCGTCTGATACACTCGTTGACGAACTCGAAATTAATGAGGTAACACAATAATCTGGAACCATCTATGACTCTAAGGTTCAGGCTTACGAAATGAAATGAACCATTACTTTGGTACAGTCCAGTGAAAAGAAATAAATTAAGTCGCTAGGACACAGTCTTACGTAATGCTTGAACACGATAAAATGAATGTGCAGTTCTATGAATGCAAGTTAGAGCACACACAATCTAATGAACTAAAATTACGTTCTTACACGAAGGCACAGTCCAGTTTGAGCACAGTCTTTTGGAAAGAAACTAAGTTTCACTGAGGCACAGTCTTTTTAAATTTGGACGCACAGTCTTGCGAAAAACACAGTCATTTGAGAAACGTCCAGGCGGAACAGTCCCGTAAAATAAATTAAGGTACAGTCTTTGCGAACTGAAATGAAATTCACAAAAATATCAATCATCTAAGCGCTTTCAGTTCGACACTTTACGAAACCGACTCTATCACTCTTGTATTACAATTTGTACAAATTCATCACTATCAATAACTCAAGATGATTAATCTCCCTCAATCTCCCACGAAGTTAAAGTCCTAAGATCGCACTTCTAACACTTAGAAAATTTAACTCTATCACTCACGTTCTGTCATCAGCGCTCAGCCGGACAGAGTAACGATCTCGAGTACAATTTACACAGCTGGCCCGCACGACGTGGCAGCTGGGATACGAAGACACATACACACTGAATTCTACCGAGCCAGCACGCTTCTTTTATACGCGTGGGTCGAACCGCGAGATTTCAAATACAATATTATTCAACCTTTAATAACTCAGCTATTTTTCCACCGATTTTCTTGAAATTTGGTATATTATTATCTGTTGTAAGGGTCTACATGATGACGTGGTTAAAAGTTTGATCGGATATTCCACTCTGGAGATAATGAAATAGAAGCAATGGAATGTTCAATCGTGACGTCACTTGGCCTTGGCTGTTACTCCGCAGCGAGCCATCACCTACCTCGCTGTCACATCCGCTGCCGGAGCGCTCAGTGGTCTTTTCAAACCATAGTAGACGGGTGTTAGTGCGAGTTGCGTAAGAAATAATTTGACGGTGAATGTCGATAGGGCGTTCCCGTTCCAATATATAGTACCGGGATTGACCGTACATAAAGTGTTTCTTAAATACAATTCAACATAAAGAACTGATAAAGTATTAGCATTCTTATTTTTCGAGCGGTCACAGAAATTAAGTTTCACAGGAGCAAGTAGTCGGCCCGCACAACGTTGCTTGCGTCATCGCCTGGTCAGCGCGCGTCAAGGACAGGTTACATTCTCGAAACATCCAGTCAGGAAATTTTCTAAATTCTGAACCAATTGAGATATCAATTTGGAAACAACGGCATCTTATTATATGCATTTCAAACGTATCCTCTTGTTAATTTCTCCAAGCTCTCTCCAGGGGATTAAGGAGATATTCAAATATTTGTAAAACATTCCGTCAGAGCCATTTCTATATATAAGGACACCTCCCTGAGTACTGCCAGCAGTTCAGTTCAGTTCACCAACAGTTCTACAGTGGTCTACAACTAGACGATATTGATTCGCCGCGTGTTACGAAGTCGTACCTACAAGACGAGGCTATGTCCGAGTCAATTACGAACTTTGGAGATTTTATAATTCCGGTATTACGGAACTTTTCAGTGAATAGAACCTCGCTAAGGAACCTGTAAATATTCCATTTCGACTCCATTGTGAATCATAGTGTAAATCATAGTTTAACAAATACTTACATGTGTCACATATGTCAGAACAGTTTGAAAGCGAATTTAATTGAAAACTTTAATATTACGACCTGATTGGATGGAATATGCAGATATTTTGCCAATGGACTTTTCGTATTGCACGTGTTCTGGTAGTTCACTTCAGGCGTTGTGGAGAATGCAGTAGTTATAAGTGACATGTTCAAGTGAATTTAACTTTGCTAAAAGAAAATAATAATAATAATAATAATAATAATAATAATAATAATAATAATAATAATAATAATAATAATAATAATTATAATAATAATAATAAGTGCTTCGTGTAGAATGCAGTAATTACAATTACTATTTCCAAGTGAATCGTACTTTGCGAATAGACATTTGATGTCACAAGTGCAGCCGTAGAACGCTTCAGACACTCGTGTAGAATGCAGTAATTACTAGTGATATTTCCATATGAACTGTGATGTGCCAATTGACACTCCATCTCACAAGTAAATTTAGTAGGTCGCCGCAGACATTCAGTTTCATTACAAATTACAGATCATTTAAGAATCATTCTAAGTTTAAAGTTATCCCATCAGACACTATATATTCTGATGCAAATATGAACAAACTGTGCAGTAGTTAGTTCAAAGGAACAGTGTTAATTTCCAGTTTAGTGAGAATACACAACGTAAGCAAAATGATTCGAACTTAGTTTTGTTTCCTTGTGTGCGGGGAAACAACCACATTTTTTTCACACAAGTGAAACTTATTTTACCAAACTAACTTTCTGGTTCTAAGTCAGAGCTGAGTCAATGATTAAATATTACGTTACGATTATGAGGCGCTGTGGTTTACGTAAAATCATTCCAATACTCGGGGGACAGTTAAATGTGGACACTCGCCTAACATAATCAATGAGTGGTTAACCCGCACCGAGACCTTCTAGAATCGACAACGACCATTGTTGCTTGCAATGGATCGTGGTTCCATGGTTCGGTTGCTGAACAGGAGAGATCATGTTTCCATAATTTCTGCTGCTGCTGTGAGGGATCATGGTTCCATGGTTTGGTTGCTGAACACGAGGATCATGTTTCCGTGGTTTGATTGCTGCCTTTGAAGGATCGTGTTTCCATGGTTTGGTTGCTGCCTTTGAAGGATCGTGTTTCCATGGTTTGGTTGTTGAACGCGTAGAATCGTGTTTCCATGGTTTGATTGCTGCCTTTGAAGGATCGTGTTTCCATGGTTTGGTTGTTGAACGCGTAGGATCGTGTTTCCATGGTTTGGTTTTGAACGCGTAGGATCGTGTTTCCATGGTTTGGTTGCTGCCTTTGAAGGATCGTGTTTCCATGGTTTGGTTGTTGAACGCGTAGAATCGTGTTTCCATGGTTTGATTGCAGCCTTTGAAGGATCGTGTTTCCATGGTTTGGTTGTTGAACGCGTAGGATCGTGTTTCCATGGTTTGGTTGTTGAACGCGTAGGATCGTGTTTCCATGGTTTGATTGTTGAACGCGTAGGATCGTGTTTCCATGGTTTGATTGTTGAACGCGTAGGATCGTGTTTCCATGGTTTGGTTGCTGCCTTTGAAGGATCGTGTTTCCATGGTTTGGTTGTTGAACGCGTAGGATCGTGTTTCCATGGTTTGATTGCAGCCTTTGAAGGATCGTGTTTCCATGGTTTGGTTGCTGCCTTTGAAGGATCGTGTTTCCATGGTTTGATTGTTGAACGCGTAGGATCGTGTTTCCATGGTTTGATTGCTGCCTTTGAAGGATCGTGTTTCCATGGTTTGGTTGCTGCCTTTGAAGGATCGTGTTTCCATGGTTTGGTTGTTGAACGCGTAGGATCGTGTTTCCATGGTTTGGTTGTTGAACGCGTAGGATCGTGTTTCCATGGTTTGGTTGTTGAACGCGTAGGATCGTGTTTCCATGGTTTGATTGCTGCCTTTGAAGGATCGTGTTTCCATGGTTTGGTTGCTGCCTTTGAAGGATCGTGTTTTCATGGTTTGGTTGTTGAACGCGTAGGATCGTGTTTCCATGGTTTGGTTGTTGAACGCGTAGGATCGTGTTTCCATGGTTTGATTGCAGCCTTTGAAGGATCGTGTTTCCATGGTTTGGTTGCTGCCTTTGAAGGATCGTGTTTCCATGGTTTGGTTGTTGAACGCGTAGGATCGTGTTTCCATGGTTTGATTGCAGCCTTTGAAGGATCGTGTTTCCATGGTTTGGTTGTTGAACGCGTAGGATCGTGTTTCCATGGTTTGATTGCTGCCTTTGAAGGATCGTGTTTCCATGGTTTGGTTGTTGAACGCGTAGGATCATGTTTCCATGGTTTGATTGCAGCCTTTGAAGGATCGTGTTTCCATGGTTTGGTTGTTGAACGCGTAGGATCGTGTTTCCATGGTTTGATTGCAGCCTTTGAAGGATCGTGTTTCCATGGTCTGGTTGCTGAACGCGTAGGATCGTGTTTCCATGGTTTGACTGCAGCCTTTGAAGGATCGTGTTTCCATGGTTTGGTTGCTGAACACGAGGATCGTGTTTCCATGATTTGATTGCTGCCTTTGAAGGATCGTGTTTCCATGGTTTGGTTCCTGAACACGAGGATCGTGTTTCCATGGTTTGGTTGCTGAACACGAGAATCGTGTTTCCATTGTTGGGTCGCCGTTCAACAAGCAACTTCACTGTAACCAGCACAATTCTAAGGAGAACCGGAATAAATTCAGTAATTTAAACATCTGAACTCATTGTAGTTAGGACCTAAAAATTTCAGAGGGATCACTTCAATAAACGAGTAATGTCACGTAATGCTAAACTGAAACATTATAAAACAGTTATTCTACCGGAAGCTCCATATGCATTAGAAACCTTAACTTTGGCAAGGTCATTCTAAAATTGCAGATATTGAAAAACAAGAACGTAAAATTCATAGAAAAATGTTCGGCCCCATGAAACAAAATTGAATTTGGGCCGAAAAGCGAACTGCAGACCTCTATAGTTACAAAGATAATTTCATCAATACTGTATGGAGGAGACGTTTTCAAATTTTTGGAAACTGTTTTAAGATGAATAATAGACCCACAAAAATGTCATTCAATGCAATAAATTCTCAAAGGAGGAGAACAAACTGGCTGGAGAAAACAAGAGGAGACCTGGTGAAATGAACATCGGGGAAGACATGAAAAATCTTAAAGTCTGCAGGACCTCAGTAAATAAACACACATTTGTGGTCGAAACTAGCCGCAGGACTGGTACAGAGAGGTGAAAAGAACGGAAGAGGCAACACAGTGAGTTCATGAATAGATTTTGGAAGAATAGGATGGCGAAAGTTATCAAGCCGATGAACAAGTTCCAACGCGCTCTATTGAATGGGCATGATGAAACAAGAATAATAGTAATAATAATACCGGGCCGAGTGGCTCATGCGGTAAAGACGCTGGCTTTCTTAGCCCAAGTTGGCAGGTTCGATGCTGACTCAGTCCGGTGGTATTTTAAGGTTCTCAGATACGTCAGCCTCGTGTCAATGGATTTACCGGCTCGTAAAAGAAATCCCACGGCATACAATTCCACTACCTCGGCATACTAGAAAATCGCAAAAGTAGTTATTGGGATGTAAAACCTATAATAATAATAATAAGAAGAAGAAGAAGAATAGTGACGAAAGAGAAGGAAGAAAGAAAGCTAGAAAGAACTTTATACTATTCGGATAGAAAAGGTGGAACACAAATTCATTGTAATATATGCATGACATCAAATAAGTTTCCATGCAAGCAAAGAAATAAACATTGAAATTTTCATCAGATGAAAGATCTTTTCTCTGTACATATAAATAAATAGTATTAGCATATGTATGTCTAAGCCTTGTCCCGTTTTTTCTACGGAATGAAGTATGAATTGAAATTAACTTTCGTAGCGATCTTTAACGACCGGATGCCCTTTCTGATGTCATCCTAATCAGGGGAGTTAATGACTCGAAATGAATGATAGTAGGAAGAGAGAGGGTGATACCCGGTGCCGGCACATAGCCTACTCCTGTCGACTAGCACCAAGAGGTCTGTTCAAGGCTTAACTTTTCCAGCCGACGGACAAATCACAATCAACATCATCATGTGTTCTCATAAACAGTATTCGATGTGTTTTCTTTTGATTAAATATAAAGTAGCCGGAATTCTGATTTTAATTTAAAAAGAAAAGAACATGACACTAAATACACTCGTAACTAAGAGAGTCTTTCAGAATTAAATCGTCCAATATATTCTGTTTCAAATCCCGATGCCAAGGAAAATTTCACTTCATTTCATTTAGAAAATTGACAACTAGCTACTGTGTACTTCATTATCCTTTTAGAGAAACATCGATCACACAGGAGACTCGTTATCCCAAACCGAACTGATCAAGAATGGATCACTTGAATTACTTGTACCTATAACCCCAGTATTTGAAATTCCAGGCAAGACCTTCCTTCTCTCCATTTCTGTCAACTGTCGAGATAATGTATATGTGTTCAACAATGTGTGCTCAAGGGTGCAATTGAATTCACTTGTTTACATTGAAATATTGGCCGCTGACAAAGAAGTATTCTAGGAAGAGAATGTTTCTTTTCTCCCCTGAGGTTCAGCAGCGATTTCTAAGTTTCTCTCCGAGTTTCAGAACAAGAATCGACGAGAGACTTGGTTAATTCTTTTTTTTTTTTTTTTTTGCTAGGGACTTTACGTCGCACCGACACAGATAGGTCTCATGGCGACGATGGGATAGGAAAGGCCTAGGAGTTGGAAGGAAGCGGCCGTGGCCTTAATTAAGGTACAGCCCCAGCATTTGTCTTGTGTGAAAATGGGAAACCACGGAAAAAGACTTGGTTAATATGACTTATTTTACGAGTAGCACCAATATCGTCTTTGATTCAGTGATTTGGTAATTCGTAAGTGCTCCGTAGAACGACGACAACTTACGTCCTCATACCGGTGACCTGCAAAACTGAGCTACTTATAGATTACCTCAAAAAAATACAACCGTAAATAGATCGTCTTCTCTTGTTCAGATATTCACCATATACCAGTGCTTTTGGTTAATTTTTTACTTTCTTGTTTCCTCATTTTGTTATTTGAGTAACTAAATTCAGCTTTATCAATAAAAATAGGAGTTGGAAGCATTCATGCACCAACATTGTATTTTTTTCACAGGATAACGTAAGTGTCTTTTTTAGGAACACAATACTTTACAGTACTTTAATTGTAGACCTCCCCAAAATAAGGATTTAACCAACAAATCAGTATTTTTCTGGAGAAAATGAAATTATTTTTGGGGTTTATTTCATGGTATACCTACTTGAACCAATTGAATATGCAAGTATTCAAATTAGTCAATCTACTAAAAAGAATATTTTATTGTCATAACTAGGGCCCGGATTCATATACATTAAAATCTCCAAATACTGTATATGCATGAACATATGTACTAAATATGTTGAAAATATGCACTAAAATAAAAAATGCACCTACCAAACGCATTATTTAATTTTAACCCAGTGTTAAACTGACAAAAATGTTTCATTCCTTACAAAATGATGCATGGCAGTAGGTTATCAACAGTTTTTGAATGTTTTCAGGGATCAATGACTTTCTTTTGACGGACAGAATTAATTTTTATCCCTGGAAATAATCGTTCTACGTCGACAGACGTAACTGGGCAATACTTTTACACTGGCATTGACTGCCTGATTCAACTTATTTAGTTGCTTATGGATTGATTCTTCTTCATTCCTGGGTTTGAGTCCAACACCGCACTGAGTTTCCTTCTAACGTTTTCTCCAATTTCACCACGGAAACCATTAAAAGGACTACTGGGTGTTTTGAATTAACTGAAGGGATTGGTGTAGGGGTGTACTGCGAATTTCTATGCCCTCAATCGCCTTCGAAAGTGATGAATAATGCACATGGACGATACTGATATCCTTATATACAGTTTCAGGTTCAAATGCGCACTTTACTTCAAGAACACACGCAATATGACTATCATCAATACTTTTAATTACACCTTTCACTTGATTAAATTTCTCCTGGTAGAACGATACTGCGGATAACCAAGTTCCCCATCTTGTGAGGACAGGTTCCGGCGGAAGAGAAACCTGAGGCAGATGAGTTTTGTACAACTGTACACGAGCCGGTGTTTTTAGAAACAGATGTTTTTCCCCACTTGAAATTGCTTTAATGACGCATGGAAAGAGAGTACGTAATCTTTTCTGCAATGCGATAGCATCCATGGGAAAAACATGTGACAGTGATGCGATTTGGAAAAATACTCGAAGAGACTGACCAGCTTTCATCATATACGATGACTAAAAGGCGCACAATCACCCTCCGATTCAATAAGCCACAGAATTCGCAGGAAATAGTTAATAAATCTTGCAACTGTAGCCTGGTTGGATTTTTCTAGCAATTTGCACGGAAGTAAATGTGGTTTGCCGGGTTCTCCTGGACATAATTTACCCACTATGAAGTTTGCAATGTATCGACCACCACACGAATGGGTTATTTCATCTACCGATATCCAGAGACAGTTCTCTCCTTCGTGTGGGTAGATTTACTGGCACGTAAAAGAACTCCTGCGGGACAAAATTCCGGCACCTCGGCGTCTCCGAAAACCGCAAAAGTAGTTAGTGGGACGTAAATACAATAACATTATTAGTTCTCTCCTATGTCGGATCGTATCTAATCCACGACAGAAGCGTTCATTGAAAGTAAATAATTCTTCCTAAGGGTAAATTCATCTGATATCCTTTGATTAGCACAATACTTTTCAAGAAGCGAGCGTAGATGTTGATTATTCAACCTTCATACAAATGTTTTACAAATATAAGCGGAAAATGTACTGTTCACGCTGTGTTTTCACATCGGTTAAAGTAGTGTTGCGTATTCTTACTCTATTCTTTCGATCTCAGATGTGAAGTTGTTTTCGAATCCTGTTCAGTTTGAAATTTTGTATCGCATTTTACAGTCTTGTCACACACATGACAGTACTCTACATCAGTGTCACTTGTATAGTCACTATTGTCTGACAACCACAGTTTAATTAAAAACCTTGAACTCTTATCTTTAGGCATTTTTACATTTTAATTTGGTAAAAACGCTGCATTAGACGAAGAACAAGTTAATAGATTAACGCACTTGTTTATGAAAACCTTTGGAGGCTACTATAAGGAGGAAGGAATGTGAGAAAGAAGGAAATAGCTGTTGTAAAAAGAACCATTATCCGTATACCTGCTTTTATTGCGACACTGAAAGCATTTTCCTTGATCTGGGAAGGCTTCTTGTGTGCCGAGGGATTGTACAACATACAGAGTTCGTTAGATTATCATTTCGTTCATAAATCTTGGATAACAATCGATCACAAATAAGAGAAAAATATATCTATATAGTCTATGCACTAACGTTCAAGATATGTATTTCCATATGCGCATACTCATTTTTAAATAATCCGGGCCCTAGTCATAAATTAAGGTTTTAGAAATAATGTATGAATTGTAAAGTTAAACAAAGGGAAATAAACTACAAGTACGTCTTATTTTGATACATAACAGAAGAGGAATCCTGTACATGCACTTGGAATTCAAATGATAGCAAATAAGTGTAAAAATATAAATTACAACAATACAAATAGGCAGGTCCGAACCTCCGCAGAGGTGTTGCTGAGCCGGAGTTTACGTGCGGTAGGGTGGCCAGTTCCTTTCCGCTCCTCCATTCCCTTACCCCCCACCAACAGCGCGTGGCAACCCATCCAACTCCTGACCACGCCCAATGTTGCTGAACTTCGGAGATCTCACGGGATCCGGTGTTTCATCACGGCTACGGCCGTTGGCAACAATACAAATGTCAACAGAATATTTCAAATTATAGATATGATATCGCTTACGTCCTTTATTTAAATGATCTTTTACACTTGGTGATGAACCAACTCAAGCACTGTCCACTATATTGACTGATGTTCCATTCTCACACCACGGAGTTCAGCTGGCTATAAAACAGTTTGAAGTTCAAATGTAAGACATAAGATGACAATACAGCCTAGAGGCGAGATGATACGCTCTGTTTCCACTGAAATCTAAATTTTTCAAAAATGTTTTGTTAACATCTTTATTCCAGGAAGGTGTTCAATTAATTTCCTTCTTATTAGAAATCGTATCTAATGGGTTGAATTCCACTTCACAGAAATATGAACACAGAAAGTGAAAGAAATTATGAATCAGCGAACGCCAAACTTAACTTCTTTGAATTGTTTCACCGTCTGAATGCAGCACTGTACTTCCATGTCCACCTACACCAAAAATGGGCATCTCTGCGTTACCAGTTCAGGTAATCTTCCGCCATCACCATTTTGAATAATGTATGTGTTAATCGATTTCCGAGAGAAAAATATCACATCTATCGCAGTATATAATAAAGTTCGAATAACCTTCATTAATCCAGGAGCGGATGACCATGTTTACGGCTCTGGTAGCTTATTTTCGGATTCAAATATATGGATACCCGAGTTAAAACTTCAAAAAAAAAATGAATCGATACACCAATCTCCAAACTAATTGCGCTCATTTACAGCTCCATTCTATATACGTTTATCACTAAAATATATCATTTTTGTCATGCTTTTGCTGCAGCTGTTTTAATCGGAACGAGAAAAGAACGTGCTTTCTTTTTTTCTTTTTCTTTTTTTCTTTTTCTTTTTTTTTTGCATTCTGCGGACAAGCCTCGAATTTGAAAGTACGTAACATCACAACGTGTCATCCGAACGTGATAAAATGTTAAAGTTTCATAGCCGTAAGCGTCTCAAAATATTCAAACTTACAGGAGTTTATCACTATACATGAAAACGTTATCATTTTAATTTGGAAAGGGGCTCTCACTTTTTATAAGTCGGACAAAGCTGTGGTTGACATCGTTATGAGGGCTGCAGTTACTGTATTCATAATCGGTCTTAATAGGAAACCTACACGTGTCTACAGATTTCACACCGATTATTATTTGGGAGGGAAATTCAGCGCCAACTCACCTGGTAAACCCCCTCAGGCCTGAATCATCTGGAATTATTCGAAAGCACATGAAACACAGTCATAGACATAATGAAAGATCTATGCACTCTCTAGATAATTCCTAAATTATGAAAAAATTAGTACGCCCAGAAATTTCAGAAATTAAGAATTGAAAATTGGAGCAACGGTGTACTTCCTGATGATAGATTTTCGATGTAACATATTATAAGTTAGGAACGTTCAAGCTCTTATTGGGCAGAAACCGACATCTCTGATGAGGATATGTAACTATGAATCTATGAACTGTTTACATTTTTGTACGCAATATACAGTATTTACATGAATCGCGATGATTAAGTCTGATGTATCAATATTATGTTGACCTATACGTAGTACAGTCATTAAGTTCTGAGACTGGCAGCATGATGGCGCTGTGGTACACTATAGCACAAAGGTGGCGCCGTGGTATGGTACCATGTCGGATAGTCTCTCGTCCATGTAAGAGACAGTTGAGTGCATGCATTGGGAGCAGATGTTGTGACGATGATTTGAATGCGCCCGTCGGACCTTGACTTGTCACAGTTTGCGCAACGGTCAAACATCAAGTTCTGCCAGAAATTAGGCAAAACCGCTGCCGAAACGTTTGAAATGATATAGCAGGTTTACGGTGAGGACGCATTGAGTAGCAGTGTTGTGTTTAGGTGACACCGACGGTTTGTGCAAGGACGGGACAGTTTGGAAGATGATGTGCGTACTGGTCAGCCACAAACAGTTCGAATGGAAGGCAAGATCTAAGAAGTTGCAAACTTGGTGCGTGCTAACCGCTCCCAATCCGTAGACGATCTCGCAGCAGCTATAGGGGTCAGCCATGGTACTTGCCAAAAAATTCTGACGGATGACCTCAACATGTCTCGTGTTACCCAACATAGTGTGCCACGAATCCTGTCGTAAGAACAACGTGATGATCGCACGACGATTTGTGATGACCTCATCAGTAGTGCTGACGATGATCCGACGTTTCTCAACCGGATAATAACTGGAGACGAAACATTTTGTTTCCTTTCAGCGGTGCTTCCAGCAGCTATACCAAAGACTATTTTGAGGGTGGATGTGGTTCTGTGTAGGTGAACGCCTTGTAATGCGGCATTGTGTGCAACACACAAAGTTATGCCGTTGCCTATCCTCCAGGCGTCAAGTCTCAGAACTTAACGACTGTACTACGTATAACGAAGTCAATGCTTTTAAACAATAAGCAGTTAATTTTAAACCTGCCGTTGGTGGTTTAAAAGTATCATGCAAAAGGGTGAGGGGAAGTAGTTGATGTTTAATTTCATTAAATATTATTCCTGTATTAAGGATGTTGTTGAAAAGCATTTACGAAATGATTGCTTGGATGACCTGACACAAGGGCTACCAGGAGTGCTGCAACTCAGCGCTCTACAGGAAACTGGAGTGTAGCTTTATCCCAGCGCTCACGTAGTTTCCATTTCAGATAATAATAAGTCTAAAATGTATACGGACACTACCTTTGAAAAGGTATTGTACCGTACCATACATTCCGAAATTGTCCTCATTCAAACTGTGCTTGGTACAGATTTATCGTACTTCACATTACTGCCCTATGCTTCCGGAGACGAAAGTCAGTTCAACATACCTTCATTAACATGAACGTTGAGCCACAGAACCTGCATCATAAAATCTTTTAGACACATGTATTTCTTTCGAAATTGACCATTAACTATAATCAATTCAAGGAAGGTCAAGATCAACTGGTTGGAAGAAATTAAGCAGGATTTACAGGAAATATACGTTACAGACGATACCGTAAAAATCGTAAAGCAAAGCAAAGTCATGTCCGTACATTCCATGAAGGCACCTGGAGGGGTGGAAGGTAAAGGCTTCCACCATCCGTAACCTCGGCACTTAGTGGGGTAGAGTGGTTAGCTCTATGCCCGGCCGCCTTTACACCCAGGAATTAATATTTTACTCATTTTTGGTGTAGGCTGAGTGAACCTCAGGGCCATGTGCACCCTGGAAGTGGAAATCTCGTTTCTTAAATTTTACGACTTCCTGACCGAGTAACGAACCCACGACCTTCCGGGTGAACCGAGCACGCCTTTACCGCCTCGGCCAGGCAGCCCGTAAAGGGAATTAATCCAACGGCACGTGGTGTTCCGCAGCGGTCATCCGTCCAAGTACTGACCACGCCCAATGGCACTTAACTACAGTGATCGGACGAGAACCGGTGTAGTCACCATTGTATGGCTGTTGGCAAAAAGTCAAGTCTATGGAATTCTGGTTGAAAATCACAGATTCGAGGAAAAGGCTAAAGAGTCCACTGGAAAACAGTGGACAGATGAACGCAAAAAATACCACAGCGAATGCGTGAAGAGATTTCGGGAGGAGGAGGAGAAGGGAAAGCCGTCAGATCAAGGTTACAAGTTCAAACGCTCTATTTAAATTGGACATAACGAAGAAAGAAGAATAATTTAATTCAGAAAGGCTCAAATCATATATTCGACTGGTCGGTTCACACAGGAAGTGGATACGATTTCCTCTCAAGCAGTTTAGATATTTAGATACGAGAATTCCACTTTAGGAGAGGCAGAGTCCTAGAGTTCTCTTAGCTTTCATTAGAAATGCATAGCGTGTTAATTCATGTGAACAAAGGCAGCCTGCGATAGAGCTAACCACTCAGTTAGTGCCCAGACAACGACGACAGTGAAAGCTTTCTCTTCAAAATATGGCCTGTGCAGAGATGGTTTAGTATGTTTGTCACGAAATCAATGATCGGGCGAGTTGGCTGTGCGGTGAGGGGCGCGCAGTTGTGAGCTAGCATCTAGGAGATAGTGGGTTCGCTCCCCATTGACGGTAAACCTGAAGATGGATTTCCGTTGTTTCCCATTTTCACACCAGGCAAATTCTGGGTCTGTACCTTAACTAAGGCCACGGCCACCACTTCCCAACTCCTAGGGCTTTCCTATCCCATCGCCGCCATAAGATCTATCTGTATCGGTGCCACGTAAAACTAATTGTAAAAAAAACTTGTAACTCGGGTAATAGCTGGCTTATCCACATCTTTATTTATCAAATTCACCTCAAATACAAATCTCTGTTATGCAGATCATGTGCATTTAATGTTGAGATCATTGCATGTAAAACAGATAACATCACTGCGCGAGCCATGCCTGGTATCCGACAATGATCTTCCTATATCTCTAATATTATTATAATATTTATAGGTCCACAGTCTTAATGATATATAAGAAGAGGATCCATTTTGGTTTTAAACTCTCAAATATTCATGATTAACCATGTTTTAATCTTCAAAAACTGGTAATTCACTGGTTTTTTTAAACATACTTTGGTGCAATATCGTTATTTTAGACGTTATAGTATAATATTTTATGAAATCATTGTCCAACATTTTACTCTATAGTTTATAAGATTTGAAAGATTCCATATCCGTTAATTTTTAAGATTGATATAGGCTGATGATGCTCGTAAAAATGGGTTCAAACATGTACCATTGACTTTTATGCATTATGTATAAATTTTTGTCCGCCTCTGTGGTGTAGTGGTTAGCGTGATTAGCTGCCACCCCCGGAGGCCCGGGTTCGATTCCCGGCTCTACCACGAAATTTGCAAAGTGGTACGAGGGCTGGAACGGGGTCCACTCAGCCTCGGGAGGTCAACTGAGTAGAGGTGGGTTCGATTCCCACCTCAGCCATCCTGGAAGTGGTTTTCCGTGGTTTCCCACTTCTCCTCCAGGCGAATGCCGGGATGGTACCTAACTTAAGGCCACGGCCGCTTCCTTCCCTCTTCCTTGCCTATCCCTTCCAATCTTCCCATCCCTCCACAAGGCCCCTGTTCAGCATAGCAGGTGAGGCCGCCTGGGCGAGGTACTGGTCATACTCCCCAGTTGTATCCCCCGACCAAGAGTCTGAAGCTCTAGGACACTGCCTTGGAGGCGGTAGAGGTGGGATCCCTCGCTAAGTCCGAGGGAAAAACCGAACCTGGAGGGTAAACAGATGATGATGTATAAATTTTAACCACATGAAATAGTGGATTATATTGTATTGTATTGAACAGGTGGACCTATAAGTGTTATAATCATATTTGAGATATACTTCAACTTCAATACGGAACCAAAACGAGAATAGTTACTTGTAATGGTCTTCCTAACCATTATTTTCTTTAAGACCGCTCATGCTTCTCAACCACACATGGACATGCACTCCATCAGAACAATTTTCGTTGTGTTCATTTTCGTGTGAATATGAACAAAGGGAAACCAAACTTACTGTATCGCACTGTACTTGTATGTTTGCATGACGTATTTATGCATTCCTATAGTGTTTAAGGTGCACTTTCCTTCATGCATTGGCATAAGAAAATGAATTTACACCCCTGTGGATGGGGAACGCAGACGAAAAATAGATCCACGGTATCCCATACATGTCGTAAGAGACGGCTAACTGGGGTGACCATGGGATGATTGAATTAGAACCATGCAACTACTTGTGATTAGTACCATCACGCGGGGAGCACCATGGGTCGCCTTTACTTGCGAGTAGTACCACTATGTTAGGTACACAATAGGTTTGTAATTAGTAGCAGCAGAGAGCGGTTCACTGTAGGTTCTCAGTATTTGTGTTTAGTACCACTATCTCCGGAAAATCACGGACTTACGTTACCTGTGATTTTTACCATTATGTGTGAAACACTACGGGTCTGGTCGTTGCCTGGGATTAGTACCACTATCTGAGTGTCACCGTTGGTCAGCTTTGCCTCTGATTTGTACCCACTATGTTAGGAACACCACGGGATAGTATGGGTCCCTGTGATTAGTACACCTATGTGAGGTGCACCATGGGTTAGCGTTGCCTACTAATGGCGCCCTTATGTGAGAAACACCATAAGTCTGCGTTACCTGTGCGACATACAATACTTGTGAGTAGTACCATAATGCTTGGTACACCGTGAGTTTACATTACAGTACTTTTGATTAGTACCGCAACTTGAGAAATACCATGGTTCTACCTTACTAGCGATAAGTACCATTATGAGGGACCGTTCACCTGGATTCTGAACCCCTGTACGGTAGACAACAAGCATCATCGATTCAGGGTTGCGCTTTGGAAGCAGTCCCTTGACAGTAATGTAGTTTCTCGGAAAGTGAGGCATTGTGGGTCGGATCCATTGATTGTTTTAAATCCATACTCATCCATTTATTCTTCATAATCACGTTTTGAATTCTGCTAAGTGGGTGAATTTTGTACTTTTAAATTGCCATTGAATTTAGTCTCATTTCGTACCATTAGGGGCCGATGAGCTAGATGTTAGGCCCCTTTAAACAACAAGCATCATCATCATAACAAGAACACAACGAAAATTGTTCTGATGGACTGCGCCTAGAAAAGGGGCTACGTCATAATATGTCAGCTTATAATCCTGACCAGAAAGATCTATCACTTAAGGTTCATTACTGCACGAGCTATATCGACAAAGTTTCCTTTCTAGTGCTACATGTGGTGCGGAGCAGTATTTCTCACATCAACATCGCTACATAACGGTGTTTTCAGGCGCAAGAACGATATCCATGCGTGGCTGGGAGGCGTGACCAATCTTAACGAAAATTCGTGTTTTTAGTAGTACACAAGAGCCTCCGTGGCTCAGACGGCAGCGCTTCGGCCTCTCACCGCTGGATACCGTGGTTCAAATCCCGGTGACTCCATGTGAGATTTGTGCTGGACAATGCGGAGGCGGGAGAGGTTTTTCTCCGGGTACTCCGGTTTTCCCTGTCATCTTTCATTCCAGCAACACTCTCCATTATAATTTCATAGCATTTATCACTCATTAATAAATCACCTTGGGAGTGGCGACCCCATTGTAATAACAGCCTATATATGTTTCATTCATTACATCCCTGACCCGGTCAATGACTGGAAAACAGGTTGTAGGTTTTCATTTTCAGTAGTACACAAAATTGATAACTTAGGAATAAAGAATTCTTCTTTATACACAATACCAACTTAACTAATCCCATGGCCTACCAAGCGACCGCTGCTCAACCGGAGGGTCTGCAGATTACGAGGCGTCGTGTGGTCAAAACCACGAATCCTCTCGGCCGTTATTCTTAGCTTTTTAGACAGGGGCCGCTATCTCGCCGTCAGATAGCTCCTCAATTCTAATCACGTAGGCTGAATGCACCTCGAATCAGCCCTAAGATCCTGGCCGGGAATCGACCCCGTGGCCTCCGGGTAAGAGACAGGCACGCTACCCCTTCACCACAGGTCCGGCTATTCACACTACTACAATACTAAATTAAGTGTATAGTTTATTATTCCCGAATAAGTTAGGCAAATTGCCTATACAAATTTCTTCTTGATATTTCACTACAATAAAATTTAAAGTGCATCCCTCCTATATACCGGATGACAGTAGCAGTACGAAGATAAAGGATATGTTGGAAATTAACTCGAAGGATGAATCGAATAGAGGATGATATATTGGGCCATGGCGTAATGATAAACTCAAGGACTAAGAGGAGCAAATGTAGACTTAAAATTAAAATTAAAATTTCCAGTTTATCACTCGTGCGTGTGTGTGTGTTCGTGTGAATAAGATGTTATAAATAATTTACTTTTTGGAGGAGGCACATTTTTCACATTTGCGTCAGTTCTATTTAGCACGTTGTTACCTTTCCATATAAACGATTGAAACTAGTTATGTATCTATGACATTTACTTTCTCATTTGGAACAGCAGTGATTCATTGTTGAAAAATTTCTCGCTCGATTGAACATCCCTAGGAGCAAATGACACTTGACACCTTTGCAGGTGGGAAGGACGTGCTTAGTTAGACAGAAACTCAGCAGACAGTTACATAGTTGCGGTCCATTCATTAACGTTGCCTTCATAGCATCAACGCATTGTGATAAAACTAGTTCCATACTTTGTACCCTGTAAGCGTCAGGTATTCTGAAAAGCAGGAAATGAAGTTGTCAACCAAATGATAGTGAAGGCTTTTCATCCTCTACTTGTCATAACAAGCTGCAAGTAATTGCCAGGATCAGACCTCGAAACACTTTCACACATGAAAAGCACCTGACAACAACGCAAAATTGATACTAATAGAACTTAAGTAAGATGTGCATTTGAACAAGGAACATTTCTCCAGTTTGTTGACTTGGAAAATGCTATTGCTTACACTTCAAATCGTATTCAAGATTCCATACTCCTTCTATGTGTTCCTACTTTACAGGGTGCATGAGAAATATACTGACAATTAATTAGAGGATGCTCTTCGTGTTATGCTAAGAACGATGGTACAATCGGATTAGCGGAGGGAATATTTTTTCTTTCAGAAAATGAGGTTACCTTTTTACTTCCGGGCGCGCGATTCAAATTGACGAAATTGCCGTATTCGCTCTACCAGCGAGCCAGCCGCTGCCTGATTGCTGTGCGTCAGAGTAAGGAAAGGAACGGAGGGGAAGTGGGAAGTGGGAAACAGAGGTAATGCTTGATGTGGATGTACAAGTTTCTCGTTCGTTTCGCATAGTCGCTTCCCAGCCCCAGTAGGCAGTGCACAGTTTATTTTTTACTATGCGAACCCTGTTTGAATAGAAGATGCACTTGTACCAACAATACAAGCACCTTTTGAGGTCGATTGAAACACAGAACACATCGTGAAAAAGAATCTAAGCCTCACTACCATACCGTTGTGAACTGTGCATCGAAATATGAGGGGGGATATTGAACATCTACTGTAATCAAACCATTGGGCGTATTGTTTCCTTGTTCAGTATTTCATTCCATTCACAATGTTGTGAGTAGAGAAATACACAATCGTGACGATTTAAAATAGTCACTGAAGCTCAAAATATAAACTGTATATTTTTCAAAAATCTTGAACTGCATTCCAAGATGTTAAGGAACATTACCACTGCTTTCAAATAACAGACCCATCACGGAGCAGTTTACTGGGCGAATGATATATCTCTCACTCAGACATGCAATGCATTGTTCATATATGCTCTTCTTTCTCTGGTCAGCTTTCTTGACCTATGATAAGTCTCTTTCGAACCGGATGTTCGGATCAAGAGTAACAGCTGGTCGAGTCTACTGGTTGGTGGCAACAATATCATCTTTTGTTAGACCCACCTGGAAAAGATACAGTGTACTTCTTTATAAACTCTCCACTGAAAATTTATCAATGCAGAGGCTCTTTAGCAGTGTTCAAATCAAATGAAAATACTTCATTTGCAATTGAGTTCTCTACCTCGGTGACAAATGATACACAACAAAATTTTAAATTATAAAGGAAATAAGACATTTTTCCTAAGGTACTGTATTATACAATTTAAACTGACAATTTTTCTATTAAACACGCAGATCACTCTTAATAAATTTATATTATTATTTACAAAATTCTACTCATAATATCTTCTATAACTTCCACACATAATCGAATCACATACAGTATGTTGAATCACTTCGAAAAATACTATCAAATTGCTACAAGATTTACATATACATTGCTTTTTAACCCTGTTTTACACCTAACTTATATAATAACCCGCTGCGTCTTAACCAGAGCCTCTTTTGCCACTGCTTTTCAAAGTTCCTGAAGGACCTTCACAGCTACCAAAGTGGTAGCTACCAAAGTCCCCACTGTAATCCACCCCTACAGGCAGTCCCCTACTTCAGCTGCTCTGTCTCCATAGAAAAGTGGATGGAATTAATTTAATCACAAAACTTCTTTATTTACAATAATCCACATCGATCGAATGTCCTCTAATATTTCTTTTCTCTCTTCCTGTTCATTCTTTTCTTGAATATCTGTACAGAGAATTAGAAATAAATTGGGCGGGATTAATTATTTGCCTTTGTAATTTATCTCATCAGTAAAACAGCAGCGATCTCTGCTAACAGTGAGAAGAGCTATGAGACAGTATAACTTTATAAAGAAAGGATTACCACACAAAGTCTTTTATTTTATTGCAGATTCTGCCTCTGTGTTCTGATTATATCTGAAGGAACGTCCCAAGATACAGACAACTGAAGGGAAGTAATTTATATCACCAGGCGGATGGTAAAATCTTAATTCCCACTTGACTGGAGACTCTTGACAGTAATAGGCTCAGTGCTTCTGGAGTCTTGGACGTCTCTGCGGGATGTTCTGTCGCTCTTCCGGAGGTGTACACTTCAAATCAGGGCGTTGCTCCTAAATCTTGTATCATGGAATTCTTACCGAAGTTCTCTTAAAGCTTTTCATGGTTACTCCATACCTGATCTGATTCTCAGACCTCGTCTTTTAGCGAGACAGTAGAATCGTATTTCGACAAATTCTCTGGATGCATTTATATGCATTGTCCACTGTAATTTATATAGCATTGCAGTATTTTTTTTTGTTTTGTACTGCCTTAACTCAGTTGACGACTTTTAAAATATCCTGTTCATATACCTGTAATTCACTATTTATGACTTCGGTTTATAGATTATATACTCGTCAAAGTATAGGAATACAGGAAATGATCAGTACTTGATATCATGGCTGAGAATGTACCAGAAAAGAATTTAATTAATGTTATCCTAATATTAATCACTTTTTCTCATATATCGTACAAATACAATGAGTCATAACTTAATGTTAAGAAACTAATGTAATTAAATATGACCGAAACAAATTCAGTCTAACCTTGCATATTATTACTGGCTTGGACTTACAATAAATTATTTCAAAAATATTCTTAATATGTAAGAGTACAGAGTGAGTGTAATAATATTTTATCTGACAATTGTAGTTGTGAATCATTTTAAAAATATTCTTAAGTTTATCAAGATTTTCTCTTATTCTTTATTTAAAGTTACGTCTTCATTCAGTTGATTTTTGACGTCATTTGTTTTTATTGGCAATCAACAGCATCAAGCACTTAAACCAGGTCTCTATTGACAACGCAAGGATTTTGTTTAGGGTTAAAAGAACACCTGTGGTTAACTATGGAATGGAACTCATTTGGGACTATCTCAGCAAACAGGACTTACACGAGTTGAAGAAGGTAAAACCGATCTACCTAAAAAGAATTCTTAGTGTATCAAAATTCACCCCATCTCGTCTAGTATACGAAATTACAAGAGAAAACTTCTTTATTGTAGATATTAGGATTCAGATGCTATGGATACCTCTTGGACGAACTGTAGACGAAGAAAGAAGAAATATGAGAAGAATTCTACTCTACTGATTCGGTGATGACGACAGAGTGAACAGATAGTGGTTACGAATTGAGACATTCAGTGAGCCGCTTTGTTATTCACGGGTTTCATCGTAAGTGCTGCCAACGTAAGACATATCATGTACCAGATCTGCAATGTGTGTGCTTGTGGGGTGTTAAGCGAGGTGATAGATATCATATCACTCATTGACAGAAATAAATATGTCCCCGACGGAATTAAGTAAGGAATAATTCATTTGTATATACCTTGTAATTAGCGAGCCTCCGTGGCTAAGCTGCAGCGTGCCGGCCTCTCACCGCTGGGTTCCGTGGTTCAAATCCCGGTCACTCCATGTGAGATTTGTGCTGGACAAAGCGGAGGCGGGGTAGGTTTTCTCCGGGTGCTCCGGTTTTCCCTGTCATATTTCATTCGAGCAACAATCTCCAATATAATTTCATTTCATCTGTCATTCATTAATCATTGCCCCAGAGGAGTGCGAAAGGCTTCGGCACCCGGCACAATTACTATCCTCGCCGCTAGATGGAGGTTTCAATCATTTCATTCTCACCCGGTCGAATGACCGGAAGCAGGCTGTGGATGTTTATATCTTGTAATTATTTTTGGCCATTCGCCGCACTGGTAGGTAAGGGTTATTCTGCCCGAAGGCAGGTCCGAACCTCCACAGAGGTGCTCCTGAGTCGGAGTTTACGTGCGGTAGGGTGGCCAGTTCCTTTCCGCTCCTCCATTCCCTTACCCCCCACCAACAGCGCGTGGCAACCCATCCAACTCCTGACTACGCCCAATGTTGCTTAACTTCAGAGATCTCATGGAATCCGGTGTTTCAACACGGCTACGGCCGTTGGCAATTCGCCGCATTAAAAATTATTATTATTATATATAGAGCATAATTTGTGGATAAACGGTAATGTGTAGGTCTCCTGATCCTACGGCCAAGATTTCAAAACCGGCAGAGGTATATGGACTTTCGAAGGGCTTGAAAAAGTCCAGTGGAGAATCGACGTCTTACGTCGTCGGAATGTAAGAGATCTCTTGTGACACATTCGATGTTTATTCGAAAAATTTTAGAAAACTCAGCCACAGGAAATCTCATTTCTCTGTCATATAGCAAGAGTAAACTTGAACGTCAAAATTGATAAGCTGCCACACTAAATCGATCAAATCAAAGTGTTCGAAAAAGTAGCTAAATTAATACGACCGAGCGAGTTGGCCGTGCGGTTAGGAGCGCGTAGCTGTAAACTTGCATCCGGGAGATAGTGGGTTCGAACCCCACTGTCGGCAGCCCTGAAGACGATTTTCCATGCTGTCACATTTTCACACCAGGCAAATGCTGGGGCTGTACCTTAATCAAGGCCACAGCCGCTTTCTTCCCATTCTTGGGCCTTTCCTATCCCATCGTCGCCATAAGACCTGTCTGTGTCAGTGTGACGTAAAACAAATAGAAAAAACTTATAGGACTAATATTATTATTGGGTATATTTATCCGGGACATGATATGCCTTTTATATTTTACACCTTAACTCCTAATAACGCTGAAGTGTTAGTGGGAGTCTTTCAATGCTTGATAAATGCGCTACAAAACATGAACATTCGCTAAATAATTTATCATTGCGGATCACCAAGACACCACCCGACCACTATTATCCGTTGGCCAATGGACAATAGCCGAGCCATTAACGCTACTTTTTTTTACCTGATTAACTATTAAACTGAGAGATGAAGGGATGCTCTATCTTCCATTATTTATGCAACCCGACCTGCTCCTGTTATCTACTTGCGTCCACTGGGAAACAGAAGCTCGAGGGATGTAGGTCATTGGAAAAGTCTAGAGTCAAGTACATGAAATACCCGACTATTACGGCGAATTTGAATTAATTGGCAAGGGGGAAAACTAATTGGGTGATCAATCCTGTACAGCAACACATCCAAAATATGATTGGCTGTTCTAATGAATATGGTAGCTCATTTAACTGCTAGCTAGTTTTGACAGTGTGTGGATTCAATCCCAGTCCAAGTCGTTGATATATGAAGCAGTGCGTTTGTATCAAAAGAGTTACGTAAATGTTACAAACATGTTACAAGTCACATTCTCAGCTGGAGAAGCAAACCCCGAAATATACAGGGTGAAGCGAAATTCGCGCACTCGGGCGTCGCAGCGCGACTCCTCACATGCCAGCAATAAAAAATGTCTCTTGCAAAATTTCGTCTTGCGAGTATATCCGGCAGAAAAACGACGTTGAAGATCAGCAATCTGGCAACACTGTAACCACATGTAGGGTAACTACCTCTGTCAGCAGAAGCTATTCGTACCGTACAGTTGGTGCAATGGATAGAGTTTTTGGTTAGCATGCACGTGGTCGAGTGGTTGATCCTGGGTTGAGGCGTATGTTTTTTATTTCGTAAATGTAGTCCAGGTGGTATGGTATCTGGCACCTTAATCGTAAACAGCGATTGCAGCGGGTCCTCTAGAAACCATTTGCACTTACATACTACGATCCTAGAAATGGACGAACAATCGTTTTCATTGGTCAGCTTTGAAAGGCGCCCTTTCCACGTCGTGGGCGTGAATTTAATATGGACAGTATTAGTGCTAATGTGCTACATCTGCGCGATCATATTACATGTAGTATGGTGGCGTCTCCGAAAACCTTAAAAAGTAGTTCGTGGGACGTGAAACAAATAACATTATTATTATACATGAAGTCCGCCTCTGTGGTGTAGTGGTTAGCGTGATTAGCTGCCACCCCCGGAGGCCCGGATTCGATTCCCGGCTCTGCCACGAAATTTGAAAAGTGGTATGAGGGCTGGAACGGGGTCCACTCAGCCTCGGGAGGTCAACTGAGTAGAGGTGGGTTCGATTCCCACCTCAGCCATCCTGGAAGTGGTTTTCCGTGGTTTCCCACTTCTCCTCCAGGCGAATGCCGGGATGGTACCTAACATAAGGCCACGGCCGCTTCCTTCCCTCTTCCTTGCCTATCCCTTCCAATCTTCCCATCCCTCCACAAGGCCCCTGTTCAGCATAGCAGGTGAGGCCGCCTGGGCGAGGTACTGGTCATTCTCCCCAGTTGTATCCCCGACCAAGAGTCTGAAGCTCCAGGACACTGCCCTTGAGGCGGTAGAGGTGGGATCCCTCGCTGTGTCCGAGGGAAAAGCCGACCCTGGAGGGTAAACAGATGATGATGATGATGATTATACATGAAGTATGTAAATGACAAGTAGATGTTGTGTTATTGTACTGTGCTATCATCTTTAGCATATCGAAAGTGATATTGTTTGTGTAGTTATTCTGTCCTATGACTGGTCATTTGTTTCAGCTGTCTATTTCTTATTAGTCTAACCAGGTATTTGTTGTTTCAGCGTTACAAAATGTTGTAAATGTAGGATACATGTGACCTCAGAAACGGTGTCTTACTGTATTACAGTATGTAATATCAGATGGAAATTAGCAAATAAAAAATGCGTCTCAACCCAGGATCGAACCATCGACCTTCTGCATGCCAACCAAAAACTCTACCCATTGCACCAACTGTACAGCACGACGAGAACGTCCTGACAGCGGCAGTTACCCTACATATGGTTACAGTGTTGCCAGATTGCTACTCTTCAACGTCTGTTTTCTACCGGATATACTCGCAAAACGAAAATTTGTAAGAGACATTTTTTCATTGCTGGCATGTGAGGAGTCGCGCTGCGACGCCCGAGTGCGCGAATTACGCTTCATCCTGTATTGTACTATATAGTACGGAAAAATGACTTACAAGAAATGCAAAGCCTAAATACGAATTTCCTCAAAATCAATCCAGTATGTATTGCACTACTGAACTCCTCGTAAAAATGTATCGTCCAACGTATACAACTTGTTGGCAGCTTTCTCGGTGCCATTGTGTACATTTTGGATAAATCATTCTAACGTCTTCAGTGAACACTGCATGGCTACATGCTGTATATTCCGTGGTATGTTGTCAACAGAGGAATTGGGGATTAGATTAATTTATCAAGTGAAATTACCAATAATTTGCCGAGCGACTTGGCGTTGCGGTTAGGGTCACACAAATGTAAATTTGCATTCGGGAGATAGCGATTTCGAACTTACGACCGGGCGAGTTGGCCGTGCTGCTAGCTGTGAGTTTGGATCCGGGAGATAGTGGGTTCAAACCCCACTGTCGGCAGCCCTGAAGATGGTTTTCCGTGGTTTCCCATTTTCACACCAGGCAAATACTGGGGCTGTACCTTAATTAAGGCCACGGCCACTTCCTTTCCACTCCTAGACATTTCCTATCCCGTCGTCACCTTAAGACCTGTCTGTGTCGGTGCGACATAAAGCCAAAAAAAAGAAAGAACTTTCGAACTCCATTGTCGGCAGTCCTGAATGTGGTTTTCCGTAGTTTCCAATTTTCACACCAGCGAATGCTGGAGCCGCACCTTAATTAAGGCCATGGCTGCTTCCTCCCCACACCCGGCCCTTTCCTATCCCATCGTCGCCATTAGATCTATCTGTGTCGGTGCGACGTACAGTTCTATGAAATTGTTTAGAAAAGACTAAATGGACAATTGATAGGGAATTTGGCACATGTATGACAGCCCTAAATGCAAAACAATTATGATTGATTGATTGATTGATTGATTGATTGATTTTGATTGATTGATTGATTGATTGATTGATTGATTGATTGATTGATTGATTGATTGATTGATTGATTGATTGATTGATTGATTGATTGATTGATTGATTGATTGATTGATTGATTGATTGATTGATTGATTGATTGATTGATTGATTGATTGATTGATTGATTGATTGATTGATTGATTGATTGATTGATTGATTGATTGATTGATTGATTGATTGATTGATTGATTGATTGATTGATTGATTGATTGATTGATTGATTGATTGATTGATTGATTGATTGCAGAAAGACATTTTCCCCTCCCACGTATAGCATACATCTACACACATACATACAAAACTACACTTTCCGATCTATTACTAAGGTATCCCACGAGTTACTTCAATGGCGTTCCTCACCTTCTAGCCGAAAATTCATTTGAAATTCAGCTGCCCCCTTCAGCTGGAGGTCGATAAATATGGAAAAAGTAGTCGTATTTTCGTTTGTGCACCACTGTTAGGAATGTGTTGTTTCTTGAGCAGAACTTCAAAAAAAATTCACGTAGAACTTCTTTTTCCTTTACCTGCCAAGGCTCAATGGATCAGATGGTTTTCATTTCTTCGTTGGCCATAACCATACAATGTTTGTTGGTCAGTATCCACTTTTTAATGTTAGTAGTGATATCCAGCGACCTTCGTTTACGCTCATTCTTGATTCGATCTTTGTGGTCACAAGTATTTGCTGGTTGTGACTTGGTAGGCTTGCGCATATCTTAGCACTGTATGTCGTTGTGGGTCTTTCTACTGACTCACGTGACACACAGTACTCGTGTCATGGACTTCCAGTTCACGAATCCTACGCTGATTCGGTGTTTCATGTCAGCATCCTGTGTCGCTTGAGTGTGATCACAGAATCCCATGTGTATAGATTCTTCAACCATTCTCGGGGCCCGTCAGCAAGAAAAATTGCACATTGAAGGCCAATTTGCTATGAGATTTGGAAGTTATATTTTACCCTGTTCACTATCAGTTCATTCCATTCAAGTGAAATTCCCAATCTTTCTAAAATGCGTCTCCACCTGATCTCTTCTTTCATCAATAAAAACGAAGTTGCCTGCAAACAAAATATCCACGGAAGATCTTTAATCAGATGCGTGATCCAATATTCAATAACCGCACTGAATAACGATGGGCTTAACACTGGGCCTTGAAGAACTCTTACATTCACAATGAAACTACCGGATACGCCAGATCTTCTCTTGATCTTTGTTGTTGAAGAAGTGTCATAGTCTTTTCGATGGCACTTACTATCCACTCACTGCACTTCTAAAAATCTTCCTGGATACGCGGTCATAAACTATGTACAGATGAATGAACGCCGCGTAGAACTCTTGATTTTTATTCCCATACTTGCATCATTGTATGGTTTTCCTCTCAGAAATCCACATCTGTCAACATGGATTTCACCATATCTTTAACGTGTGTCTTGTCGGTTTTATTCCTCAATAATTTCCACAACTTCTGAGATCTTCATTTTTCATAAATACTGATACGGCGAAGTCCCAGAACTGATTGGACAGCGGGGCACCTGCCAGTAGCTTATTGAACAATCCTTGGAGCCAGGCGTATCTTTCTTGTCCTCACTTCTTCCAAAATTTTGCAGGAATTCATCGTGTCCTGTTGCCCGTCCAGTTTTAATTGTTGGTGTGCTCTTCGAGAGTAAGGTTCCTCCCAGACTGTTCAATATTAGTTTACCAAAGACACTCCGATTGCTATTTATATGATTTAGATTTTCTTGCAGTTTAACATCTCGAGTCATCTCGAGGCAATGCTATTCTGAACTATATGTAGTTTGGCTCGGAGGTAATCGAATCGTTCATAAAGCAGAACAAATAATTCCTAAATATATGTTTATTTTATCATATTAATATTCTGTACTTTCTCCATGCTTAATTAAAATGTTGTTTCTTTCTTTTACTTTTATAAGTTAAATACAAATGATAACCAATATGCTTCCCAAATTTATGCACATATAATATAATTAAACTCATACGGAGTACTTGAAAGAGAGAAAAATATTGGAATTCTAAACCCACACACTGCTATCCATAAATATCCAGTTGTGAAAGTCATCAAGTTTGTATAGGAATTGTTTAGTAAGAAATGCCAAATAAACCATGAACGGATCGAACCCCCCACTTTAGACTCAGAGGGTCCACGCTCTACCGTCTCATATATTCATCCCCCCAAGATTAAATTAAACAATAAAAATGACTTGAATCCTGTTTGTCAGTACGCACTCTCAAATCTTCAACGTGTGGGATATCAGTTTTCTTCCTCAATAATTTCTACTACTTCTGAGGCCTCCTTTGTTCTTAATGACGAAGGTCCAGAACTGACTGGATAGGAGCGCACCAGCCAGTAGATTATTGAACAACCCTTTGAGCCGAACGTATCCTCCTTGTCCGCATTTCTTCCAAAACTCCGCCGTACGGTTTGGACATCGAATGATGTGGTTGTTGTTTTTTGATGTCTTAAGAAATAGCCACTGACATATTATACATTCGTGCCCGATGTTCATCAGCATTTAACAGGAAAATGTCGTTACGCTGCTCATGACGGCTGATTAGACCTTAGAAATTTTCAGTAAGTGAAGTATGTAGTAGTTCAACTTGCAATGATAAAATATGGAATAATGTAAGGGCCATTCAAAAAGAAACGATCCATAGGCTATAAAATGAAACCCTTCACCGTTATTGCCCAGCGCTGTTGAGGCACTTGTCCCACTGCGACACAGGGTGGTGAATGGCAGCCTGGAGCTGCGTTGTGATCCAGTTCCGAACGTACTGCTTGACGTCGGTGTCCGAGGTAAATCGTTTGCTTCACAGAGCCCTCTTTAGCTCACATTGGATTTTTTGGGTGGCGACGACCCTGCAAGCTTCCACTGAAGACTTTGTCGTGTTGACTCGGATTCGAAGTGATGACACCATGTCTCGTCTCAAGCGACCACTCGTGGCAGGAACTCATTCCCTTCCTTGGCGTAGCGCAGCAGATGTTCAAGAGAGAGCTCCATTCGAAATGCTTCCTGTGCTGGTTGAACACTATGAGACACCCATTGGACGCACTCTTAGCGAAATTTCAGTCCGTCCTTAATGATGGCGTGGACACTACCGACACTCACTCCAACCTCTGCAGCAATGGCTGCTACAGTAACTCGCCGGTCATGCATAATGAGGGCATCTACCTGCTGGACAATGGCATCGGTAATGGGGTGTGGCGTTCCAGACCGTGCATCACAGGCCAACGACAACCGTCCTTCCCTGAATCGCGTGTGCCATTCCTTGACCCTTGCAACGGACATGCAGTGCTCTCCGCATATTTCTGCCATTCTTCGAAAAATTTTCGTTCACCTCACTCCATATGCTGTCAGGAAGCGCTCTGCAGCCCGTTGCTCTTCTTTTGAAGCCTCCATTCCTCTGTTTTCAGCACGACTGTGTGTAGTGGACGATCAACGCATGCGCGTGTTCGCTCTGCCGTCATAAGGTGGGCACCCATATCCCTCCAGTGGCGAGTTTAGGACCTCAGCGCACGTATAGAGACGGAACCTTCTTCCGTAGGCAATTGTAACACGATGGTTTGAACGGTTTTCATTTTATAGGCTTCGGCCCATTTCTTTTTGAATGGCCCCCATATTTCCCCTTAACAACTCAATTCATCAGCACTGCATATGGCCGAATATTGTCTTGATATTATGGAGATTTTTCATGGGCAATAACGAAGTGTACATTGTATATTTATCCCCTAATAATATTTATCCAGAACGATAACCTATAGGTTTCATGGGCTTAAAAGTTTCCTGAAAGTCCTAATTTTTAACCCCTTCCCCTATATCAAAATGGCAGCACAATCTCCCAGGCGGGTTAGAAAATTGAAATTTGGAAAAATTATAGCCTTTAGCATGTACCCGACGGAAAATTTATGAGATGTTTAAACATTTTACTTTTTACTCCCGGAAAATATCGAAATATGGAGGCAATTGTGATGACGGTGCAGACCCTCCTTTCGGGGTATTTGGTGGCTAAACGGTATGTCGTATCACAAAACGGATGGCACAACCTCCGTTCAATTTGGAGTGATCTACAACTTTGGTCCTATGACATTTTGTCGTATCTCTATCCCTTATATTAAATTTGGCTCTATTTCTGGATTTATCTAAAGTTTTCACTTTGTACACTTATAATTGATGGTTTGATTCACTTATAGGAAAGATGGGATCATAAAATTCTACACGAATATTGGCTCACCCAGCCAAATTCTATGTTTGAAGCTGTCGCATAAGTATCTGAACAGTAATTCACTGTGTGAAAACCTTACACAAATTTCACCCTATTCAACGTTTCTAAAATAATCTTGCCTTTAAATAGATGAGATACGAGGAAATATCATAGGGCCAGCCGCTTAGATCGCTAAATGAGGCCAGAGTCGTCTTTTCATACAATCCGCTTTTCAATATGAATGCACCATTTAGCAACAGTTATTCTGTAAATGAAGATGAACATGCATATACTTCCGTATGTCGATCTACATTTATTAATTTAAGTCGATTTGTAACGATCTAGAAGGGGGTGTGTCTTATATTGTAATTAATACTTTACAAATCAATAGTGAGTGTCAGCAGGAGGGCGTCTGCTGTTGTAATCAGTACTCCCCACATCGACTTTAACTAGCAATAGGAATGGGGTCCTTCTCAAATACCTGTGTACCATTGTAATGTATAATTCCCTTCTTGATTTGACTATCAGAAGGCAAGGGAGCGTGCATTTTTTAAAACTCTTTTACCTGATTCTCTTTATCATTAGGGATAGGTACCCCCGATTATAAACAAATTTACCCATAAAAATTTGACTGACGTTACGCATAGTGAATTGCGGCAGACAAGTGGAGCTGTCGTTATCATCACAACTCTGCAACTCGCACTTTACATTGGAAACAACGTCTGCGGACCTCCCTATGCTTTTTCTGGGATAACGCCAAGAGACATGCAATTAAAATTTCTTATTCACTTCATGTACAGCAATTTACTTCGATATTCGTATACATTGTAGAATACCGTAGCGAAGCACGGGTACATTTGCTAGTTATTATTCATAGAATAGCTCGACATTTAAACATTAGTAGACGATCAATTACCCCCACATCCAGATTAATTTAAATTTCACTAGCCATGAAAATGTTATCTAAGTTTATTCTTGGTTAGATTTTTTTTCCTAACATGGCATCACCTGCTTTTAAAAAATCATGTCAGAAATGCACACCCACATCCACTGGGAAACTGATATAAATTTACGTTGAACACATACTTCACTGCCAACATTTAGATTAGTCTGGTAAGAAGCTGCTCAGTCGTGTTACAATATGGATTAACGACTTAGAGCCAGCAGCAATGTAAGGATTTCAATATGAAGCGACTGGTGCGAACCAATCACCCATCCACCGCTTCGTGTCGTTCAATGGGTAGTAAGCCCACGACAAGCAGCCAGTGGTCGTGTTCGATTGTTCCGGCATTGTAATCCCATAAGCCGCTGCTGATTCAAATCCCAATGTCCCATTAGCCACGTGAAACATCCACGTCCAGCTCAGACGTCCAAGTGATCATTTTCCCTCGGGTATATTCATCCAGGGGACGTCTGGGAGCTGCAACAATGCCTCCGTTATAAAGTAATGATTTGGAATAATTCTAAGTTGCTTTAGATAAACAAATATTTTCTCTCATTGTACATTATAACAAGGCATCAATTCAAAAATATTGTTGTGGTAGTACCACACACACGCAGAGAAACGAGATTGCGTTACTAATACACAACAAGGGTTATGTGAACGAAGCGCATTCGTCCTATTTCATGATTATTTCTCTTTGAAATTATTTTAGGGTAAATCAAGAATAAAATTAGCGGAGGATTAATATGATTATTAAAACATAAGTCCACCTCTGTTATTTAGCAGTTAGTGTGATTAGCTGCCATCCCCAGAGGCCCGGGATCGATTACCGGCTCTGCCACGAAATTTGAAAAGCTGTAGGCCTACAAGGGCTGGAACGGGTCCCACTCAGCCTCGGGAGACCAGCTAAGTAGGTGGGGGAAGGGCGGGTTCGATTCCTACCCCTGCCATTGTCGAAGTGGATTTCCGTGGTTTCCCACTTCTCCTTCAGGCATATGCCAGGATGGTACCTACCTTAAGGCCACGGCCGCTTCCTTCCCTCTTCTTTGTATATCCCTTCCAATCTTCCCATTGCCGGGCTGAGTGGCTCAGGCGGTTAAGGCGCTGACCTTCTGACCCCAACTTGGCAGGTTCGATCCTGGCTGAGTCCGGTGGTATTTGAAGGTGCTCAAATACGTCAGCCTCGTGTCGGTAGATTTATTGGCACGTAAAAGAACTCCTGCTGGACTAAATTCCGGCACCTCTGCGTCTCCGAAAACCGTAAAAGAGTAGTTAGTGAGACGTAAAACAAATAACATTATTATTATTTATTAATCTTCCCATTCCCCTACAAGGCCCCTATTCAGTGTAACAAGTGAGGCCACCTGGTAGAGGTCCTCCTCTTCAGTTTTATCTTACGCTCCAGGACATTTCCCTTGAGGCGGTAGAGGTGGGATCCCTCGCTGAGTCCGAGGAAAAAACCGAGCCTGGAGGGTAAACGGATCAAGGAAGAAAGAAGAATTAAAACAGAATTATATACAAACGTACTTTCTCTTCCTATAACCTATTTCATACCTTGTGGTGTCACTGGGTGCGAACTGTGTCACACGTGTGGTTTTTGCCCCTGTTTTCCGGCCGGATACCGTTTCTGCTACCAACTCTATGTGGAGAGATGTAATCACTATTGCGTGTTTCTGTGGTGATTGGTAGTGTAGTGTGTTGTCTGAATATGAAGAGGAAAGTGTTGGAACAAACACAAACAACCAGTCCCCGAGCCAGAAGAATTAATCACACACAATTACAATCCTCGACCCGGCCGGGAATCGATCCTGGGACCCTCTGAACCGAATGCCTCAACGCTGACCATTTAGCCAAGGAATCGAGCTATACATAAACTTTCATTGCAGTGTACATTAGGTCCGACGAATTGGTTTGAGTAATATCCACCTGTAACACCGACTAATTTCCCTCAAGTAACTTCTCGGAATGACCTGGGACTGGGAAGGTAGTGGCCATCGCTTAATTAAGGTACAGCCCCATCATTTGGCTGATGTGAAAATGGGAGACAACGGAAGTCATTCTTCGGGGCTGCAGACGGTGCGATTCGAACCCACTATCTGTTGAGTTCAAGCTCACAGCTGCGCCACCCTAAATGCACAGCCAACTCGCTCAGTATTATTATTATTATTATTATTATTATTATTATTATTATTATTATTATTATTATTATTATTATTATTATTATTATTATTATTATATTTCGCTTCGCCCTCTAAGTATAACGTAGAATCATTACTTACCACTAGTTTTCTTGTTCTTATCCTTCTTATCTTCAGAAAACTTTATCATCCTTTCACTTTGGGCCTGCCTTCTTTCTTGCGTTCATGCGTTTTTGAGTTTCGAATTCCTTCCTGTTAGGTTCTTGAGTATGAAGCTGTTTGTACTGATTTTCTGCTTGTATGCAGTCCTTGTAGTTGCCAGTGGGTCAATTTCTATTTCTGTGAGCTCACTTTGGGTGTCCACCAGGCAGAGTATTTTAGATTGTAGGGTTCCGTTTATGATATGGAAGATTTCTTTAGTCAAGCGAGAATCGTCCATTCGTGCTATTTGCCCGTAGAATTCATAAGTATTTTCAGTGTAAGGTGAATCGTTCAGTTAGCGAATACAGTTCCCATAAGCTTTTGCGTATCCACATACCATCTTGAATTTTGGGTCCAAATATTTTCCTCAGTAGCTATTGCTCTGTTTTCACCATGTCTTCGACGTTGGGAGTTAATAAAAACGTCTGAGTTGCGGAGAGTGCTTCTGTAAGAACGACTGTGTGGTAGTTACGAATATTTAATTACTAACTTTGTATCATTTTACGTCTTAACGATAATGAACAAAAACCACTTAGATCGCTGTAACAATCAAAGCTAAGCGTTAGTACACCAAATACACTGACAGTGCTACCAACTCCAGAACGCCAGTTTTAAATAAAAGAACGGAAACGGGACCAATTAATCCTTCTTAATGTAATGGTAAACCTGCAGATGTCGTATACGAGCAGCCCTGTCCGTCTGTTATGCTTTCATTTGAGTAGCCTATTCTGCAAAGTAGTATTGCTGCTCGTAGATACTCCGTATACCTCTTTCATCACTCAGTATATTCGTATCCATAATATACGGAAATGTGTGACATATAGTGGCGTTTATCAGAAAATTCTATTATTAAGTGTAATTTATTATTAAGAAATTTGTTATGTCCTTCGTATTTTGAAAGAATATTGAAAATTGTGTTTGATATCTAATTATTACCTCCCTCTTTTGAAAGCAATTACAATCAAACCTGCCTTTAGCGGAACCTTTATGAACCGGAAAACTGTCAGTATCGTAAAATGTTCCCGGTCCCGTGAATTATGGTTTAATATTCATGTAAGTTTATCCGTATTTAGCTGAACCTGTCTGACGCGGAAACGGAAGGAAATGTTGCTACTATAATGGAAAATGTATGTAAATTTCCTTTCTAGCACTTTCATTACATATGTAATTCGAATGGATATCCGATTCGTTGGCTGAATGGTCAGCGTACTGGCCTTCAGTTTAGAGGATTCTGGATTCGATTCCCAGCCCGGTCGGGGATTTTAATCGCTTCTGATTAATTCTTCTGCCTATGGGGCAGGGTGTTTGTGTCCGTCCTAACACTCTCCTCTTCATATTCACTACACTACCAGCCACCACAGCAATAGTGCTTAGAGTATATCCCTCCAAATAGGGTTGGAGGCAAGAAGGGCATTCGGGCGTAAATCAGGGCCAAATACGCATGTGCTACGCGGTTCGCACCTGCAACCCCACACGTGTGGGAAAAAGCGCTAGGAAAAGAAGTAGAATAGGAAGAATAATGTATTTGGAATGGATCTAAGATGGCCCAGATATCATTTGGCCAGGAATTATCGGCTCGCAGAAGCAGTGTAGGGAGATTTGCCAAATACGGTACCTAGTTTTTCCTCACAACCTGGAGAAGAAACCATAATAAACGAAAATACTGATGTGCTACAACACATTCTCGAACAGTGTAATTATGGCAATGTTAGTTGAGAATATTACGTGGCCATTGATCTAGAAGTTGACACAAAGTCGGCGTTTGAAAACATCGAAAAGTTTGTCACCCATCACCTCCAAGAAAAGAAAACAGAAACTGATGGCAATGATTATGAAAATGAAGACGATGAAGAATATGGTTTATATAATGTGAAGTCCTACCGACATGCCCTATCAGCCGTAAAACACATTGTCTTTTACACTAGATAAAAATGACGCGAAATTGTTCGAAATTCTATGCCATACCGGCATTTAATTGAGAACTGTGCTACCAGGGATAGTAGTGTCTAACGTACCGGATTACTGGAAGAAGTAAATAACAATTCCATTCAGATCCCTAGACGGTACCCGATAAAGACACTGCAACGAGAACGAATCACTTGGACATGTCTCAGGATTCTATGATACAGGAAAATTACTACGTAAGTCACGCCATTACATGGTGAGGTCTAATATCGCTAATTCTTTGCGACAGGAAGGGGGAAAGTGCATGAAGAAACCCCCATGCGTTTCCTCAGATCGGTCTACTCGAAGAGTTGAAATTATTTATTGCATAACCTAACACTTCTAGGCATGCCATAACTACTGACCCTTCTTTCCAATTCGTGGTTGCTCTTCAACAAGCTAAGGAGGCAGATAAAGAAATGAAAGCTATCTATGAACCCACTGTGAATTATTTCACAGACAGTTGTTGGCTGAAATGCGTTGATGTAACTGATAGGAGCAAAAGGTGCTATACCTCACTCTTTTTAGGAATTTCGAAAAAATATCACATTCCCACTTCCGTACGAGATGATACAGTCACCATAGTACTAAAGAAAAGTTGCGAAATTCTAAAATACCATCTTAATCCACACCTCTATTTGTTTCTTGAAATTTACATCATATTATATTTTATGGCAGAAGTAAGGAGGGCATAAAATGCAGATTAGCACAAGCAAGGAAGAGCTTTCTTAAGAAAATAAATTTGCTCAATTCAAACATTGATATAGGAATCAGAAAGATGTTTTTGAAGACTTTCGTTTGTAGCGTGGCGTTGTATGGAAGTGAAACGTGGACGATAACTAGCTCAAAAAGAAAGAGAATAGAAGCTTTTGAAATGTGGTGTTACAGAAGAATGCTGAAGGTGAGATGGATAGATCGAATCACAAATGAAGAGATACTGAATCGAATTGGCTAGAGGAGATCGATTTGGCTAAATTTGACGAGGAAGAAGAGATAGAATGATAAGACACATCTTAAGACACCCAGGACTTGTTTAGTTGGTTTTTGAAAGAAGTGTAGGTGGTAAGAACGGTAGGGGTAGACCAAGGTATGAATATGACAAGCAGATTAGAGCAGATGTAGGGTGCAGTAGTTTCGTTTAAATGAAAAGGTTAGTACAGGATAGGGTGACATGGAGGGCTGCATCAAACCAGTCTATGGTCTGATGACTCAAACAACAACATTGTAATTATTATTGTCATGTGGGTATACTGAGTCCTTTGGGGCTACCTCCATTGGGAGGCAGTTTTGTAAATAAAAAATGATTGGTGTTATTTCTATAAAACCTGTAATCTGTATTAAGTAAGTGTATGCACTCTGCTACTACCCACTGTGTTAGTACCGATGAACTGGTGTATATTAGTGTGTGATTATTGTCATTATTGTATCTACTGTCGCACAAAATCTTGTAAATCTACTGCTGGGTTGTCTAATGGAAGTATTTAATTATGATTTTTATTTTATTCGTAACCACCTTTATGAAACGGAATCCTGCTTACAGCTGAAAATAATTCCGGCCCATTGGGTCTCCGCTGAGGGCAGGTTCTACTGTCTCATATAACATTCAGAACAATGTTGATGTCATTCGTCAGCAAAATAGAAAACACTGGAGGAAGTCTCATTTGTGTCTGACTTTTCAACACAAATTTTAAAGAGGTATTTGTAATAAAACACAAATTCTGTGATCACACGGAGATTTTCATGTCAGTCGAAAGCAGCGATACTTTAGATATAAACCGAAAAGAGGCGGACGTATTGACTGGTGTTAACACTAGAACCGCTGGAACGGTCAAAATGCCCGCTACATACTTTTCAAACGCAATTTTGGCTACAGTTTTTATTGTATGCTATTGAGCTGCGGGGATATTTCCTGATTATTGGTCAGGAAAATCCATATTAAATATAATTAATTTTTCATCAACGGGTAACGGGTATACCTACTACCACCAGAGCGGTCATTTCGACCGCTGTATTAATTATCGTTATCAAATGTATTATAACACATATCTCTTGTGTAGATATAATCATCTGCTCATAATTATCCTATCAACAACTGTAATATTCAAAAACTCAAAAATGGAACGCGGATTATTACGAATTGTATCAGTAATATTTCCGTTGCGCCTCCGGTAGTGTTGTCTTTCGTCAGCTTGTCACAGTACGTCTCGTAAACCATCAGTTGCTGAGTCTATTGCGTGACATTTCTGACATGTTCGATGTAGAGTATGGTCCAGATATAAAGGGCCTAGGAAGGGAAAATGCATACGAAGATTACTACCAATCAATTGATAACTCGGAAAGAAGTGATTCAGATCACGCTAAAAATCGGATTATTCAGACTGAAGGTGAATTGATATTAGTAATATTATAACTATTAGCATAACAACTTCGATGAAATTCCTTGATTTATACCGTATTCATATTATAATGATGCCTCGAATAGGCTAAGTACTGGCGAGTATTCAATTATTCTATTACAGCCGTCGAAGCAGTAATCCGTAAAGCATGGTACCATGGGGAATGCGACAACCAAGGTAAAAGCCTCCCATGGTCTGATAATGCGTCATTAGGTACTGATGGCATCACGGAGTGGACTACACCTGATAGGTTTGATCGCCATACCCTCTCGAACGAAAATCCAGGACTTAATCCATATTTTAAGCGGCATGTTTGTGACGACAGTGTAAGGAGAGCGTGGTGTCTTTTTATTGATAAATCAATATTGAAACTCATAAAGCAATGTACAGAAACAGAGGCAAGACTATACTAAGGAGAAACTGTGCGTATCGAGAGCGGAAATATAATAATGTCAATAGAGGTCAAAATGACCTCATCGGCGGTTCAAGGTATGTGTTATATTCCGGGAGTCCTAGTGTTATAACAATACCGAGGATTATGGTCACCTTTCATGCCAACGACACACATTTCAGTACAGTTAAAATTCTTCTTCAACTTCTTCTTCTTCTTCAGTGCGAATGGATCACTTAAGACCATTGAGAATTAGCATTTGTTGAGCTTTCCTCCTTACCCAATAGTTCTTCATTTGTATCGATTTTTCTAATTTCTGTTTCTCCGACCAAGTATGTCGTGTTGGTTTCCGCTCACCTTCCCCAAATCCACTCGTGTAAACAATTTTCCTTATTACATTTCTATGCTGTAGATTTGGTGATTCAGTGAGGTATTTCTCTACTTGCTTATACCAATTTCATCTCTTACGTCTGATTTGTAAAAAAGTTGTGTGTTCGAAAATTAAGTCTGGAGTTATTCATTCTTTCCAAATGACTTAAAAATGAATTCGTCACACTCTCACTGTATCAGCAAGTTTAAGTATTTTTAAATAATATTCCGATTCTGGGGAGACCACAGATGGGTGCATGGAGGTAAGTCGGAGGACTTCAAATCCCAATAAGAACAAACAGTTCATTATAAGCTAATTGCAGTGTTTCTCAAACTACAATTATTCCATACATCTTAAAGTTTTCACAAGTTACATTCCCTTCTATTGGATAAACCAGCGTTATTATAAACCAGAGAGAGAGTGAAACATCTTGCCGATTATCTGATTTACTGATACCAACTTAATTTTCATATTCATCGTGAAATAATCCATCTTTGAAAACCTGTCCTTCAGCTTGAATATTTATGCAAATTGATTCTGAATAAGTTTCCATTTTAATGCCTTGTTTTCAATCGAAGCTGCATTTGGAATCACATGGTTAGAAATTCTGTTTACCCACTAGAGTTGTAGAAACTTCTCACTTTTCTTGACATTGTTTTCAAAGAACCTGGCTGGCACTTGCACAGCCAACTTTCAATCGCGGTATCTCTTCACACGCTCGGCTAACTTCAGAAGCACTTTGGATCAGCATTCATTCCATTCCCCAACTTACGACGACAGTAGACAACCTACTTAACAAAACGGGTTATGTCGGTTTCCAAAGTTAGTCAGTTAAAACACAGTTTCACACTTACCCCAGGAATTTTGTTACTTTGTGCCAAGTTTCAAGAGTCTACAGTTTAACCCACAGCTCTAAGTAACCTCTGAACGCCGAGAATATCATTTCTAGCTTTAAATCGTTTCTAAATGTCTTTCGAGAGCAGGACAGAACACAAGCTGCTCAGTTATCAAGCATAACTTTTTTTTACGAAAGTGTGTCAGCTCCCATCCATAGCCTCCTTGCTTAGGAACATTATGGTTCGGTGCGACAAGTGACTCTGATGTCGCCAGATCTCGCACTGGTTGTTTGCGTAACAGTTGAGCACAGGATGGTTAACACATCAGAACTCACGGCATTCTGTAGGTGCCTCCTCAAGGTCTTACAGACACTGAGCTTTCCTCGGGGGACAGTGCGAAAGTAGGTTATACCATGAGCCCGTTGATTTCTGAAAAACCCACCGCCACCAGAGCCAATAATAATAATAATAATAATAATAATAATAATAATAATAATAATAATAATAATAATAATGCTGTTTGTTTTTACGTTCACCGGGTGAGTTGGTCGTGCGGTTAGGAGCGCGCGGTTGTGAGCTCGCATCCGGGAGATAGTGGGTTCGAAACCAACTGTAGGCAGCCCTAAAGATGGTTTCCCGTGTTTTCCCATTTTCACATCAGGCATATGCTGGGGCTGTACCTTAATTAAAACCACGGTCGCTTCGTTCCATTTTCTAGGCCTTCCCTGTCCCATCGTCGCCATAAGACCTATCTGTGTCGGTGCGACGTAAAGCAACTAGCAAAAAAATGTTTTTACGTCCCACTAACTACCTTCCTTTACGGTTTACGGAGACGGCGAGGTGCCGGAATGTAGCTTGGCAGGAGTTACTTTACATGCCAATAAATCTACCGTCCACATTTTCTTTAAATATATACGGGGAATACATCATGCGAAGGGCTCTAGACAGCAGGCATGGTGGAGTGTTAGTTGGAGGAAGAATGTTACAGAATCTGAGTTTTGCTGATGACGATATTCTATTAGCAATAAGTGAAGGTAAACTTGCTGAATTGTTACAGAGGGTAGAAAATGAAAGTGTCTAGCTTAGATTGAAAGTGAATCACAGCAACACAAAGCAGGTGGTTGTTGGCAGAGGATAGGTGCTCCAATTTAGTGGTCATCTAGTAGGCCTAGATGTTGTTAATGAATTAGTTTTTTCTTTGCTCCTTGTTGAGCAACGCTGGCAGCTGCGAACCTGCCAACTTGAAATCAGAAGGTAAATACCCTGACCTGAAAAATGAATCGACTAAGGTCCAAACTAAATAGGAAATACCTTGAATGAAAATGTATAGATTAGCTACAATGTTGAAGTTTCAAAGCTCTATTCAGAAACTGTAGAGAGATTCATGTGGATGAACGGTGCAGGAGGAGTGGAAAGGAACTCTCTGCCTTACTTTAAATAAACTCGGACACTGGATGTGTGATCAGTAGAGCCCGGAAGTTAGGCAGAATGCCTTCTTTTTATCTGGGTGGATATATCGTAGTGTCACATAGAGACAAACACGTTTCCGTACGTTTCAGAACGGTAGAACCACTTATTATTTTCCTTTTTTTTGCCTATTTTAGCTTCCTTTTTTTTTTTGCTAGTAGCTTTACGTCGCACCGACACAGATAGGTCTTATGGCGACGATGGAATAGGAAAGGGCTAGGAGTGGGAAGGAAGCGGCCGTGGCCTTAATTAAGGTACAGCCCCAGAATTTGCCTGGTGTGAAAATAGGAAACCACGGAAACCCATCTTCCGGACTGCCGACAGTGGGATTCAAACCCACTATCTTCCAGATGCAAGCTCACAGCCGCGCGCACCTAACCAAACGGCCAACTCGCCCTTTAGCTTCCGTAGCCTGTTTGATAGTTTAATGACTTTTTTATCTTTTTTAAGTTGTTGTGGATATTTTCTGCTGTTACTTATGTATTAAAATTAATGAATGGAAAGAAAAATATATAATTCCAATGTACTGTATTAATAATAAAGGAAAACTTCATTTTAACTTAATAGGTGGAAAGTAACATTTACATAAACGATATTTTCATATTATACAAATCTCTATTGCAATCTTCATAAGCTAAATGGTCGAGAGGGTTGCCAGGTTCCGTCCTCGCTGCGTAAAATTAAGTGCTGACTGTGATAATACTTTAAGAGGTTGTGATGATGATGCTTTTTGTTTTAAGGAGCATAACATCGCAGGTCATCGGCCCTATTTTAAGAGGAAGAATGGTAACCATCATCCACTAACACTAATCCGAAAGAAAATGAAAGTATCGGAGGTATCGGGAAAATAAAGGTAAGGCCCACGAAGAGCGTGAAAATGAAAGACTCCGTGGGCCTCGCAAATCTAATACCGTCAGGGTTGGAAAAGAACAAGATATGACCAAGGGAGGTCAGACAGGAAAGGTAAGAGCGAATAACCTGACACAAGTAAGTAGAAGCAACGCCGGACTCAGCTAAAGGAACCGTGGTCGCCAACCCACACTCCCTGGCCTCCTCTTACGACTGTCAGGGGATTCCGCTGACGCTATCCTGTCGTCCGCTCCCACAGATTCAGTAATAAAATGCGATGCAGCTGTGTGTTACGTAGCTTACATTAAAGTATCTCTTCTTCTTGCGTTAGGGCCTACTAGGGACCACGTTCCAATTTCAATCCTTCATCCTTTGTTGTTGTTCCTTCCCTTATCATCCAATATTCCTTCATTGTTTCACTATGTTCCTTTTTTTTCTTTCTTCAGACCACTTTGTGCCGGTTTTACTTTGCCTCCCTCCCTTGGAATCCTTCCACCTTAAACTTTCTTGGGGCCAATGACCTTCGATATTAGGCCCCTTAAAACAACAGGCAGGGTAAAACTTTCATCCTGAAAATTTCTCTTTCCTTTACTTCTTCTTTGATGTTGTTTCTCTCCAAATTTTTTTGATCTCTTGATTCCAGATTGTTGATGACTATTTCCTCCAAAGATATGTGAAGATATTTATGATTAGTCTATTGTCGTCCATTCTGTAAATATGTCCAAAAACGAACAGTCTCCTCTTCCGTACTGTTATAGATATGTTTTCTATGTTCTGATAAATTTCGTTATTACTTCTCAATTTCCAAAATTCTGTCGTTTTTCTAGGGCCTAATATTTTTCTTATAATTCTCCTTTCTAGTACTTCCAAATAATCATGTTTATAATTGAGTACTATGCATTCACTGCCATATAAGCATTCTGGTTTCACAACTGTATTAATAAACGTTGTTAGATAAAAGGATTTCCCTTTCCATTTTGTGTACCCTTGCCTCTATAGCAGATTTTTCCAAACCATTTTCTTGGACTGTTTTCCCCAAATATTTGAATTGCTTTACTCTTTCAAATGAATCAACATTTTTCCTAACAATTTTGGAGCATTTCTTATATTCGCCCTGAAATTCGTTTCCTCTGCCGAAATTCTTAAGCCTGCCAAGTTAATTTTCTCTTCCGGAAGATTTACTTGTATTGCTGCATTAGTCAGGCTTTAAGCGAATACGGAAAAATCATCTGCAAATGCTAGGCAATACATTGCAACTCCTTTGTTCTTTCTCCCGAGCAAAAGTGGTAATATTAAGGTGCTTCGGGTTTTTGTTCCAAATTCTCACAACCTTTACCTAGAAACAGTTAAGAAGGAGTGGAGATAAGTCTGACACCTGTTTTTATTTTAAAAGGTCGTCACATCTCACCCATAAAGTTAACTTCTGAGACTGTGTCTGTAAGGGTTTAGCAGATCAGGTTTGGCAATTTGGTTTTAACTCTTAACTCGCTTATGGTTTTATCTAGAATTTCTCTATCAACAGAGTCAAAAGTTTTCTTAACATCTATGAATGTTAAGACTATGTCTTTCGAGTTTATTTTTCTGTGACGAATTACTGACTTCAAGTTGAATATCTGTTCAGAGCAGGACCTGCCCTTTCTAAATCCAGCTTGATATTCAATCAGTTGACTGTCAATTGTAGATTGTACTCTGTTGAGTAATATTGTTGTGAATACTTTATAAGCAATTTTTATTATTTTAGTGCATACTTTGTCTATATAAAGCCAACGGCCGTAGCCGTGTTGAAACACCGGATCCCGTGAGATCTCCGAAGTTAAGCAACATTGGGCGTGGTCAGGAGTTGAATGGGTTGCCATGCGCTGTTGGTGGGGGTAAGGGAATGGAGGAGCGGAAAGGAACTGGCCACCCTACCGCACGTAAACTCCGGCTCAGGAGCACCTCTGCGGAGGTTCGGACCTGCCTTCGGGCAGGACAACCCTTACCTTACCTTGTCTATACAAATGGATATTTTAGTTACTTTACTGCCATATCCCTAAGTGTTAAGTGCTTATTTGCCTGCCTAGTTTAGCAAAAATAAATGCCTGAACTTCCAGCCTCTAATGATCAGTGTCCTGTAGCCAATCTGTGGTTAACAATAGACCTTCGTCCAAGTTTAGATAAGGCATTTGGTTAGGGACATTCATTTATACATTAATAGTATTTTATAAGTCACAAGGCAGTCGGAGTATCATACTGCTACATATCTAATTAGGAAGTTAACAAGTGAGACTCACGAACGCGAAGCACGCATGGTATTAAAAAATGTGGGCGTAAATATTTATACAGTTACCTTTACCGAACTTCAAAAATTACGGCACAGAATCAACAGTACATATTCATGTGTATTTAACATCCATTAATTCCTTATGTGTAGGAGGAATAAAGTTCTCAGCGCTAACTTTGGATCCATGAGTGTGAGTCAGTTTAGCTCTGTGTAAAATTTGTAAAGCAAATATGGTATGCGTGAATTTCTAACAGTCGATTGAATTAACTCTCGATCTATAATGAAGCGCAACGATTCCTGATGCGGAGAGAGGGTAATATAAACTAACGTTTCCCCTATAGTCAAAATTGTATGCTGAGTACTTCATCAACCGACTTCTAGAAACCAGGCCTTGTTTATCAGTGGTGTGTGGATGTACGGGACGGTCCAACTAACCCCGATACCCCTTCCCCGCAATATTTCTTCGATGGTTTAAGACATAAAATGTGACCATTAAGCTACTAATCGTAATACTTGTAAGTACGGAAAAATTGAACCACTTACGAATTTTTGAAATCTAACTCGTATCAGTGTTTTCGTCCACCTCTGTGGTACAGTGGCCAGTGTGATTACCGGCTCTGCCACGAAATTCGAAAAGTGGTACGAAGCCTGTAACAGAGTACACTCAGTCTCGGGAGCTGAGATGAGTAGACGGGCTTCGATTCCCACTTCTGAACTTCTCGAAGTGGATTTCAATGGGTTTTCATTTCTTCTCCAGGCAAATGCTGGGTTGGTACCTAACTTAAGATCACGGCCCATTCCTTCCCTCTTCCTTGTCTATCCCTTCCAATATTCGCCATCCGCCACAAGGCTCCTGCTAATCCCAGCACTCGAGGCCTCCTGGACGAGGTATACTAGTCCTTCGCACCGGTTGTATCCCCGACCAACTGTCTCACGCTTCAGGGCACTTCCCTTGAGATGGTAGATGTGGAATCCCCCGCTGAGGCCGGAGGAAGAACAAACGCTCGAGGCTAAACGGATTAATTAAATAGTATTCAATGTTTTCCTATTCCGATATATTTCCACCATTATCAGTTCAAGATGACCGTGGGAAATGATAAACAAATCGGATGTGCCAAATTCGATAGGGTCCGTCCAATATGCGCTAAGTTTATTTGACATCCAGTGTGATATCTGGGAAGTACCCGGATCCGTTGCTAAATGGTTAAGGTGCTGGCCTCTGCTTTAAGGAGTTCCGAGTTTGATTCCCGGCAGGGTCGGAGATTTTAACCTTCATTGGTTTATCCCGATGGTGTGTGCGTATATGGTATCTTCAGCACTAAACTTTATCGCCAGGATTCATCGTAGTTAGGGCCCTACTCTTACAGGCGCGAAGGAAAACTCGAAGGACCTCTACCAGACCCTCCGGATGCTAAATACCGTTATTATAATACAGGAAATAACTAATATTATTTATTTATTTATTTATTTATTTATTTATTTATTTATTTATTTATTTATTTATTTATTTATTTATTTATTTATTTATTTATTTATTTATTTATTTATTTATTTATTTATTTATTTATTTATTTATTTGTTTATTTATTTATTTTCCGTGTCCATATACACTGATAAATTACGTTTCTTTCAAATGTTCGGTTACAAGGACGGCTTTATCATTGGCCTGCAGAACATCTGCCTTTGTGCACAGTGATGGTAAATGGTGACAAACCAGAAGGTTTTCTTCATCCTGTAGTAGTCCGCAATCACAGGACATGTCTCCTTGTACATGGCCCCACTTAACTAGGTTAGACGTGCACTTTGAAACACCTGTCCGTAGTCGATTGAGGGTCTTCCAGACAGGGTGCGGAAGGCGAAAACATGTAGAAGTTTCTTCCTTTAAACTCAGGGATGCATTACGTACTTTCTGCTGCCACAGTTCACGCCTTCCTTTTTCTGGCTTATCAACAAGTTGTTATGGCTGTTCTTAAAAAAATTTTCCTTGACCTGAATCTAAGGGGCTGCATTTGATGGCCATAAAGGGGGTGACGTGGATCAGTTGATTGCTTCCGACGTTCAATTCCACTGCTACATTCCTTCGTGTATGAGAAGGGGCGATTCCTGGGATAGGATAGATATTTGCTGTTGGAGTTGGTCACGGATACCCTATAATTATGCAACCAGTGTCGTAAGAACTATCTACTTGGTTGGAATGTGCAGAGTACGATTATCATGAAAGGCTTATGCAACGTTCATTAGATTTTTGGAAACTAACTTTAAAACATGTTTCATTCTGATTATATGAATACGTAATTTCCACTCGATAAACTTAGCAAATAATGTTCCCTTTTTCTGTTATTCACTAAGAATTTCATGTTTACGATAGGTTGCTTTACAGAATCGATCCCTGTTACTCCTAATACTTTTATTTTAGCACAATATAATAATTTACACCTATGTATTGTTTCCCACTGCTTCTTAGCACGCTTCTTCCTCTACCCTTCCATATAAGTCAATGGTAGATCTCCTTCATTTAACCCTTTAACTTCAACACCTGTTGCCTGCATCTTGCAAACTCCCTGGTAACTTTAGAAGAGTTTGTGAAGTTCGTAATTGTTTGGCTGAAATCTGAATGGCCAATATGAGAAACACTGCCTCCAAGACCTGGAGACTTCAATGGTATGGGCAACGCTGAGTAGCTAAGACGTTGTAGTAATGGCCTTCTGATTTCAAATCGGCAGGTTCAAATTTTGGCTCAGCCTGCAGGTATCTGACGGTGCTCAAATACCTTAGTATATTTATCGGCACGTAAAATACTCCTGCGGGGACAAAATTTCAGCATATCAGCGTCATCGAAAATCGTAAAATTAGTTAGTGGGACATGAAATAAACAACTATTATTCTGCGGCATGGTTTTCTCATCCACTGTGATTATGAAATTATTGTGAATCAGATGTTATTATGTTCTGTTTTAAACAAAGGGCGTTTGGTACTCCACTCTCTGTTCTTATGGCACCAGATGGCCGTGGCTACCAAACCGCATCAAAATCTTAGAATCAGCGAACAGGTGTTATGAGTCCCTTTTCCCTTCGAACCCTCATTTTTACATGTCGAAATACTTGTTCATTTTGAATATATCGGCGAATATACTCGCCTCCGAACATTTAAAACTGTGGTAAGATGGATGTCAGCTGATGGTGAGAGGAAACAAGACCGTCCCGGAAAGACTTTGGTCAAACATTGAAGTAAGATGCCGAGCTGGGTAGCTCAGGCAGTAGAACGCTGGCTCAAGTCGACAGGTTCGATCCCGGATCAGTCCGGTGGTATCTAAAGGTGTTCAAATTCGTCAGCCTCGTGTCGATAGATTCATTGACGCGTTAAAGAACTCCTACGGTACAACATTAAGGCACATCTGCATCTCCAGAAAACTCAAAATTGTAGTTAGTGAATATAAAACCAATAACGTTTTATTATTTATTTATTTATTTATTTATTTATTTATTTATTTATTTATTTATTTATTTATTTTGTACACTTTCGTGGTAATAATATTCAAGCAGTTGTACAGACATTAGGACATCAAAGTGCAATAAATCTTAATTTAAACTAAGTTTTTACTCAGAATTTGAACCCATAAATTTCCGAACAATTCCAGTGGTTGCAATGACCACCGTCTTCTGCATGGTCTTGCAGATGTTGTTGTTGACATCCAACTTCTTCAGTCCTTCCAGAGTTTTAGGTATAGCAGCTGTCCTAGAAAGGATGATCGGTACTATTATCACCTATTCACAGTATCATAGTTTCGAATATGCCTCACCAGTGGTGTATACGTGTTGATCTTCCCGGTATACTCTTCATGGAGGTTTCCAGGGAAGTGGGAGCATCCGGAAATAACATGATGAATGGCTTCTTGCGTTTGGCAGCCATATCGTCACGATTCACTCTTGATTGTTGGGTCTGTCATCACGATTTTCAATTAGCTTATAGCTGGAATGACTTGATCTCGCATAGCCAATATAAAACCTTGTGTTTCGTGGAAAATTTGCCCTGCAGTCAGTGAAACACTGGATACTTCTATATCGACATTTTCTTGTCTAACTATGTAGGGATGGTTCCTATGTAGTGGTTTTGCAAGCCAGGCGTCCAACTTTTGCAAATCAGTTTTTACACCTCGTTCTAATTCTTGGTAGTTAAGAAGAAACGAAGTTATATCATCTACTCCACTTACGATTTGGTGCAGGTCTAAGTTTTCAGTTGATGTATGAAAATCCTCCCTCAGCGATATTTCTTGCTGTGGTAGCTGAGCTCCAATCTCATTATTATGATTTAAATAGGGTCTCAACTTCAATGCGGTCTCCTGGAACTGAAACTATAGCAAACGATTGACACACGTAGATGAAACTACCCAATGTGCTTCGCACGGAATCAAATGATGATGTTGATGCTGAACACACGAACACTGGACGTCTAATTTTTCTGAGTGCAATATTAAATAAACTATGCCTCACAATAGTTTCCCCCAAATGAAGATAAATCTAACATTTTTCATTACTGAATTCAAATAACGGAAATATCCTCCAGTACAGATATAACATCACTTCAGCAGATGCACACTCACCGAATGTCCGGCAGTTCATTCATTCATATAACGATGAGTTAATAGATGTCAATTTCTTTCTGCTTCTAGAATAGTTTCAATTAATCAGTCGCTATGAATTAACAGTAATTACAAAATTTCATACCATTGTTTTTCCATTTATTTTCCTGGCCATTAATCAGTGGGTTTAGTTTCACCTGCAAGGCGAGCATATGCCGTTTGCAAGTATCGATTATTGGCTAGCATTGTTCTGAGTTACGGCAGTGTTGATGCGTACTTGCAGCTCGGTGATAAAGTCAGCCACTGCGGTCTGCAAATGGAATGTTATTTAAATGTACGTCCATACATTCAGGAATTAAAAGTTGAGCACAAACTTGACGACCGTGACATGGTTCACTGCTGTTCATCTGTTGTCCTCACTTGTTGCACGGATAATGGATGACACCTACGAAACCTGTATTCATCATTCATAGAAAAGTACCGAGTTTTACAAATTCTTCAAAACAAATTATTTATTAAAACGAGCCAAGTTTTGTGACTATGTCTGTCTATCAACTACTGCAATCTAGAGGATCGTATGGTAGCTTTCTATCTTGTTGGTGTGAATTCGATTCGTGAATGAATTAAAATTTAGGGCCGGTACAGAAATATTGATACTTATCATTAGGGCCCGGATTGATATGCACTAAAAACTCCAAAATTATGCATGCACGTATGTACTAAAAATGTTGAAAATATGCAAGAAAATATGCACTAAAAATAAAATGAAATGCACCTACGAAACGAATTATTTAATTAATTATTAAATTGATAAACATGTTTCCTTCCTTCCAAAACGATGCATGGCAGTGGGTTATGAACAGTTTTCAATGATTTCAGGAGTCATTGACTTTCTGTTGTCGGATAGAATTAATTTTGTACATCGAAAATGCTCGTTCTACGTCTAAGGACGTAACTGAGCAATACTTGTACACTGGCACTGACTGCTTGGAACATTCTTCTGGCAATTTTTTTTTAATTTGCTTTACGTCGCGCCGACACAGATAGGTCTTATGGCGACGATGAGGCAGGAAGTGGCTAGGAGTGGGAAGGAAGCGGCCGTGGCCTTAATTAAGGTACAGCCCCAGCATTTGCCTGGTGTGAAAATGGGAAACCACGGAAAACCATCTTCAGGGCTGCCGACAGTGGAGCCCGAACCCACGATCTCCAGAATACTGGATACTGGCCGCACATAAGCGACTGCAGCTATCGAGCTCGGTCTTCTGGCAAAGACTGCCTGATTCTACTTATATGGCTGCTTATGGATTGAATGTCTGAAAGAAGGAAATAGCTGTTGTGAAATGAGTTATTATCCGCCTAAGACACTGAAAGCACTTTCCTTGATTAGGGAAGGCTTCTCGTGTTGCCAAGGGGTGTGCAACATATATAGTTCATTATATTTTTAATTTCGTTCAGACATCTTAGATAATCGATCACACATAACAGAAAAAATATATCTAAATATGCACTAACGTTCAAAATATGCACTTGCATATGAGCATATGCATTTTCAAAATATCCGAGCTCCACTTACATCATTTTATGTGTCTAGGAAAACTTAAAAATATGTAATATACCGTGAGTTTCATCTGTTGGCCGGCAGGCGCACCCAGCTTATCTGCCGCCCGTTGACTCATCACTGCCCGCTCAGCGTCATAGCAACAAGGACACACTTCGCCTACTTTATCCGTGTATGACATGAGACAACAATTACATTCAAGAACATAAGAATAGAGAAAATTAGCTATTAAATATTAAGAAAATAACCTCGTACCTTATGACAGGAAGTGTTGAAAATGTTCTCCTCCTGCATCCACACATTTCTGGCATCATGTTAGCAAACTGTGATTCATACGCAAAAGTTGGTCTTCCATAATTGAGACTATTTCTTGTATGTTTCAATTTGAGCACGCCATGCTGGGCCCTACGAAACCCCGGCTTCTTGTCCAGGTTGTCTTAGGAATTTTGTAGGTGTATGTTCTAATCTTTCTGCAGTTTAATTTACTTTTCCCAGGTTGAGTACACGTTTTTCAACAATTCGCTTCTTATCAAGTGAAGAACCAGTTCCTCAAAATTTGTTTACGAGATTCCACACGGTATATCTGATATGCAGGGCGTACACCTGGAAAGCGTTAGAAATCGCCTAAGGATTTCCCTGCAAGATTCTGTTTTCACACAACTATCGTGCATAAATATCATTTCCTCCACCGTGTAGACATGTTGAGTCATTATAAGAATTATAACCCGACGTAACACTTCACAACTCGAGAACAGTTGGAGCGAGAGATCAACACTTAATACACGTTCTAATCACGGACCTGAACTGCGAAGTGCGGGCATTCACGTGCTGTCGCTGTGCTGTGTAACGGGAGGCAGATAATCTGGGAGTACCTGCCGGCCAACCAATGAGAGAAACTCACGGTATATACAAAGCAATGTGTTTAGTCGATGACTTTTGGAGTATTTTTAGTAATATAAAGAGATGGCGATGTGGTAGATAAATACTCATCCGACTGGAAACTAAGATTACCGAGCGAGTTGGCCGTGCGTTTAGGGGTGCGCAGCTGTGAGCTTGCATCCGGGAGATGTCGGCAGCCCTGAAGATGGTTTTCCGTGGTTTCCCATCTTTTTGCTAATTGCTTTACGTCGCACCGACACAGATAGGTCTCATTGCCATTTTCACACCAGGAAAATACTGGGGCTGTACCTTAATTAAGTCCACGGCCGCTTCCTTCCGTCTCTTATCCCTTTCGTATCCTTTCGTCGCCGTAAGACCTCTCTGTGTCGATGAGACGTAAAACAAACTTTTAGCAACTAAGATGTGTTCATTCTAATAACCATTTACACACAAGTACACTGCTACAGTCCTTAACGGTCTTTCCGATTCTCTCAATTCACTCACGCTAATGTTATACTAATACTTACAGGCTGAAACAGTTAGGCTTCGCACATCACTGTACAATGGGTCAGTTCACTATTAACTCACTGTAAAATGTCAGTGGCAGCACGCGCGCGCGGAAATATTCTCACAAATCTATACGTGGTACTTGGTTCTCACTCACACAGTAAGTCTTCTACAAATGTCTCAAGTCGCTCCTCCGTTGGGTTCTCCCTCGCCGCTCAGCCGGACTAACCGTATCCGCCGTCAGTTCACTCATAACAGCACTCAGCGCTCCACAGGACTGAACTGTATCGCTGTATCTGATCTGAACTCGCGTTCTTCCGCCACCTTTATGTAAGGAAACCAAACGTTCCAGAATGGTCCGCGAGCTGGATATATCTAGAAAATTTTCGAGACTGAAGTTTCAGGTTCGTCGTTCGTAATTTCCATCCTGGTCTCGCTCAGCCGCGACGAGGGTGCAGACTTGCTCTGGGCATGTCCATGAGTGATGCATCTGAGGGGGAAGCGGGCGGGCAAAATGGATGACGTCACAAGCCCACCTAAAGTCGCACATTTTAATGGCGCACACTATAATCATTGCAATAATAACATGTAATATAATCATAACTGACATACTTCTTGAAGCAAAGAAATACAGTAAAAGCAATTATACCATAGCTTCTTCCTCTTTGTTCCTTAGCAATTGGTCCCTTGTACGGGGCCAATGTTCTCCTATATTTCTTCCGTAGGGCTCTGTGTTTGAGAACTACACCATGGACTTCATCCCTAATATTGTCAGTGCTCTACCGTGGGAATGACGTTCTCCAATTGGGCCACTCTTTTGGCCACCTAATCGTTTTTTTCTTCTCAAGACGTGCCCATTCCACCTATATGTGTCTTTTCTCGCAATTGGGGTCTCACCAAGTCCCTCGCGTATCCTATCATTCGTCGCATGTTTACAATTGGTCAATCCGAGGGAACACTGCAGTAGTTTCGTCACCATGAAGGGAACAGCCTGCCCTGTTTCCTCTCTTATCTCACAGTCCCCAGCTGGTCTTCACAGGGCTGTATGAATCCCCATCTATCCCTCAGTTTAAAATTAAAAGGCTCGGACTAACAAGGAATCGAACCCAGGACTTCCAGGTAGCAGGCATTCACGCTATCCCTATCCTGTATAGATCTACTAGATACTATTGCATGTACAAGTCTCTTTAGATGGGCTGATAGACCCTTCTGTGGAGGAAATGATCCGAATTACAAATAGGGTCTGCACTCCATGTCAGGGGCGGCTGTAAAAGGCATCTGTTAACCCATGTTAGGGGCGATCTAAGTTATCCTGGTAGCAGGTTAAAACTGTCATTGGCGACCGTCAAAGCGACACGCCGCTTGAGTTATATTGTTGCCACTTTTTTATGGTGACGGCTAGAGATTTCCCGGACATCCGTTCTTTTGTACATAATGGCATCCGCTCGCTGTATGTTCCTCAGCATTACCCGTCCATTGCGCCCCCTTGCGTTAGTAAGCCTCTTTCGCGAACGCAGAGTGGTAGGCTGGTATTTGCTAGAGCAATACTGCAGTTGCTGACAACATATCGACAATAACTAATGTATTCAGCAACGACGAATGACGAACCTTCCTGCAGACAGAAATACCCCTGTGAGTTAGACATCCCATTCCTCGCCGTTGCACGTAGAACACTTTTAAGGCTCTGAGTTATTTATGAATACTTGCCCCAACCCATACAAACGGTTCTTGAGCCGGGCGGAGTGGCTCAGACGGTTGAGGCGCTGGCCTTGTGAGCCCAACTTGACAGGTTCGATCCTGGCTCAGTACGGTGATATTTGAAGGTGCTCAAATATATCACCCTCGTGTCGGTAGATTTACTGGCACGTAAAAGAAATCCTGCGGAAAGTATTCCGGCAACTCGGCGTCTCCAAAAACCGTAAAAGTAGTTAGTGTGACGTAAAGTCAATAACATTACCATTTATTAACTTTCCTTTAGGAAGGTTACGGAACCTTTCAGGGTATTGATTGTAACGTCCTTAATTAAGCTCTTATCTAGGTTAAAATGACGGCAAAACATAAAAGAATGATGCGTGATGATTCCTCTAGGGTACACCAGAGATGCTCCCGCTGGGCTTTTCATCCGTTGGACACACAGCATATAAGTGATCAGCGTGTGCGTTTCAGCGAGAACAACGCTGTGGTTACGTCACAGAACGTGAAGGTCAATGGACGGTGAACGTTGATTTGAGCATTAGCGGAATACAATCGAACACAGGTACATCAAGAAGCTACAGAGGGCCGGTGGGAATCTTTCACTCACACTTGACTCTTTACAACAACAGTCACTTGAATTATCTATTTGAAGTATATCAAGATTCCTATTAGCCGCCCACTGGTGTTACGAGAGATGTCCCCTTCCATCGGAAATCCACAGCGCTATACTTTTTCTATTATTTACTAAAATCTGTCAGTCTTCTTTAAATCACATTTAAATGAACATTGGCAAAACTTCAAAGTTTATATGACATCGAATAACAATTGCACATTGCAAAACATTTTTAGAGTCGCCATATCACACAACCTATAATGCTAATATGAAGTGATCATGATTATGTACTTAACTTGTAGCTTTTAAACGTTTTTTCCCTAGTATTTTAATTCTTAAAAAAATACAGTGTGCTAATACGACTTCACATTAATAACATCGATACAGTCTATTTCTTGTATGTCGAAAATATACAGGTTTTAAGATTCCACTCTTCAATTTTTAGCTTAAGATTCATTCTTAATTCCACGGCGGATTGATACAAGTATCAGTGCTAATGGAGGGCAGTTTGAACATTCCTTGTCAGAAAGTGTTTCATGTGGTATGCGGCTACGTTCTGAACCTGTGTGTTTTCCATGGTATATGTACTATGTAAAGTTGTAGAAAATGAGTTGTAACATATTTTCTTCTTTCACAAGTGAGTGATGTGTAGACGCCGGATTTTTACTCTGTGTTGTTTTGTTGTTTGTCCAACCGTTGTCCCGTTTCTCCACGGGGCCGGGTATGAGGTGAGGTGAGATGAATCTGTCGTGGCGGGTTTTCTATGACCGGATGCCCTTCTTGACGTCAACCTCATCAGAGGAGTTAATGAGATGAAATGCATGAGGTGGTATATGATAGTAGGAAGTGAGGGGGGAAATCCGTTGCCGACACATAGCCTACTCCTGTCGAATAGCACCAAGGGGTCTGCTCAAGGCTGAATCACCATTAACAGCGTCATATGCCCTCACTCCAAATGAGCTCTGCGGAGAGGTTTGGAATTTAATCCACGCTTTTGGCACGCAATCTAGTGATTATAAATTATAAACCACCACCTCCCCAACCCTGCCGGGCAACATTCTGATGGTGAAAATTATTTTCGGCCAATGTGACTCGAACCGGCTAACCAAGGTGTCAGACCGTTTAGACTTCAACGCCTTAATGATCACGGCCACCAGGCGGGCTCCGGATGTTTAGGTTGTAATAAGTCAGAGTTCGAATTAATTTGCTTATTGTAGACCATTCCATGTTAAGAAAACAGTATTGCTCTTTTGACAAGCAGGTTGTCACAGCGAACAGCTCTGATGAACAGCATCACGCGCAAACATTGGCAGGTACATTTGTGAAACTCAGTATTGAAGTTCAAGAAAGGCGGAAGAAACCAAGCTGAAAATTGTTTTATGATCTCAGAAAAACTGATGGTATAGAGCAAAACTCATTGAGGCATAATGGTGGAGCATAAATATCTATGTGAAACTAAGTTTCTGAGTTCATCATAAAAGGGGGGACCGGGGGAGTTGGCCGTACGGTTAGAGGATCACAGCTGTGAGCTTGCTTACGGGAGATATTGGATCGAGCCCCACTGTCAGCAACCCTGAAGATGGTTTTCCGTGGTTTCCCATTCTCACACCAGGCGTATGATGGGGCTGTACCTAAAGGCCACGGCCGCTTCCTTCCAACTCCTAGCCCTTTCTTATCCCATCATCGCCATAATACCTATCTGTGTCGTTGTGACGTAAATCCACTACGATAAAAGGGGGAAGGAATCAAGCTGCAAACTAAGCACAGTTCACTTTTGTTCCTTCCTCAGCCTCGTCCATAAAGTAAATAAATCAGTGTATTAATGCTAAGGAATGAAATCGCACACGTAGGCTAATTAGTCACATAAAAATCACCCAACACAAGTACGCACTGATATAAATAACTAAAATTATTCGAAACACACATATAGACTACTTCTTTACAACAGTAATAAGCTGCCAGGATTCACAAAGTAACGGATTTTGCGTTACATACACCAGAGCGACACACAAGGAAAATGAAGGAAGGCAAAAAATCAGTGGTTGTTCCCGCCAGTGTGCTTCCTCCCTGCGAATGTATTTATGAAATAGAAAAGCTTCAGTAGGTATTTTAATAAGCATGGGCAATAATTCCTCATCCTCATCCTCATCCTTTTTTCTTTCATTATAAAATATAATTACATTATAATATTCATTAATCATGAGGGACTATGGATGTCTCAGATGAGTTGGGGTGGGGTTCACTCCTTATAGGTCCATAACTGCAATCCTGTTTTCCTAACATGGAATGATCTATAGGAAGTGTCATCTAATCTGTTCTTCCACGATGTACCGAGAGTAACATAAATTCAAGGGGTTCTGATGGGCCCTAACCCAAATGTTTATGCAAAACTCGTAACATAATCGTTGTGCTGGCAGTTATGTATACTTGTTACTCTCTTCAATAAGTCTGTATTCCGTCCTATTACTGCCTGAAAATCCAAAGTGTACTGATGTGTCATGAAAGTTTGGCCGTACCTTTCTGTTACACCCTGTACTGTTGACCAAGGAGCACCCGCACAATCTCTAATAGCGAATTAGGTGTGTTTTAAGTTTGTAAAAGAGCCTTAACTTGGCAGGCATGGCCACAACAATGTGTAATCTGAGCTCGACTCTAATTACTTGAGTCACAGCATTAGAGGCGCACAAAGTTTATTTCAGGGGAGACTTCTCGAGTTAGCAAGTGTTAACGAGACTCGCATTAAACATTCTGTATTAGCATATCCCCGAACAAACCCAAGTGCTAAATACTTCGAACTAGGTCATATTGCAACTTTTGCCATCATTTATCCAAAAGCATAGGGACTACAGAATACTTCAAGAATACAAGATATTAGTAGTAATAAGAAAATAAGCGTTAAGAGTTACAAGGAGAGTCGAGGGGAAGAAACGGCAGGGCCTAGGCTACAGGGCACATGACCACACAAAACCTTAAATTTCAGAATGTGTTTGCTAAATGTTCTCTCCTTTCTTTTTTTTCAGGTTTATATTTTCCTTTTAAATAAAACAGCTACAAAAATAAAAGTGAAGAAAATAGATATCCGGAAAAGAATGCGATAATAACTTTAACAGTACAAGCTTTAGAGCCTCATAAACAACAGAAGTAAAGGATCTCTCATTTTACAGGACTTACTAGCCTTTGGCTTGAGAGATTCTTTGGTTTTATCGTTGAATAAGAAGCTAGAGCTTCCAGCTATGAATGTTTCCCTTGTGAGGGATATCGGACCATCCAGCATTAAGCAAATCTACTCGCTACACTCTACACCTAACTGAATATTCTATCTTGTCATTTTACACCCTTGCGTAGTACATATATGACGTGCTACTTCAATCAACAAGTTCGTGGACTGGCGCCTACAGTGTAGGCAATACGGCGTACACTCATGTACTACAGTCAAAAACTTCGTGGACCGGCGCTTACTGTGTAGGCAGCACAATGTACACCTATGTACTTACTACATTTAATATGTTTGTGGACAGGAGTTAACAATTGAAGGATCACATAGTCTTTCGACCTGCCTTTTCGCATGGGGAGTACATATTTTTGAAAACGGAGAATTCACTTCTCCTTTAACAGGTTAGCAATTTGCGAACACAGTGTTACCACGCAGTTGGTCTGCCACTGATAAGCAGAGTCTTGAAGGGCTGTGCTAATCGAACTCTTGAGCCCAAATGGCACGTCTGGGCGACACTCTTCAAACGCACACGGCCTAACCAGTCAAAATCTGGTTCTATTCCCGAGATTTTTATATTATTATTATTATTATTATTATTATTATTATTATTATTATTATTATTATTATTATTATTATTATTATTATTATTTACATTTAAATATAATGTCTTTTCTTTTAACTCAGTGCTCCTGGTCCGGTTTCCAAGAATTTTATTTCTACTGTAGTCTCAGGAATGTAGATAGGATTTCATTTACGATGGTGCCGTCGAGTGTTTAGGGAAAGTACACCTGGACAACTGACTTCCCTTGAGTATGATCAGAAAGGAAATTGAAAAGTCGGACTTTTGGGGTGTGAGAGTTTCAGTAAAGGAATTGAAAGGATCAACAATGAACGGCACCACAGGCTTCTCATACCTTTTAGCGCCGGTATCGGAATAAAACAAGCATTGATCAAAGAATGTCAGATGAAAATTAGGATCCTGACACTAGTAAGTGGAAGTAACATTAGACTAAGTTCAGGGAACTATGGTCGCTAATCCGTGCTCCGAAGTCGAGACCTTCTGGGGTCCCACTTTTAGTCAGGCAGGGGATACGCCCCCATGCGGAAATATAATGAGATCCATTTGACTATATGATATCCAATGAAAGTCAAATACAATTTATGTAGATAAAATCATTACATTGATCACCTGCAATTCTATATTTGATGGCCAACCCCCTGAACACCAGGCATCTCAGTAAATGGGCTATATTGGAGATGAGTTTAACAACTCTAACAACAATAGCCATTAGGGTAAATTGATGGTTAAAAGCAACACAGATAAACATAATATACTTGTTTTACAACTTTGTCAAGCCTTTAACTATTTGTACTTGTCACGAACACTGCATTTCAGGGAATGTTATTCCATATTTATTTTGTTGGCTCATAAGTAAGATATGATCACAGCTATCAGCTTAATAGTTCAGTATACGTTGCATGTTTTCACAACATTTCTAACCACGCGTCACTCATTAGAGAACCGAATGTTGCCAACTATTGTTCGTAGTTTCATATTTTACCCGCTTGCACAAGTCACGTCATCATAGGAAGTCATGCTGTGCAATGAGAGATATCATGTCATAACTGTCAATAAGAATAGGAAGTGCAATTTTCTTGTTGTTTCAAGCTCCGTGGTGTAAGAGGATGCATGTCTGTGTCTTGCACAGAGGCCTCAAACTCGTTCTCGGTTCGTCTAAGTATTTTATTTCCGGACTTAGCCTGTTGAGTTCAGTTGAAGAGCTGGTGATAAGAGCAGTAACGGGCAGGATCACGACAGCCAAGAAGTACACTGAGTATACTTTTATACCGATCGCGGGAAACTACGATATTTTCAGGCCGTCTGACTGAGCAGCAGTGATTTTCTTCCTTTCTGTGAGTAGTTTGACAAGGGTCACAAACAAACACCACGCACCCAGGCAGGACTCTCGCCCCAGTGATCACCTACTGGGCTTCAGTTGATCTAACTTGTATTTACTTCATTTGACGTTTTGACTTATAACCTTTGGGTTCTCCAGTTTGCCGAAACTAATTTTTAATACATACATTTATGAGAAAAATATATGGTAACACAATTAAACAGAAAAGGAAACAAAATAATTTTGTTACGAAATGTTTTCTTATAATTATTCAAAATAAGTTTTGGTATACTGAAGAACCTACAAATTACAAATTAGCTGAATTGTAACTGAAACGAAATTGGTCCAGATATCACCAAAATTTTGATATTTTATCTTTCTATGTTTAATATAGCTCGCCTTCCAGCCCCGTACTTTGTACGTATAAGTGTCCCGTATACAGTAATGACGAACGGGATGCCTAAGCACTGTTTTACAAAGGGGTGCTACAACATGCTGTATTTCGCATGTGAAACAAACAGCGGCCATTTTACTACACAAAGTCTGCAACAGGATGCATTCTTAAATACGCCAAAGATGTAGAAAATGTTTATAACTTATTAATTTATGCACACATACAAATATTCCACTCAAATAAAGAGTACTTTTATGTGGTATGTGCCTTTAACGAACCATTAGCTCTTTATTTCATCTCTATTCGGTGAAATACGGGTATAGATGACGGGCAGCTATTTGGAAACTCCTGCGCATACCGTCTGTGAGCTTCGGCTGCACTGCGATCAGATCATCCATAGATTAAGATTATGTCTGTGTATTCACCGTTACTGATCACACCAGCCAATGTCGTTGTCTTCATAGCAATTGTAGTTCTGCTGTACCAAATACTAGCCTACTACAATGCGTTCGAATGGAAAAAAAAATTGTTAGCGTAAATTGTAAATTGTATTCTAGGAAAATTTTCTTCTCTAGTTAATTTAAAATATAGTGCTTACAATAATGCATTTTACTGTACCATTTACCACCGAGGTAGAAACCTCATTTTCAAATAAAGAGATTTGTGTGGTTTACTAACGCAAGGGGGCACATTGGACAGGTAGTGCTGAGAAGCAAAGCTGCAAGTGCCCGTCAGGTTGTTATCTCTTCGTATTCTTAGGTAACTTGCCTGCAGACAATAATACCCCTAAGAAAATCAGCTACTAGGCATCCCTTTCATCATTCGTGCATGCTAGACACTTATAAGTAGAAAGTACAGCGCTGGCGGGCCACTTGGTACACACACCATTACAAAAAGAATTATAACAAATAAACTCTAATTTATTCAAATTGTCAATGTTGAGTAAAAATCAACTCAAAATTTGTATAATTCATATTTTGAAAATTGTGAAATAATAATAGACAAACATGTAAATTTAGTAAAATGCTGATTATTTGCATTTACAAGTTTTTACATTTTAGTATAACCCATAAGAGTTAGCGGCCAAGAAGTTATGTGAAGAATAGGAGAGACTCCATACTTGGGAACGTTCATAAGGAAAAGAAAGAACATCTGGACTGGACAGATAATCAGACACGGAAGTTTACTGTCTACGATCTTAGAGGGTTCTTTGGTGGGGAAAAGTTATAGAGGCTGATCTTTACTGAACTGCAACTAACTAATGCAGAAGCTGGGCTGACAATCGTACGTGGAGCTTAAAAGGCTGGGAAAAGATCGGGACTCTTGGAGAACTCCTGCCAACCAACCTCGGGATTGACAACCTTAGGAGATAACCCACCGCAATGAATTATAATAAAAATAAGAAAATACGGTGATATTTACGTGTATAGTGAAAGTGTAGAAATAAGACAGAAATAAGCTCGATAGCTGCAGTCGCTTAAGTGCGGCCAGTATCCAGTATTCGGGTGATAGTGAGTTCGATCCCCACGGTCGGCAGCCCTGAATATGGTTTTCCGTGGTTTCCCATTTTCACACCAGGCAAATGCTGGGGCTGTACCTTAATTAAGGCCACGGCCGTTTCCTTCCCATTCCTAGCCCTTTCCTGTCCTATCGTCGCCATAAAACCTACCTGCGTCGGTGCGACGTAAAGGAACTTGCAAAAGGAAATGCGACAGTATAAAAGTGAAAGGTTCCATTTTAGTAAATTATAATATTATTTGGTATCATTTTTCTTGGAATGGTGTGTAGATTTCATACGTATATTGAACATTTTAAGATAAAATGTCAAATAAATAAATAAATTAAGGTTTGATCAAATAAGTAACTAACAGGGCGAGAGTCCGGCCGGTCTTAATCCCATGAGCTTGCGTGCGAGCTGCGTGTTTTTAAGTGGATTCGACCCTTGCCCAACCTCACTCCCCATTTGATAACATTATAATACAGGTCGAGTGCAACACATGTTGCCAACCGTCCTGCACTCCACGTGTCAGTAAAGGAGAATGTGGTTGCTGTCACACCGTGCCCGTACGCTGGTGAAATAAAGAATTAACTTCGATGAGTGGATAATGTGGTATATTTTCTATTTTGCGGAGCAATGCTGGAGGAAGAGCGGCCCATTATGGCCTCGCCCCGTGGGACGTCACCGCGCTGGAGACTCGCTACCCGCTGCTCAGCCAACACGACAGGGAGCATTGGTCAGAAACGCAGACCGTCATTGGCCGCTACGTCGCTTGAGGCCTCGAGGGGTGCAGAAACGAGGAGACCCGCGGAGAGAGAGCCTTTCATATCTGGAGATTTCCACGTGGTACGAGAACCGATGTATCTTGAAGGGCCACACAAGTGTATATAAGTAGAGCGTGACCTGGAGGTGAGTTCAGTTCGAGTGAGTTCAGTGTGAGCTCAGCCAATGAGCGAAGGAGAGCGAGGAATGTTACAATCAAGGGTTCAGTTCGAGTAGTTGGAGTCGAGCTCAGTGGTCGTCAGTCAGGGTCGAGTGTGAGTTACAGCCTGAGCTGAGTGAACCAGTCTGTTGGAGTGTCCGCCTGGAGAATTGAGGACTCGTTCTGTTGCTTGTCGTCGTAGGTCGTGTCCTCTTGGACCAGCTTCTGCGCAATGACGTCGCGAGTTCTGGTGCAGCGTGGAAGAGAACCCCGGATATCGGGATCTGGCTGTGAACAGAATTCTACCGGAGTGTGTGGACAGAACTGTGAGACTGACGTGCTCAGGCTATGGACTGAGGACTCTGACAGCGGCAACGAAGTAGCTGAGTGTCTGGATGACACTGTAGTGCTAGTGACCGAAGTCTGAGTGAATTAGTGTGAACGAACCGCGAGAATAAGTGAGAGCGCGAACTCTGTAATTGTGTCTCATGTACTATGAGTGCAACTTGTGATCTCACTATGCCTGTGTGTGTTAATAGGTAGACTAGATAGTTCGATAATTACATCTTAGAAGCTTAACGCTACCAGTTTCTGTATTTATTCACTCACTCCACCAAAAATTCTCAATAATTAGATTGAAAAACAGATAGAAAAAACTGAACGTATCCCACTACAGTATCTGTTGGCTTTTCTCTCCCTCAGCTTGTAGACAGGCGCTGTAACGTGGGATGATATTCCGGTTCACGCTCTGCAATTCGCCCTCATGAATCTTCAACATTTCTGTGCGAATTGCATTTAAACATCTATTGCACATTAAAATACGCTATTCAATATATATTTCAGGTGCCATTAAACGTGCTAAACCGATCAATTAGTCTACGGATGTATAAGAAACAATCACGCTGTACGGAAGCTTATCGGAAGCTGGCTGCGCAGGCAGCTATTGCATCATCCACTCACTCAGATACAGTACAGGAAATAACCAAAACCTCGACAGAGGCTCGCTCTGTACATACGAATATTTTAGTGATAAAATAAGGGGAAATTCAAGGATTGGAAAGGTAGTAGCCGTGGCCAGCATTTGTCAGCTTTGAAAATGAAAAACCACGGGATATTCATCTTAAGGGCTGCCAATACTACAACCCAAGACAAACATCTCCCGAATACAAGTTCACAGCTAAGCAACCTAAACCGCTCAGCTAATTCATTTCGTGATCGCCGGTTCTTTCTAGGAATGCAATTTTCAACCAGAGATTACTCTGATTTGAGATGCAGAGTACGCAGACAAGCTAGCCCAATAGCATGCAGAGATATCGAGCTCGATAGCTGCAGTCCCTTAAGTGCGGCCAGTATCCAGTATTCGGGAGATAGTAGGTTCGAACCCCACTGTCGGCAGCCCTGAAAATGGTTTTCCGTGGTTTCCCACTTTCACACCAGGCAAATGCTGGGGATGTACCTTAATTAAGGCCACGGCCGCTTCCTTCCCACTCCTAGCCTTTCCTTGTCCCATCGTCGCCATAAGACCTATCTGTGTCGGTGCGACGTAAAAGCCACTAGCAAAAAAAAAATAGCATGCAGAGGACACCGTTAAGCCGGACACGTTGCACTCCAATATCTAAAAAGCGATCTGAGTGAGCAGCAGTCATCCTGGTAGGACAAGGTCCACAATGACAAACATGCGCAATTGTTTTGGTTTGAATGTTGCAATTTGCTTTATGTCGCACCATCACAGGTGGGTCTTATGGTGACGAAGGGATTGGAAAGGGCGAGTAATGGGAAAAACGCGATTGTGGCCTTAATTAAGATGCAGTCCCAGCATTTTCCTGTTATGAAAATGGAAAACCACGGAAAACCATATTCATGGCTGCCGATAGTGCGGTTGGAACCCACTATCTCCCGAAGGCAAGGTGACAGCTATGTGACCCAGACCGCGCGTTTTGTTTGTAATCACTAGACTTCGGATTTTTAGGTAGTAATAGGTTAGAATGGAAACTTACTGAAGCAAGTAACAAGTATACACAACTGCACAACGGTTATGCTATGAGTTTTGCATAAACATTAGGGATACGGCCCATAAAAAGCACTTGAATTTATGTTACACGTGGAAGAACGGGCTAGACGACACTTCCTAATAATCAAATTAGTTTGCATTCTAACCTATTACAGCCTAAATTCCGGCGTCTAGTAATCGGAGAGATCGAGCTACAGCGAATTCAACAGGACAAGGAAAACTGTTGTTGTTCTCAGCCCTGTGCGATAGGGGTACCGCTCATGCTCCTTGTTCAGAGAACTCTTGTTCGATACCGAAAAGCTTTAACCCAGGAGTGGGAGCTATAACAATGTTTACTCAGTCTCTTGCTTTGTTTATCTTTACATTCTTATTCTTTTTCTTCTTGTCGTTATTTACCACTGAATGAGAGACTATTGACTGTTAACTTTGGAGTGTGAGCCCGCGACTACGGTTGTACTAGTTTAGCCTGATACTGTTTCCGCTTACAGTACTTGTGCCATCTTTCTTATCGGACCTCTCTTGGTCAACTCTTATTCTCTTCCGACCCCAGCGGTGTTAGGTTTTCGAGGCCTGGGAAGTCTTTCATTTTCAAGACCTTCGTGACCTTTGCCTTTGAAGCGTCGAACCTCCCTCATTAATCTTCTGGTTAATGTTGATAGAGGTAAATCTGCCAGTTGTACTTCCTTTTAAAGCAATAATCACCACCACTACCACCACCGGGGTATGGCTGCTGCTCACGTCCGCAGGTTTAACCTTCTAATTATCCTGCACGTGTTCCTCGTGTGGAGCCAAACGAGTAAAACTATCCTCGAGATCCCCTGATAAATATCACATCTCACAACACAGTGTGAATGAGTCGACAAACGGGCCTTCTGAGGACTTTCCCTCCGGAAAGCTAGGGCAATGCGTAGGAGTTTGTCAGTTTGAAAAGTAAAAGTATACTTTGTCGCAAGACAGCCTCTGCACGAGAGGAAGCATTTAATAAAATAAAATAAATAAAATAATGCTTCACTCTTGTCATCCACCGCTAGAAAGTGCAAGGATGTTAGATAGCAACGGCTTTCATACTAATGACTGCTGGAGACAGACATGGCAGATTAATACAACTACAGAACAAATTCAGATGCCGTGCATACCAACCAAGTCACCTGGCTTTGAATTTCCACGGAACATCTGGTCGTTTCTTATCCCAATAAGAACCAATAGTGACAGATGTGCCGATAAACTGCACAAGTGGAAGAAAATAGCTTCTCCAAGTTGTGACTGCGGTGCTGAAGTGCGGACTGTTTTCTATGTAGTTCAAGAATGTCCTCTGAGAGTATTACCTGGCAATCCAATAGAGTTCCTGGTTTTGACGGAGGGATCAATACACTATATTCATATCCTGGATATTAGTTTGTAACGTAAGACAATCCTAAATATTATTGTTAGTGATATCGCCATATGCTATATAAATAAACTACCACCACCACCACGACCATTTCTAAAAAAATGATTAAATTATTTTTATTGGTCAGCTGTACTTATGACCATACTGACTTGTAAAATTAGTCCTTATAACATCAACTTCTTTATGTACTATTAAACCCAGTCTGGAACACAAGGTTCTATATCTTCACCTCCAGCATTAATTCTATCATGACGTCTACCTCGTGAATTTAACCGAGGAGGTGTCTGATAAAAGAGATAGCAGCCACAGTCTTGAAAGCCAAGCAATATAGCAGCACACAACTTTCGTCTTATTCTGCATTATCTGCACACAGAAATTAAAAGCTAAACTATATTTAGCTGGTAGAAATGTTGAGGTCCGCCCGTGTGGTGTAGTGGTTAGTGTGATTAACTGCCACACCCGGAGACCCGGGTTCGATTCACGGCACTGTCACGAAATTTGAAAATGTGTACGAGAGCTGGAATGGGGTCCACTCTGACTCAACAGTTGAACTGAGTAGAGGGGGCCTCGACTCCCCCTCAGCCATCCTCGAAGTGGTGTTCCGTGGTTTCTCACTTCTCTTCCAGGCAAATGCTGGAATGGTACCTAAAGTCCTTCCCTCTTCCTTGTCTGTCCCTTCCAATAATCCCATACCCCCTCCCCACACTGGGGCCCTGTTCAACATAGCAGATGAGGCCGCCTGGGCAAGGTACTGGCCCTCCTCCCCAGTTGTATCACCTGAACCAAAATATCACGCTGCAGGACACTGCCATTGAGGTCAGTAGTGGTTGGATACTTTGCTGAGGCCGAGAGAAAACCAACCATGGATGGTAAACGGATTAAGAAGAAAGAAAGAAAGAAAGAAAGAAAGAAAGGAAGAAAGAAAGAGTGAAAAGAATATTTAGTTGCATCATGAGTAGTATAATGGGAGAGTTCGGCGGCACCTCCGCCGCCGCACGCCTCCGCCCGCCTCCTCCTCCGCCGCCTCCTCCGCCGCCGCCGCCCGCGGGAAATTTGAATTTTGGCGGGAAATTTGAATTTGTAAACAAAGCCACGTGCTTTTTGACAGCTGTCATCGACAACAACGCAACGCTAACCTCACTGCTGCCATCTTGACGGGCCTAAACCTTACTAGTGCCAACTTAACCTAACTAGCATGAGGTAAACAAAGCCACGTGTTTTTTGACAGCCACGTGCTTTTTGACAGACAACAACGCATCGCTAACCTCACTGCTGCCATCTTGACGGGCCTAAACCTCAGTAGTGCCAACTTAACCTCACTAGCATGAGGTAAACAAAGCCACGTGCTTTTTGACAGCCACGTGTTTTTTGACAGCCACGTGCTTTTTGACAGACAACAACGCATCGCTATCCTCAGTACTGCCATCTTGACGGGCCTAAACCTTAGTAGTACCAACTTAACCTAACTAGCATGAGGTAAACAAAGCCACGTGTTTTTTGACAGCCACGTGCTTTTTGACAGCTGTCATCCGCCATCTTTGAGCACTGTGACCTGCCCTCTTTTATCACCTGTCATCGGCAGTGCTGCCATCTTGACGGGTCTAAACCTTAGTGCTACCAACTTAACCTAACTAGTGCGAGGTAAACAAAGCCACGTGCAGCTGTCATCCACCATCTTTAATCTATAGAGCACAGTGCTGCCCTCTTTAGCTACTTACCTTTGAAATGTGGTGGCGGATAATTTGAAAAATGCTTTTTTGACAGCAGCCATCTTGCATCGCAAACCTCAGTGCTGCCCTCTTTAGCTAGATACCTGTGGTGGCAGACAATTCCACGTGACAGCAGCCATCTTTAATCAAGAGAGCACCGTGCTGCCCTCTATGTGGTGGCGGTAAATTCCACGTGGTCTTGTTTGGAAACAAACTCACGTGCTTTTTTGACAGCTACCACCCGCCATCTTTAATCAACAGAGTATAGTGCTGCCCTCTATGTGGTGGCGGTAAATTCCACGTGCTCTTGTTTGGTAAACATAGCCACGTGCAGCTGTCATCCGCCATCTTTAATCAACAGAGCACCGTGCTGCGGGCAATTTCATCACCTATCACCCACCTTTTTGACAGCCGTCATCCACCATCTTTAATCAACAGAGCACAGTGCTGCACTCTATGTGGTGGCGGCAAATTCCACATGCTCTTGTTGGGAAACAAAGCCACGTACTTTTTTGACAGCTGTCATCCGCCATCTTTGAGAACAGTGCTGCCCTCTATGTAGCGGTGGCAAATTCCAAGTGCTTTACAAACCTATGCGCTTTTCTGACAGCCGTCATCCGCCATCTTTGAGAACAGTGCTGCACTCTATGTGGCGGCGGTAAATTCTACGTGCTCTTGTTTGGAAACAAAGCTTTTAATCCAGAGAGAACAGTGCTGCCCCGGTGGTAGCAAATTCTACGTGCTTTACAAAGCTATGTGCTTTTTTGACAAAAAAAAAATCTGCTCTCGAGATACTTACCGAACTATACTTACGAAACTGCTCATCACCTTCTTTCTTCCATGAGTAATAAACAAAAACTCTATCCTGCAAATAAGGAGCGGGAGGAAGGTGATACCTAACCTAAAATAAAAGAATATGCCAATTCTACATTATTTATTTACATCTTGTATGTACAAGTTTTATCTCGAATCATTTTACCCTAGCGTACTTCTCGATGCAATTCTTGAATGTACAAGTTTAGACTTGCCGTACCAGCGTTCCTCTCCCGAATTGTGATGTAAGACAGCGTAACGTAAGTACACACACACCTCTAGCATAATGTTTATGTAAAGTAGTACTTATCAATACTACTATGCCCCCAGGCTAGCGTGTTGGTAGAATTTGGGATGACAAACCGTTTACAATCATCGCTATTAAGGGCTACCTTACTAATTAAATGTGTGTACAACTGGTGCTTCTTGCTTCTAATGACAGACATTTGCTTATGCAAAACAGGTGGATTACTTTTAATGCAATTGTTATAGTTTTCAAAACTTAGCTGATTCTGAACGACATTCTTTTTAACCCCCTTCAATCTCTTTATTTGTAATTCATTTAAGAGTTTTATGCAATATGACTTGGATTTAGTACCTACAAATGAATCGATAATATTCCCAGCACATTCATCTTTCATTTTACCTAGAACCTTTTTGTTCACTAGCGGCAGATGATATTGATTATCTGCAGGATAGTTACTCGTATCAAACCTACCCAAGTCCGGCTTTATATCATTGTAATAGTCATCAGTTTTGATTTGATAAATAAACGAATCGGTATCTGTGTAGAGCAATTGCGCATTATGCGCGTACTTCTTCATCATATAATCGTAATGGAATTCATACATGAGTGTTTTAGCCAATTCAAGTACTGTGAAGCCGACGTAGGTAGGTTTGTCATACTTAACCTTGACACGATTCATCTGTATAATAACTAAATTCTCATGTATGATGGTGCAGCTGTGGAAATTTGGTTTACTTATTAAATAGTTAGCACCATACCTTTTCTTAATATTATCCCAGTTTGTAATCAATTTTACATCAACGCGTTTGTCAACATTCTCCATAGTCTTACCAAACACACTGTTATTCATGAGCTTGTAGAAATCTTTTTCAAACTCGTTAACCGCATTCGTTCTTAAATTATTGTTCAGATCGATATATGGCTTTAGCCACGGTGACTGATTAAATTCTAGTACGCGATGAATTTTGGATAACTTCAAACCATGCTGCAAACACTGTTTTAAATTTCGGTAATGAATGATATACTTAGATTTATCGCATAAATTAGCAATGAGCATTTTCGTCGTTGATGCAATGTACGGGGACTTCATATTTTCAGGGCAGAACGGTAGGTCATTATGAGAAGTGTGTAACTCTTTAGGATACTGTAAGTCAACTTCGAGGAAATAACCTTTATCAGCTTCATCACCTAGGGCGTGTAGCTGTAAAGCATCAATTTCGCACTGCGTCAGCCAGCGGAAACCACTCACCGGTAGATGCTGACTCATCGCCCACCCATACTGATTATTAGCATCGAGGTAAACGATATACCGAGATTCCTGACTAGAATCGAAACTCGGCATGTTCTTATTATTAGCACTCGAATACCGGCCGCTGCACTGACTCAGACCGCCTCGAATGGATGCTTTTATAAAGTGCACCATATCGATATCGGACAGCAGTTCCAAATTCACACGCGTGTATTTTAACATCGCGTCCCAACTTAACCCAGGTGCAGTAAAATACTGACATGTGTCAAGGCTGTAGGTGTTCATGCAAACACAGCGAAAATTTTCAAAAACATCAGCTAACAAAAGTACATCTGTCTTTAAATATAAATCAGAGTATTCACCCAGCGTTTGAATGTGGAACTGCTCCCAGATATGTTGTGCATGTAAATAGTCATCATCACTAATATCTGCTGAATTCAGCGACCTGTAAAAGGATTGTTTCGATGGTAAGGCACGTTCTTCGAGGCGGTCTAAGCAGTCGAGATATTCGTAACAAAAAACACCCTTACGCCGAAGTAAATTAAACTGCGCTTCTTCAGGGAAAACGCGTCGAATTTCCGTAAATTGTTCAGGCTGTAAATGACTAGAAAGTTTATCGAGGCTACTCGCCATAAAGCGAAACGAGTCAAGGAATCTCAGTTTTATAGAATGCTCAGCTTCTACTTTTACAGACTTTGCAAACGCAATGTACCGCTCTTTATTCTGAGGGATTATATCTACTTTTTCATCTGAAGCTCCAAATTGTGAAATGATGAAATGAGAGTCGTAACCAGATAAGTTATGAAAAATTACAGGGATGAATTTAGGAACTCTATACTTAAGATTACAGCTATAATGAGCGGCACATCTGTACAAACCAGTTAAATGATCATGATCAAAAATTTTAGGGTCATTTTCGGAAAATTCCCCATCACAAATGCTACACTTTGTAGCACGTTCATGATCATTTAACTGAATGTCGGTGAGTGGCTTCATAGGAATATTACTATTCAGAATACGACCGAGACGAACTGCATCACTTTCAAGTCTTTCTAAAAATACTTTAGCAGCATCATGTCCTCGATACAGCTCTAACTTGTTAAGCGTACTATCGTAACTACACTTGATGTAATACGCGAAGCTATACGGGACATGCATGTGCGTAGTATTAGTGAAAGAGTTGTCAGGATTAGGTGAGCATGTGTTGCATGGCGTGAGGATGGCTTCAAAGTCTGCATAAATCACGAACGGTACCCACATCTGCTTGTGAAAATTTGTAAATTTTAAAACATTATTGCCTGTAGTAGGTATCTCTGTACGTACATGATTGCAGTCATTCTTGGAATGCTTCGTTAACTGATCTTCAGTTCTAAAATACTGCAAGCATCCATCACATAGCCACTTTTTACCATTACGTTTTGACAACTGACTACCAACAAGTCTACTCAGATTTTTAATCCAGCAAAAGTGGCTATTCTCACTGTTTTCAATATAGAGTAAATTAACGTGAGTACTCTTCTTATGACATGTATAATACAGAGGACCTACTACAGACTTTTTCTCTACACCATACACATTAATACTAATGTTATTTAGTTCCTCAAAGCGCTTAATATCTTTTAACTGCACAGGAAATTCTATACTATCGAAATTTAGCTGCGTTGAATAGTGTGGATACGATGATGTTCTCTTAGCTACGTCTGATTTCGCAGGATTTAAAGCTGACATCACCGCCCATGCAAAACATGCTTCGTCATTGTTTCGGATGTTTACAACAGCTTCTTTTCGCTGAATCCATGTCGGCAGCTCAATGTGCGAAGATCCACGCATAGGATTGTACTTATTGATGTTAACTTCTAGATACATTATCTCAACTAAAGCCCACCCTGATTCCTTTTCCTGAAATTCCTCGCTCTTAGTTGAAATAATGTTAGAGACATCCCTAAGTACATCACCAAAATTAGTCGACTGACTTATGACAAAATTCTTCGTATTAAATGATTTAATGTCCGTTATTTCGGATTCATCCGTGCTTTTAATGTACAAGGCGAAAAGTTCAAAATTAACTTTAAATAAACTATGATTGGACAAAGATTTAGCAAGAAGCTGTTGTACATCCGGTTGAACGCAATTTAAAAAGTTTGAAGTGCTCTGAAACTTTTGACTCGTGCGAATTCGGTAACTAGCAATCCTACTTTTAAATGCTGTATTAATTTCCTCGATGTTTGCGTTACTACCACTTCTACACGCATTATTTTTATGCGCATTACTCCGTAAGTGCCCCTGAAAATGCGAAGATGGTACATCAGTGTTACAGTGCTCGCAGTGAATAGTTTGGAGTTCATGATTTTTTCTAGGTTTTTTACTACTAGTACTTTCTACAGCTACATCAGTAGCTGCACGCTTTTCCCCTACTACTACCTGAGGGCAAGTAGATATTTGATGTACCTCTGCTAAGTGATCCTCATATCGCTCTACGTTAGCGAAATACACACTACAAACTTTACATAAAGCAGATGTTATGCTAGGGTGTTTTGATTTCATATGGCGCATGAAGTTATCACGCCTTGCAAACGTTACATTACATTCCTCGCAGCAGGGGGACATCTGTTCATGATTTTTTCTAGGTTTTTTACTACTAGTACTTTCTACAGCTACATCAGTAGCTGCACGCTTTTTCCCTACTACTACCTGAGGGCGAGTAGATATTTGATGTACCTCTGCTAAGTGATCCTCATATCGCTCTACGTTAGCGAAATACACACTACAAACTTTACATAAAGCAGATGTTATGCCAGGGTGTTTTGATTTCATATGGCGCATGAAGTTATCACGCCTTGCAAACGTTACATTACATTCCTCGCAGCAGGGGAACATCTGAAAAGAGAACGACCGATAGAGATTAGGTGAAAGTTACGGAAGAAACCAAGTTTCAGCGTATAGAGGTTGGACATGGCTGTGAGTTAGGTCTATAGCATGAGGATTGAAGAGAACGACTAAAGTTACGATGTTCGGAAGAAACCAGGTTTCAGCCCGTTGAGACTAGACATGGCTATGTATACGTGTTTGAAATTATACCACGTCTATAGTGTGAGGATTGAAGAGAACAACTATTTATCAATACTCTAAAGTTACGGAAGAAACCAAGTTTCAGCCCGTTGAGGGTAGACATAGCTATGTACACGTGTTTGAAATTATACCACGTCTATAGCGTGAGGATTAAAGAGAACAACTATTTATCAATACTCTAAAGTTACGGAAGAAACCAAGTTTCAGCCCGTTGAGGGCAGACATAGCTATACCTCGTCTATAGTATGCAAGAACAACTATTTATCAATAGACTAAAGTTACGATGTTCGGAAGAAACCAAGTTTCAGCCCGTTGAGGGTAGACATAGCTATGTACACGTGTTTGAAATTATACCACGTCTATAGCGTGAGGATTAAAGAGAACAACTATTTATCAATACTCTAAAGTTACAGAAGAAACCAAGTTTCAGCCTGTTGAGGGCAGACATAGCTATGTGTGCGCGTGTTTGAAATTATACCACGTCTATAGCACGAGGATTAAAGAGAACAACTATTTATCAATAGACTAAAGTTATGATGTTTTAGAAGAAACCAAGTATCAACCCGTTGAGGTCAGACATAGCTATGTGTACGTGTTTGAAATTATACCACGTCTATAGCATGATGATTGAAGAGAACAACTATTTATCAATAGACTAAAGTTACGATGTTCGGAAGAAACCAGCTTTCAACCCGTTGAGGTCAGACATAGCTATACCTCGTCTATAGTATGCATAGATTAAAGTTACAATGTTTTAGAAGAAACCAATTTTCAGCCTGTTGAGGGCAGACATAGCTATGTGCGCATGTTTGAAATTATACCACGTCTACAGTATGCGGGTTGAAGAGAACAACTATTTATCAATACTCTAAAGTTACGATGTTTTAGAAGAAACCAAGTTTCAGCCTGTTGAGGGCAGACACAGCTATGTGTGCGCGTGTTTGAAATTATACCACGTCTATAGTATGCGGGTTGAAGAGAACAACTATTTATCAATTGCTTAAAGTTATGATGTTTTAGAAGAAACCAAGTTTCAACCTGTTGAGGGCAGACATAGCTATGTGCGCGTGTTTGAAATTATTCCTCGTCTATAGTATGCAGGTTGAAGAGAACAACTGTTTATGAATAGCTTAAAGTTACAATGTTTTAGAAGAAACCAAGTTTCAACCCGTTGAGGTCAGACATAGCCATGTGTGCCTGTTTGAAATTATACCCCGTCTATAGCGTGAGGATTAAAGAGAACAACTATTTATCAATAGACTAAAGTTATGATGTTTTAGAAGAAACCAAGTTTCAACCCGTTGAGGTCAGACATAGCTATGTGTACGTGTTTGAAATTATACCACGTCTATAGTACGCGGGTTGAAGAGAACAACTATTTATCAATTGCTTAAAGTTACGGAAGAAACCAAGTTTCAGCCTGTTGAGGGCAGACATAGCTATGTACGTACCCCGCGTGAGGATTAAAGAGAACAACTATTTATCAATAGACTAAAGTTACGATGTTTTAGAAGAAACCAAATTTCAACGAATAGAAGTCAGACATACCTTAAAATCATCGCGCTGCAAACTGTTACTCGGATGTATAAAATGCGTGCGTTCAAGCCTGAAACTCGAATGATAATATTCTGGTCGTACCTAAAAAAAAAGAAGAAACATATATGAATGTAGTGTAGGGTGCATCATCTAACCTAATTATCTTTACAACTCAAAGTTCGAAAACATACCTTTAAAAAAAATGCACGTGCTGCAGGCTGTTACTGGGATGAATAAAATTGCGTACTTTCGAACGGTACCTAAAAAAAAGAACAAACATATATGAATGTAGATGTCCAGCGTAGAAGTTGCTTTGCAAATAAAAAAGTAACTAACAGTTCTACCTTACCTTAAGATAAAGGCTGAAGAATAATATTCACAGCAGACGGGAGATGTGTGTGTACGTAATAAACGCATACAGAGAACTGTGAGCACTTCGCGCAGACTGCAGCGGCTAAATATTCTGCTTGTTACCAAGCGGATGTGAAAAAATCGCTGAGCTGACAACTGCGGTACAGTCGGAACGAATGCAACAAGAGCACCCACCTGCAGGCTGACGTATTCGAACCTCCTGTTGATGCCGAGGTGTCAGAATTTAAGAGTTCGAGCCTTGGAAAGTTAGCGTGTGATCCTCGACTTCTCGAGGGTACATACGCGGTATTCCTTACCTGTAGGTATTGAGCTAAAGCTAGATCATGTAATGACGATCGCGCAGGCCCCCTCGCCTAGCATTTACGGCTTCTAGTTCGAACCCGCTATCCCCGAAGTAGCGAGAATGATTGGAGAGTGTTGAGGGTGATTCATTCGTCGGATGGAGGCGTTAAGCTATGTGCAGGCTTCTTCTAGTCGGGGTACGCGATTCAAATCCTAGCAACTTATACCGTCGGGAAGGGCATCCGGCTAGATCATGCAATGACGATCGCGCAGGTCCCTCGCCTAGCATTTACGGCTTCCAGTTCGAACCCGCTATCTTCCGAAGTAGCGAGAATGATTGAAGAGTGTTTGAGGGTGATTCATTTGTCGGATGGAGGTGTTAAGCTGACTTCTTCGGTAGGAGTAGGCTATGTCGGGATATCGATTTAAAATCCTAGTCAGGAGGGGCAACCGGTCGTATAAAACTATGGTGTGAGGACGTTAAACCTTGTGCAGACTCCTTCGAAAATGATTTTTTGAGTACAAGACTTGACGGTGATTCATTTGTCGGATGGAGGCAATAAGCCTTGTGCAGGCTTCTTCAGCGGGAGTAGGCTATGTGTCGGTACCAGGATATCTAGTTATAAAACCCCCTACAACAAATTTATCACGTATACTGCGATTTAAAATCCTAGTCAGGAAGGGCAGCCGGTCGTATAAAACTATGGTGTGAGGCGGGGTGTGCAAGAAAGCCAGCATTAAGTAAGGGCTGTTGATGGGGGCGTTAAACTATGTGCAGGCTCCTTCACCAGGAGAAGCCTACATGTCGGTACCGTGCAGGTTCTTTCGATAGGAGTAGGCACTGTGTGTGTTTTAACCTCTCCGTACAATCATGATATTTTACGTTAGGAACTTACATAGGCTAAATGCTACACATTCCGTGGCAGAGCCAGGAATCGAACTCGGACCTCCGAGGGTAGCAGCTAACTACTACACCACAGAGGAGTACTATTTCAGAATATTTTACAACCTTAATTAGTACTGTGTTTTAAGAGCTTACATGGGACTCAGCTAAGAAGACGTTCGCGAGTTACAAGCACGCAGTGTCCTCGTTCAAGGTCGAGCCGGAAGATACGTGTACAATTTCAGCTAACACACGCATTCCACACAACTCGCTCAGAATGACTGTGCCGATGCTTCAAGGACTGTAGAACAAATCTATAGCCTACAGTATGCATGCCTCTCACCCGGTAGTCTCGGGTTCGATTCTCTTGGGAATAAAAATGTGTTTAAATCGCATGAATTTGTTGAGTTGTCCTTCCTGATGCAAAACTAGCAGTATCTAACCTCATACACTATAGTTTTCAACCGGTTGCCCCTTCCTGACAACTCGGATTAAAAATCTGTTTTACAACGTCTAACACGGGGAATCGGGGATTTACAGCTAGATGCACTTCTTAGATTTTAAATCAAGAACTATTGTTTTACGGCCGGATGCCCTTCCTGACGCAAAACTAAGATTTTTAAATCACAAGAATTTGTTTTAAGACTAGTCGCCCTTCCTGATGCAAAACTGGCAGTATCTAGCCTCTCACGTCATACACTATTGTTTCGACCGGTTGCCCTTCCTGACGTCAAAGAACTCGGATTAAGAATCTGTTTTACAACTTCTAACACGAGAATCGGGGATTTACAGCTTAAAGATGGCGGATGACAGCTGTCAGAAAAGCATATAGGTTTGTAAAGCACATAGAATTAACCGCCACCACATAGAGGGCAGCACGGTGATTAAAGATGGCGGATGACAGCTGCACATAGCTTTGTTTCCAAACAAGAGCACGTGGATTTTGCCGTCACCGGGCAGCACGGTGATTAAAGATGGTGGATGACAGCTGCACATGGCTTTGTTTCCAAACAAGAGCACGTGGAATTTGCCGTCACCGGGGCAGCACGGTGATTAAAGATGGCGGATGACAGCTAACAGAACTTTTCAAATTACCCGCTACTACAGAGAGCAGCATGGTGCTCTGTTCATTAAAAGATGGCGGATGACAGCTAACGAAATTGCCCCGCATGAGGGCAGCACGGTGCTCTGTTCATTAAAGATGGTGGATGACGGCTAACGAAATTGCCCGCAGCATAGTGCTCAAAGATGGCGGGTGACAGCTGTCAGAAAAGCGCATAGGTTTGTAAAGCACTTGGAATTTGCCACCGCTACATAGAGGGCAGCACTGTTCTCAAAGATGGCGGATGACGGCTGTCAGAAAAGCGCATAGGTTTGTAAAGCACTTGGAATTTGCCACCGCTACATAGAGGGCAGCACTGTTCTCAAAGATGGCGGATGACAGCTGTCAGAAAAGCGCATAGGTTTGTAAAGCACATGGAATTTACCACCACCACATAGAGTGCAGCACTGTTCTCAAAGATGGCGGATGACAGCTGACGAAATTGCCCGCAGCACAGTGCTCAAAGATGGTGAATGACAGCTGTCAAAAAAGCACGTGGCTTTGTTTCCCAACAAGAGCATGTGGAATTTGCCGCCACCACATAGAGTGCAGCACTGTGCTCTGTTGATTAAAGATGGTGGATGACGGCTGTCAAAAAGGTGGGTGATAGGTGATGAAATTGCCCGCAGCACGGTGCTCTGTTGATTAAAGATGGCGGATGACAGCTGCACGTGGCTATGTTTACCAAACAAGAGCACGTAGAATTTACCGCCATCACATAGAGGGCAGCACTATACTCTGTTCATTAAAGATGGCGGGTGGTAGCTGTCAAAAAAGCACGTGAGTTTGTTTCCAAACAAGACCACGTGGAATTTACCGCCACCACATAGAGGGCAGCACGGTGCTCTCTTGATTAAAGATGGCTGCTGTCACGTGGAATTGTCTGCCACCACAGGTATCTAGCTAAAGAGGGCAGCACTGAGGTTTGCGATGCAAGATGGCTGCTGTCAAAAAAGCATTTTTCAAATTATCCGCCACCACATTTCAAAGGTAAGTAGCTAAAGAGAGCAGCACTGTGCTCTATAGATTAAAGATGGTAGATGACAGCTGCACGTGGCTTTGTTTACCTCGCACTAGTTAGGTTAAGTTGGTAGCACTAAGGTTTAGACCCGTCAAGATGGCAGCACTGCCGATAACAGGTGATAAAAGAGGGCAGGTCACAGTGCTCAAAGATGGCGGATGACAGCTGTCAAAAAGCACGTGGCTGTCAAAAAACACGTGGCTTTGTTTACCTCATGCTAGTTAGGTTAAGTTGGTACTACTAAGGTTTAGGCCCGTCAAGATGGCAGTACTGAGGATAGCGATGCGTTGTTGTCTGTCAAAAAGCACGTGGCTGTCAAAAAACACGTGGCTGTCAAAAAGCACGTGGCTTTGTTTACCTCATGCTAGTGAGGTTAAGTTGGCACTACTGAGGTTTAGGCCCGTCAAGATGGCAGCAGTGAGGTTAGCGGTGCGTTGTTGTCTGTCAAAAAGCACGTGGCTGTCAAAAAACACGTGGCTTTGTTTACCTCATGCTAGTTAGGTTAAGTTGGCACTAGTAAGGTTTAGGCCCGTCAAGATGGCAGCAGTGAGGTTAGCGTTGCGTTGTTGTCGATGACAGCTGTCAAAAAGCACGTGGCTTTGTTTACAAATTCAAATCTCGCGCCAAAATTCAAATTTCCCGCCAAAATTCGAATTTCCCGCGGGCGGCGGCGGCGGAGGAGGCGGCGGAGGAGGAGGCGGGCGGAGGCGTGCGGCGGCGGAGGTGCCGCCGAACTCTCCCATTATACTACTATCATGTCGGCTTTCTATTATCAACTTCGCCACCAGTAGTGGTTCTCGTTGTTGAAGGCCATTGACTATTTCATTGTTTTCCTCCATAGCGCAATGGTTAGCACTATTAGCTGCTATCCTCAGAGACCCCGGTTTGATTCCCAGTACTTCCAGGAATTTAAGAATGGCATTTTTTTCTGGTAAGTGCTTTAAAATGTTATACGCAGCTCACCTCCGTTGAGGATGTGCCTATAATGAGCTGTACCACCTTTGTATGAGGACACGTGTCTATTATTTGTTTTGACAGTTGTATTCTTGAATACTGCATAGAAAAGTAGGGGCGTCAGTGAGATCGATATTTACTCAGTGATGAATGTGTCACGTTTTATGAATTTATCTACATTCAGATAGAGTTCTATGCAGTGTACTAGTGCTCATTAGACTGAAAGAGTTAAAGTAACTCAAGAGGGGACACATCCCGCCACGACACGTATGAATACAAGAAATACAGTACAAGTCTGACAGCTCACTGTAGTGGCAGCGCAATTTAATCTGGCAGCCGGTGACGGTACATGCTAACGGGACAAATTAGACCACGTCACTTTAACAGAAGGACGGAATATCCTGCATGGCATGAAACACGAGAGTGAGACAAATTTCAAGAGAGATAGCTCCCATTCTTGAGATTATCCGTCTCTCAGTGTTACGAAATATTGTACATTCGTTACTCACCGCTTCACGGCATAGAGGTAACTCCCGAACAATGTGCTTTCGAATTCATAGAACTGATAATTCTCTCCTCGTTCGTGGCTCATCATTCGTGTCTCCTGGACAATGTAAGAACTTGGAGAACTTATCTTCCGTGGCTTGATTCTGAAAGGCAAATATATATTTTTACATTTCTGTCGTTAGAGCTATCCTTGTATATTGCACGACGTGTTACAATTTAGTAAGAATTCTTATCAACACGTTTGGCTACATATAGCTAGAGCTTAAATTCGGTAGATGGTGGTTTCAAGCTCCGCTGTTGGCAGCCCTGAAGACGGTTTCCTGAATTGTCTCATTTTCACACAAGAAGAACGCTGGAGCCATACTTTAGTTAGGGTCATAGCTGCTGCATTCCTTTCTCATCTGCTGAAGACCAAGCCCCAGACCAGTCAACACTCGAGCTGGACTGCTGAAGAAACAAATTATTACATATTAAATCTCAATTGATATCTCGATAATTTAACTCATGTAAGAAGAAGTATTAATCTTTTCAGACAGAAATTTTAGTGTCGCTGAAGTGCGGTCAGTATCCAGTAATCGGGAGATAGTGAGTTCAAGCCCCACTGTCGGCAGCTCTGAAGATGATTTTTTGTGGTTTCCCATTCTCACACCAGGCAAATGCTTGGGCTGTATCTTAATTAAGGCCACGGCCACTTCCTTCCCACTCCTATCCCTTTCCTGACCCATCGTCGCCATAAGACATATCTGTGTCGGTGCGACGTCAAACCACTAGCAAAAAAATTAACTTATTTGGCAAAGCTTTTATTGGCTAACATATAGTAATTTAAAGTGTTTTTAAGCTCTGTGTATGTATTATTTTAACGTGCTTTTACATTTTTGGATGTGTGTTTCTAGGTTTTAAATGTTTTTATACTCTTATTAACTTGCGGGCTTTAAATTACATGGCTACACAAGGGTCGAAACCGGTCCCATACATATGAAATGGTGTATTTTTAGTTATTCTATTTAACATTGTATTGAAAAGTGGATACTTCTCTTTAGAAAAGAGAGTAATTGGCATGAATTTAGACGAATGAAGAAAATTTATCACGGTTTCAATGCGGAATAAACAACCACGGAACGGACCTCTATTAGAAGAGCAAATTCAAACTATGGTCGATGGGATTAAATGAAAATACTAGTGAAATACTGACCAACAAAGTCAACTATCAACAACAAATCAGTAACTTTCCAGGAGAGAGGAAGAGTATTTTGGGGCTTATTTCATGGTATACACTACTGGAACCATTTGCACGTACAAGCGTACAAATGGGCTCATCTATTGCAAACAATATTTTATTGTAATAACTTAAGGTTTAAAAAAATGCATGAATTGGAAGTGATATAATGAAAAATGATTTGCAATTATGTCTTACGCTTGAACATAACAGAAGAGAAATTTTCTCATTACACTTGCAACAAAAGTGATCAGTCGCGTACGTGCGGCCAGTATCCAGTATTCGGTGATAGTAGGTTCGAACCCCACTGTCGGCAGCCCTGAAGATTGTTTTCCGTGGTTTCCCATTTTCACACGAGGCAAATGCTGGGGAAGTACCTTAATTAAGGCCACGGCCGCTTCCTTCCCACTCCTAAACCTTCCCCGTCCCATCGTCGCCACAAGACCTATCTGTGTCGGTGCGACGTAAAGCAAGTAGCAAAAAAAAATAGCAACAATAAAAGGGTTATAACAACAACAATAGCAACAATAAATGTGTTATAACAACAACAACAGCAACAATAAAAGTGTTATAACAACAACAATAGCAACAATAAAATGTCAAGAAAATATTTCAAAGTATAGATATGATTTCGTCTATGGTATTTATTTAAATGATCCATTACACCTGGTGATGAGCCAGCACAAAAACTGTCCACCATCTTGAATGATGTTCCATCCTCACACCACAGAGGACAAAGTTCTGCTGGCTGTAAACCGGCTTGATGTTCAAATGTTAAGACATAAGATGACTTCACAGCAATAAGGCGTGATGATACTCCCCATTTCCACTAACATCTCATTTTTCAAAAAATTCTTTGTTACATCTTTATTCCAGAGAAATTTTCATTTATCATCTCATAAACGTTCGCATAACTAAAACTACAGAAAGTATGAATTCCTGTACAGTTGTACTTTTAAGAGTTATTGGTAGACATCAGATCCAGCAGACGAACGTGATTTAGACACCGAATCTGATATTGAGTGACATACGCAATCCGTAGAGGCTTAATTCTAAACTGAAGGTAACATTTTATAACCTGAAAATTCGTGCGGTAAATTTGATTTCGAGCAGGCTCGGGTAATTCTTACAATAGCAATCAGTATTTTGAAACCATTCTCCGAGTCATTAATTAAAGGAATACGTTTAATTTATCAAGCAAACGATCAATTCCATGTGCGATTAGGTAATTCCCACATTCAATAATTCAAACATAGAATATCGCTCATCCTTTCACACGCAGTTGCTCATTCTGTTTCATCAAATGAATAAATTGTCGGCGTCAAATGTATGACAAAACACAGCGGGTTGTACTGTTGTATACCTATTTTATTTTACTTCTGCTGTTTGAGCTGTGTCATAATTTAATCGGATCAACATCAGTTCTGTTGACATAATCTACGTTTAGGCTCCATACATTGTGTGATTCAATAATTCATTTCCATTCATATCTTTCAATACATTCTAGCCACCTAGGTTCAATTTGTGCTTGAAAATTTCGCAGCTACTTTGTTCTAATGTAATCCTTCACCAACTATCAAAGCTGCATACCATCGTGTTTAAACCAAAATAACATGCATATATATATTTGGCTATAGATTATTTTCACTTATTAAAACATACATTTATTCGCAAGTTGCTCGTTACGGCATTCATAACAATTCTCGTCTGAAACATGATTGAATATAAATAATCAAAACAGCATACGTACATACATCTTCATCACAGACTGGTATACATTTGAGCGTTCAGTCTGCAAGTCTCTGTGAAAATACTAACCACCGTCAGAATCCTCTGTTTGTAACTAGTTCTGTGGCCTCGTTTTTTTCTATACCTCTTATCTTCGTTAGAAACTGAGTCTAAACATCATCATTGTGATCTCCCTTTACTTGTCTTACTCTACATAACAGAGTCCATTATTCTTCTAGGTAACCTATCCTCCTCCATTCGCCTCACATGACTCCACCACTGAAGCGCGTTTATGGATACATCATCATCCATTGAGTCCATTCCTAACTTTTCCTTTATCTCCCCATTCCGAGCTCCCAACTGTTTATGCCAACAGCTACTGTTACTAATTTAATGACTGCTACTTCTGACTTATGAATAAGATATACCGAGTCCACCCATTTTTCACTCCCGTAAAGCAAACTTGAACTCGAAACAGATCGATGTAAAGATAGCTTACTGTAGTCCGAGAGCTGACTTCCTTCTTACAGAATACTGTTGATCGCAACTGCCATCTCACTGCATTAGTTTTACTGAACCGGGCGAGTTGGCCATGCGGTTAGGAACGCGCATGTGTGAGCTCGCATCCGGGAGATAGTGGGTTCGAACCCCACTGTCGGTAGCCCCGAAGATGGATTTCCGCAGTTTCCCATTTTCACACTAGGCAAATGCTGGTGATGTACCTTAATTAGGGCCACGGCCGCTTCTTTCCAATTCCTAGGCCTATCCCATCGTCGCCATAAGACCTATCTCTTTCGGAGCTACGTAAAACAACAGCAAAAAAAGGATTTACTGCGCCTTGATTCAATCTCCCTATACTATTGTCTTGGGAGAACATACATCCTAAATACTTGACATCATCTACATGGTCAAGCTTTGTGTCCCCAATCTGACATTTAATTCTCTTGAATTTCTTATCTACTCACACCAATTTAGTCTCGGAAAGGCTAAAGCAAGCCTAGAATAAAAACAACCCAAAAGCTAAATGTAATGGTAGAACACAGTTCATTACTTTACAACTAAAAAATGGATAAATATTACATTTAAAAATAAATCCGTGTACGTCAGTTCTTGTGTACGTCTTCTGAGTGATTGAAAGGACAAACCACGACATTTTAACCCTCATTCTTCTACGAAGTGTGGTTTCTATTTGGATGACAATTGATCATTTTTTTTCACGAAGATATGTCGGTAAATTAGAAGCCTGTCACAAACAGCTCCTCCTCTGTGGCTGTTGGAGCTGATGCACAAATCAGACGCCTAAATATTGTGTGTAGTTTAAACATCGAAGACATTAATTCTACTCAATCAGTCTTCATCTTCAGGAATCATCTTGATAATCATCAGTCATGTTTCTCTCCTCCCAATATGAAAATATAAGTTTCTACTGAAATATATTAACGTAAATTTCAGAATCCCTCATTCGCTTCAGTATATTTTTATTAGGAATTTCCCCTGAATCAAGCAGTTCCTAACAAGAAGGAAGTTTCGTTGCACATTTGTTTATACCCACCAATAATTGTTGACCTTAAGATACGCCTGATGCAGTAATTTAGCCCTGAAAGGAATTGCTCATAAAAGGGGTTCCTTACCCTTAGCTACTCGAATATTCCGGGACTGAAGTCTAAAACTGATCAACAGACTATTCTGCTCAGTCTACCACTGAAGGAAGTACATACTGAGAGTTGGAATATTTCAGATTTAGTTCGTTTTTGATGTCACTGTAATCACTCCGGCTCGTTTGAGGCTCCACCCTGAGAGTTGATGCGTCATTACTCTTCCTGATAGTATGCTTTTACAGTCTGAATTTGTCATCTATAATCACTAGGATTCGAACCTCGGATGTAAAATAGAAATGGAAATAGGAGGCTGTAACAGAACTCGTCTTCAAAAATGTAGTTTGTATACTGTACCAGTTCGGCGATCGGAGCAAAGTGTAAAAATCAGTCAACGGTGATCATTTCCTGCAAGTGTTGATAAAAATAAAATAATTCGTGGAGAAAAGTATGAGGTAAACATCAACAGAACTGGTGCATGTCAACACGTAATAGACAGTAAAGAATCTTTAATTGTCCATTTATATGAATAGATACATCCAAAGACGACATTATTTGAAAGCAAGAAATTGTTATATCTATTCTAATATATAAAAATTAATATTTGTTTGTTCGTCTCGTATGGACTCGAAAACTAATGGACGGATTTCGTTGAAAATTTCACAATTTGTTCTTAATACTCCATAGAGGGTTTAGGAAGTGTTTTGAACAAAAGGAGATAGGTGGATTTTTATGATGAGTCATTTTATATAATTGATTTCCTTATCAAGCCATACCCAGATTTCGATCGACTTCGGCACCATATTTTATGGAGTACCTTTCGACATCTCCTCCTAAACCACTGGAGCAATATTTAAACCAAACATGGTACAAATATGTTTTACTAGTTGGAAAAAAGACTGTGAGGACAAGAAACCACTAGCGCATCTAGGGGAGGCGGTGAAATATAAAAATAATCGATAATGACTGATATTAGCGTCTAATCCATAGATTTGGGGTCGCTAAGATGGAATGTAACATTCTAGATGCCATGTGAGTCAAAGTTCAGCCCCAGTCGTAATGGGGATTAGAAGGGGTGAAAAACGAAATGTCTAAAATAACCGAAATTACGGTTGAATGCGTGTATGTTCCAGTACATCTCTCAACCAAACTTGGCTTTTCTTAATGCTATTTTTTCTAGGCGTCGAACTAGAAAGATCTCTTGCCCCAACTTGCACCATATGTGAGGAACCTGCGTGTATTTTGTAAATGGAGGAACTTTAAAGTGTTGAATGTGAGGAGAGGAACGTTAAGGACGACACAAACACCCAGTCCCCAGGCCAGGGATATTAATGATTTACAATTAAAAAACCCTGACCCGGCCTGGAATCGAACCCAGTGGTGCCAGGTGACAGGCAGACGCGTTGCCCCCTACACCGCGGGGTCGGACAAACTTGGCTTACGACTTTCTTTTACGTCGGACCGACACTGATAGGTCTTATGGCGACGATGGGACAGGAGAGGCCTAGGAGTGGAAAGGAAGCAGCCGTGGCCTTATTTAAGGTACACACCCAGCATTTGCCTGGTGTTCAAATGGGAAACCACGGAAAACCATCTTCAGGGCTGCCGACAGTGGGATTCGAATTCACTATATCCCGGATGTGAGCTCACAGCTGCACGCTCCTAACCGCACAGCCAACTCAACCAGTACCAAACTTGGTACACACATGACTTACTACCTGGAAAAATACTGTGAGGGTAAGACACCATTATCACCCCTAGGGGAGGGTTGATATGTAATAATAAAACGAAAACGACCGATCTTCGTGTTGAATCCACGGATTTCGTGGTCGCTGAGATCAATTGTGGCAGTCTGGATACTGTTCAAGTCGAAGTTCGGCCTCCATCAGCACAGGGGTTGAGAAGGGTGAACAAGAGTATTTCCAAAATTACCGATATTTGTGCTGAGTCCGCACTTTTCTCGGTCCCTGGCCTGATTGGTGTCGGTCCCAGTGGCACTTGGAATCGTATACATCATACTTATTGCGCGATGGGTAAATACTTGCAGTTATATCTTACTTTTATTATTTGGTAAGAAAGGATCAGGTACTTCCCTGAAAATGTGGGCTGCCACGAGGAAATAGTTTAATGCGAAATTATAACCTCAAACTAAAACTTAAACACATTACAATAACTCAAAATTTACAAATGTACAATGCCAGCAGATTGACTAAATAGATTTTAATGCGGTTTCCCCGTTGTATAGGGCATTCATTCCAGTCTAGAATGCCAAGAATAATAGCCGAGAGAATTCGTCGCATCGACCACGTGACACCTCGAAATCTACAGACATTCGAGTTGAACAGTGGACGCCTTGTAGGCCAAGGCCCTCGATGGTGGTGGAGCCATGCGGATTTTTAAAATTTTTATTAGGCATTTATTGAGGAGGACCATGGTATTATGCCCATCCCGAGTCCAGGATGGGCCGCGTAAAATAAATCCCTTCCAGCTTCTCAGGGTAATCCAATGTCTAGTTGCTTTACGTGGGACCCGAAGAAGGAATAGATACGTCGAGCATTATATTACCTATTTACTAGTAGATTTGATTGACGTCTCCATCCGACGCATCAATAAATCAATAATTACTCGAAAATCCATATCCTTAACTCTAAGATACCTTACACTACTGCAGCAAACTGTAAATGAAACCTCATGTAAATTTTGACTACTATAATTTATTAATAATACAATGTGAAAATTTAAGAAAAGAAAAATAATAAGTCAGTATAATTATAATTTAAAGTTGATTGGCTAATAAATTTGGTTCTACAAACTCATTTCTTAGCAATCACGTCTTGTTCCGAGTTTGTCTCATGATATTTATTCTTTCTTATAAGCTTCCGGAAAGTAGACAAGTCTCTTGTACACACTACAGCCAAAATTTGCTGTCAATAAGTTCATTTTTACTCAATCATTCAAAGTTACGTAAAAAATTGACAGTTATATTCAAACTAAAGTCACCTTGACATGTACAACCTAAAATGATTCTATCTAGAATTGTAAGATCTCGGGTACATCGATTAACGTTAGGGAACACTCATATTTGAAGACGTAATTCTATATCAAACCATTCATACTCTCATATGAAATATCACAGATCCACTATATTTATCTAGTTGTGCCATGATCAATTTTAAACGAATGTAGCTATTTACAGAAAGTTCTACCTCAATATTTCCAAGTATAATTTCATAGGAGCATCTACAGATGACTAAGACCTATCATCCTACATCATAATGGTTAACATACGTTGCATCTTATTATCATACCCGGTTTCTTGGCATTCTACATTGTTACAGTTATTAGCACATGCGATCATATCTTGCGTCACTCCTTACACTGATTACTCTAAATATTCCATTCCTTTTCTTATCTCATCCTAGACATACTTTAATTTAAATCATCTTTCATTTCATTAACATAGTAATTCTGCAGCTTCTTAAGTTATTCATTTCGACTCTTATTTCCTCTTAATATCCTTAACTTTTCGTAATAATAATTTACCTAGACGCACAAGTAGTCTTATTTCAGATACTATTAAGGTTGGATCAACTTGTTCTTAATTCATCATAACCTTCATCTTGTCTGCTGACATTTTCATATTTCATAACCTATCTCAATAAAAATAGCGTACTAACTCTTTATACTCTCAGAATACATCACTTAAATTCACTTGGAATGTTTATAATCTCATAAGATTTCCTGTTCATAAGAACTTCGTTTACAGCTATGGCATAACATCTTTGCATAAGATATGGTCTGTGCCTTTCATTTCATTGACACCTAACTGGGGTTTGCTTATTTCTTTAGACGAATATCTATCTTCCATTTAAGTCGATTTATACTGAAGTAATTCGCGATAATGTAATATATTATGGGTTATTTTGACGATTAAACGGCACAATGACAACACTCGACTACATATTTATCTATTCAATTAGATTCTACTGAACTACATATTTTATTTCAAGAAATTAATCTTCCATCCCTTGCTTCTGGAATGGGCTAGGTGTGGTTGATTTTCTTCTTCTGGGAGCGATCCCTGCGGTTCATGGCTGGCTCTGCAAAGGTCCTCTGTAATGACGGCACGTCATAGTTTGGATTAGGTCACCCCAGGCAGTCCATTACCCATCTTCTTTAAATATACATCTTAACTGGCTCATTTATGCAAATAGAAGATATATAAGCAATCAGCTTATACTTGTTGTTACTATAAAGACACTGTAATCAAAGAATTATGTTTATTTCAAAGTTGTTTGCCTTGATCTCTACCGTCTTTATTAGATCTTCAAAATGTCTGCTTTAATTTCAAAAATCGAATTTAAGTTAGTTTGCTTTACAGAAGGTGTTTATTCTATTGAGTTATTATGGCTCCTTGCTTATCAGTCTTCATAATTATGCTGGTGTCTTATGGCAGATTGACTACAAAGTTTTGTCATCTGTTTAAAATGAAGATATCGCGTTTTCTAAATTCCGTGCTTTGTATTGCGATAAATCAATGCAATATAACTGATACATCCTTTCTTTCTAACTCTCTTCCATTTCTTGTAGTTTTTACACAATTCAGATTCTTATTCACGACATGTTTATTTGCTCAGGCTGTCAGTCATTTTGCTCAGTGTTGTTTCTTCTTAACAAACCAAATCCCATGTTTTGTCTTTATACACCGCCATCATGATTGCTTAACACATGCTTCGATGTTTCGTCGATCTGAACTTCTGTTACATATTATGAAGTTATTCGTTTTGCTTAAGTTCGCTATTAGGAATCGGGTTTACCCTGACTTGACTAAAACTGTTAAGTACAATTTTGGAAAATGTCATGAAATTACACACTAGTGGCCTGAGCTTACCAATCCCCTTTTAGAAGAGATCAAAAATGAAAGGTCGATTCCACTATATCGCCGAGCGTTAATAGAAACGGCTTTCGCAAGTATCAACTCAATATCGATGCGTAAGAGGCAGAATGCTCCAGTAGACTAGTTCTGACTCACAAGGCAATAAACTCAGCAGAGCGGAGGGAGGTAATATACACAAAGCCGTACCTCGGAACATAAAAAAAAACATTAATGGTGGGCCATACCCAAGAGGAGTTATCGTGGTAAGTGCATGTTAAATCGTGGGAAAGGAATACCAGAAAAGAGAACTCCCAAAACACAGAAATCTTTTATTTAAAGATAACGTATATATTGAATAAAGTTTTCAAAACAACAAGATATAGATCCACAAAAGAGAGATAAACAAATCACGGGGGACTATTTCAATGGTCAATAATCTAATTTAAATAGGGACACACAGTTACAACAAAGGGTAAAAATGACCCGTAAAAATCAACATTATCTTTGGTTACAATAAGGGATAAAATCCCCGAGAATTACAACTGTCTTTGAGGTACAACGAAAGGGGTAAATGCCCCGTGAATTACAAATATCTTGACTCGTACAAATTCGAATGAAAAGGTTAAACCTGAGCAAATCAATGTTCTTGTTTACATACAAGCTCCCGTAAGAGGCCCATTTAATGAACCGGAATAAGATAGTTCCAAAAAAAACAATTGGCAGTAATATTATTTGAAAAGAGGTTTACAATACGAAAAAAGGAGTACTTTGCAAGATACTACCACAATCCCCCAGATTCGTGGTCCAACTTAGACAATATAGGGAAACATATGAACATCGAACATACCTAGTGTAGATACATCATAAAAGGTTTAGCAGACCGCGATACACCATCATAAATAACAAAGGTAAAAAAAAGGATAAAAATAATAAAAGAAGGGAAAGGCAAAGGAGGGCAATGAGGCGAAGAGAGAAGAAAAATCAGGAGGGATAAGGAGACAAAGTGCTGATCAGGCCGTGAAGCTCCCACATCACATGAATGGAAGACAAAGTTCACACACCACACACCGCGAGTCCAGTCCACATTATCGATTCACCTTTCTATCTCGAGTTCGGAGTTTGAATTTTACCACAGTGTCAATTTCGTAATGCCCTTAAAAAAAGACTAAAGTTCGGATTCCAATTAACAAGCCGAAGAAAAAGGGCAAAATAGAATGAATGTTAATATGAGGAGAAATATGAAGTCTGCTCACCCGGTACGTAGAACGGAGAAATTTAAAACCAGTATGTACACGGGCCAGCCGTGCACACTTCCAGAGTTTCCACTGCCTATTACAACATTTGATCCACACCTGAACATCGAACAAGCACACGGAGCCCGTATATATACGGAACCGAGGCCGCCGTGGAACATGCTAGAAGCGATGACGTCACAGGGCCTCGCGTGGAGCGATGAAACAGTCCAAGCAGTCAAGCGGCAGGCGTGAAGGCAGACAGTTCGTGTAGCGAGACGGTGCGTTGGGTTTGGGTGTAGAAGAAAAACTAGGTAAGCGATTTGAACACGTTACAAAACTTCATTTCGGGAATAGTGCAGTGGCACAGTATATTACATATAACTCTATAACAAAGTGGAGCAGTTGCAATTTTAGACATTTTCGTAGAAAATACGACCATCTATGCTCATTTTCGGCTTACGCTTCCTAATCAGTCACGATAGATCCCAATTATGTGTGGAAAGATTGTTAAGAATACAACGCTCTGAAAAGAGGTCCGCGTGGCTATATTTCATTTTCTGTAGAAGGTAGCCCTCAACAAATGTCCCCATTTCTTAATTTGCAGTAAAAATAACCAAAATTTGGAACCTTGTCTTTAGATTAATTACTCAATATTCATCATAAGAAACTGTTTTAATCGCCTCAATATTCTTATGAAGATAGAAATAGCCGTTACAGTGTATACTTCATGCGAATGGTTTACGAGTTAACGTCGTGCAGGAATAGTTCAAATATCGCAAGGGGGGGGGGAAGGAGAGACTTAACTGGCAGACGACATGAAGAGTCTTCGGAAACAGTCACACTGAGATACGTACACTCATCAAGAGGAGAACGCCTATGTCATCCACAAGGAAATCTTATGAAACTTATCGATATATATTCAACATTCCTCACATTCGAAGCAGGACGGGTCACTAGTTCGAATATAATTATTCGTGATCATTTATCGGTGTAATAACTGCCTAAGATTGTACCAGATAGGAAGCCCGTAAACTGAGAAAATAATACTAATGCTAATAAGCAGAAGAAGAATAGTGTCAAACATTTACATTACAAGCCGTATTCTTTAAAAATTTGTTCACGGCTGGAATTTACATGCAAGATGATGATCAGTACGTTTCTTCTCATTTCCCAGCCTGCCGGTCTGTGCATCTCAGGCGGTAGTGCTCTGACCTCCTGAGCCTAAGTTGGCAGGTTCGATCCCGGCTTGGTCCTTTGATATTTGGAGGCGCTCAAATACGTACGCTTGGTGTCGATAGATTCACTACCACGTAAAACAATTCTGCGGGACAAAATTTCTAAACCTTGTCGTCTCCGAAGATCGTAAAAGTAGTTAGTGGGACGTACAAACAATAATATTATTAATTATCCTTTCCCAACCAGTAACAGACAGTCACCCATCCAGTAATTGCTTAAAATAAATATAGATTAAAATGACAGATATTTCCTTATTGCTATCGTAATACGCACGTATAATAGTAATTAAATAATGAATGAATTACACCGAGAAGAACAGCAAATTTGTATAATTCAAAAAAGATATTTTGTACTTACACACATAATCAACTCATATACAGTATGTGAAATCACTTCAAAAATACTATACAGTTCCTATAAGATTTAAATGTACATTGCTTTTTATTAAACCATGTCTATGTACCTAACGTGCATAACGGCAAAATAATGTCCAAGATTCACCGCGAATTTTTATAACTAATTATATATAATGATTTCTAAATATATAGTTAAAATTTTTAAAGGATAATGTGTTCGTCACATTAGTTTCTTTTTAATATTCATTCCCACTGCTGTGTAAAAAATTTTAATACACCCAATTTTCCTACGTTAAAAGGTGCCCCCCACCCCCATTAATTACAACACTTAATGTAGCAATAGTGAAACAATTGTAAGAAGTATAATCTAATTCATGTATCAAAAACAGTGAATTGCAATAATCAAATGCTCTCACCTCAGTGTTAGGCGATATGGAACTAGGAAATGGAAATAATCTATTATAATACACATATGTTTTAAAATAGAGAATTATTGTTTGATAACGTATTATAGAGAAAATGATCGCAAAAGTGATGAATATATTCGAGTGAGGAGGGCCAGTTGTGGTTCAGGATTTGTTTTGTATGTCGGCCTGAATATGAAAGTGCGCTGGAAGTCACAGCTGCAGAAACAGGGAAGAAAACATGTGTCATTGCAATCTGGGCTCTAAATCATATCGTACAGAAAATCATACTAAAAACAGCATTTTACATCTGTTTTCTTTAGCCTGGCTAAGCTCTCGGACTGAGAGAGGAAAAACTTCAACAGAGAGTAATCCTCTTTGGGGCTCGTAATGTAACAACTTCCGCCCTCCTCAGAAAAAGACAAGAATTATTCGTCCTGGAATTTGCCTCAAAACTTGCAAGAAGTTCCTTTCTCCATGAAAGACAGATACATATTTGACTATATACACGAAGCGTAAACGAATCATCTAAACACGGATGATGATGATGATCATCATCATCATCATCATCATCTCATAAACATCACCTTTAGTTCCCCAGTCCTCAGTTGAAACGAAAATCTCTATAAAAATAATAGAAAACCTGTGAAGCTGCAGGCTTGGTGTAGGCAGGTGGCCCTTAACGAGCAAATCTGCAGTAATACTTAGGGATCAAAATTTCTTTCAAGGTTCCCAAAGAGAGAAGAGAAGAATCATTTGAAATTGTTAAAGAAGATGTTTTACTTTGTAGTATCCATTGATTTACTTTTAACCAAAAGTGTGTCGGTATGGACAGGGAAGCGTTCCGTAAAATTGAAGAAAGAAATCTCAAACACTAGAACGTCTAAAAAGTTGGAGATTTCAAGGAGGTAGCCTCTAACTTACAAAGGTTTACGAATTTTCTTCTTCTTCTTCTTCTGCCGGGCTGAGTGGCTCAGATGGTTGAGGCGATGGCCTTCTGACCCCAACTTGGCAGGTTCGACCCTGGCTCATTCCGATGTTATTTGAAGGTGCTCAAATACGACAGCCTCGTGTTGGTAGATTTACTAGCAATTAAAAGAACTCCTGTGGGACTAAATTATGGCACCTCGCGTCTCTAAAAACCGTAAGAATTGTTAATGGGACGTAAACCCATTAACATTATTAACATTATTCATCTTCTATTGCATGGTCGAAATGAAGTATGTAGCCTGTGGAATCTATAGTTTTCGGGTCGCTGATGTGAATATTGACACACCAAGTGTCGTTTAAGTGGAAGTCCAAACCCCATCGGTATGTAAAAGTAAGAAGGGTTGGAAAGAATGTATCCAAAATGGCCGAGATGATGGATGAATATGTCATCGTCCAACGAATTCCAATTGGACACATTAGACGTACATAAGTGAAGCCATCGATTTATCCACGAGAATTATTCTAATAATAACATTATATGGAAAATAATATCGTCGCTGCTGGGACAAAACCTCCTATGTGAAATATTTTAGCTTAGAACTTTGGCCGGTAAGGTTCTGTCATCTAAGGTGCAATATTGTATGAATATTGTCAAGACATTCTCGCTCTTCATAATGTATGTGCTGCGGGTAAGTATATCTCCAAAAATATTATCACATAGGAGGTTTCTTCCCGGCAACGACGATATGTAATATGATTAACAGAACAGCTCTTGACCACACTAGGTACACGTGTGACTTACCATGCAGAAAAATACTGTGGGAACAGGACACCCCCAGTATCCCTTCGGAAGGGGGTGAAATGTAAAACTAATCGAAAACGACCAACATTGATGACGAATCAATAGTATTCGAGATCGTTCAGAAGAATGGTAACACTCCGGATGGCATTTAAATCCGAGTTCTGTCCCCATAACCATGGGGGGTGGGGTGAGAAGGTGCGAAGTAGAAAGTGTCTAAACAAACCGGGATTATTGTTCAATCCACAGTTTTCGGGGGTCCAGAGACAGCTGGAATCGTGAACATCATTTACATGGTGCGACTCGTAAATACATAGAGCCATCACTTATTTTTATTGTTCATTTCAAAGGCTGACACAAGTTCAAAGCTGAAATAATACAAAACAAAACAATCGAAAACCGAAACTTAAAATTGAACTCAAGACAAGGACTATTAAATTAAAATGTAGCTCGTAAAATTTCAATGAATGTCACAATAAAGGCATCTGCAAAAATAATCGCTTCACATAGGTAGTAAAAATGCTAATAGTAAACATTCAGTTTAGACGGGCAGGGCCGGGTAATACAGCTCTTTTTTTTTTTTTTTTTTTTTTTTTTTTTACAATTTGTGTTTACGTTGCACCGACGCCTATAGCTCTTATGGCGACTATGGGATAGGAAATGCCTAGGAGTGGGAAGAAAGCGGTCGTGGTCTTAATTACGGTACAACTCCGGCTTTGCCTGTTGTGAAAATGGGAAACAATGGAAAGCTATCTTCAGGGCTGCTGACAGTAGGGCTCGAACCCACTATCTCCCGGATAGTTGTGAGATGGACAGTAGGCAATGCTATGTTGATAAACGGGGTCAAAAGTCAGGTTGTGAGTTTTACAAATAGGAAAAGTCCTCTCAGTTTTAATTACTGCATCGATGGGGTGAATGTTCCTTTTGGGGATCATTGTAAGTACCTAGGTGTTAATATAAGAAAAGATCTTCATTGGGGTAATCACATAAACGGGATTCTAAATAAAGGATACAGATCTCTGCACATGATTATGAGGGTAACTAGGGGCTGTAGTAAAGATGTAAAGGAGAGGGCATATAAGTCTCTGGTAAGACCCCAACTAGAGTATGGTTCCAGTGTATGGAACCCTCAACAGGATTACTTGATTCAAGAACTGGAAAAAAATCCTAAGAAAAGCAGCTTGTTTTTTCTGGGTGATTTCCGACAAAAGAGTAGCGTTACAAAAATGTTGCAAAGTTTGGGCTGGAAAGACTTGGGAGAAAGGGGACGAGCTGTCAGTGGAGAGATGGCGTGGAATGACATCAATAGACGAATAAGTAGGAGTGGTTTCTTTAAAAGTAGGAAAGATCACAATATGCAGATAAAGTTGGAATTCAAGAGGACAAATTGAGGAAAATATTCGTTTGTAGGAAGGGGAGTCAGGGATTGAAGTAACTTACCAAGGGAGATGTTCAATCAATTTCTAATTTCCTTGCGATCATTAAAGAAAAGGGTAGGAAAACAACAGATAGGGAATCTGCCACCTGGACGACTGCCCTAAATGCAGATCAGTAGTGATTGATTTTGTGATTGATGCAAGCTCACACCTGCATGCCCCTAACCGCACGACCTAATCGCCCGGTAGGTAATGCAGCTAGTTAAGGAATAAAATATCAGCTAAATCATTTCGAGCCTATAGAGGCTACATACTTCGTCCGACTCATTGACAGAATGGTCAGCGTTAAGGCCTTCGGTTCAGAGAGCTCCGGGCTCGATTCCCGGCTGGGCGTTGGATTTTAATCGCCTCTGATTAATTCTTCTGGCCCGGGGACTGGGTGTTTGTGTTTGTGCCAACACTTTCCTCTTCATATTCAGACAACACACTACTTTACCAACCACCACAGGAACACGCAATAGTGATTACATATAGGGTTGGCGTCAGGAATGTCATCCGGCCATAAAACTAGTCCAAATCCACATGTGTGGCACAGTTCGAACCCGCAACCCCACAGATGTGGGAAAAGCAGTATGAAAAGGAGAATAAGAAGAGGCTAAATACTTCATTTCGACAACACCTATCTCATGCTATTTATTGAACGTCTAAACTTACGGCCAAAAATACGACACAGCCCCCATTCGAAAATTTCAAAAATTAAATGAAAAATTCGATTGCAATGTTCCCATTATGGCACTGTTTGACTTTCACACCGGAAAGACGATATGTACCATTATCCCGATATGTTATTACTGCCAGCAATAAAACACAAAGGCGTGAAATTTTTCCTCATAATGCTAGTATATTCCTATGGACTGTCACATGCTGCACGCATCAGAACAAAGTTCAAATAGAATTGAAGCATTTTCATTCAAGGCGGTGACAAATAAGGCTATAGAGGTTTGTTAGTTAATGAAACGATTATTTTAAAACGGAAATATTTCAATGAATTGCGGTTTCGAAGAGGTAAATTCACTGTCCACATCATACCTTTCTTCACAATCTGCTGGAAGAGAAAATCACAGGGAAGAAAGACCGAGGAAAACATACCTTCAAGACTTGACACAGTCTTCACTATGGTCCCTGATATGAAACGAAACAAGGAGCTGAGGATAGAAAACAATGTTTGCATAGACAAGGCATTGCCTTTAGACAGTGATAATGACGAATGCGGTTCCCTCCTTGCAATCTACTTAATATTTCCGATGAAGGTTCCTCAAGTGAAAACCACTATCTCGATATCAAGAACCATGGAGACGATTCTCTTTTCTGTCATTGTCCAATGAATGCCAGTTGGACATATTAGTTCATAAGTGAAGCCATCAATTTCCATAGGGATTATTCTAACAATAAACGGAAAATATCATGCAATTAATCATAATATTATCTTAATGAGTCCGCCTCTGTGGTATAGTCGTTGGTGTGATTAGCTGCCACCCGCGGAGGCCCGGGTGCGATTGCCGACTCTGTAACGAAATTTGAAAAGTGGTACGATGGCTGGAATAGGGTCCACTCAGCTTCTGGAGGTCAGCTGGGTAGAGGAGGGTACGACTCACACCTCAGCCGTCCTTGAAGTAGTTTTGCGTATTTCCCCACTTCTCCTTCAGGTAAATGCCGTGATGGAATCTAACTTGAGGCCACGGTGGCTTCCTTCCCTCATCCTTATCCATCCCTTCCAATCTTTCCATCTCCCCAAAAGGCTCCTGGGCGAGATACTGGTCCCCTTTCCCGTTGTATCCCCCGACCAAATCTCTCACGCTCCAGAACACTGCCCCTGAGGCGGTAGAGTAAGGATCCTTCTCTGAGTCCGAGGTAAAAACCAACCCTGGAGGGTAAAAGGATTAACAAGGAATTTAATGAAGTGTGAAACCAATTAGTGTAACATGGCATACAGAAACACTGTGTTGAGAGCAGAAATAATTTCATTAGCGTTAAGAGTGACTTAAATATTTATGATCTAACTGTCTGCAACGCTGTCAGCACGCCAAGTACAACTGTCACTCCAGAATAAGTTGAATGCACGAAGCTTTCCCTCGCCGGCTGTAACGGCTAAAGGTATAGTGCCCGTCAAGAAAATCGAGAAGATTTGGGACTGGATATCAAAATACGTTACTTTACAATTCATAATTATTTAGATTGTTTATATATTTTGATATAAAATTTGCTTTAATATAAATTAAAACTGTAGTTCTAGTTCGCCCGGTGGCCATGATCGTTGAGGCGTGGAAGTCTAAAAGGTCTGACACCATGGTTAGCTGGTTCGAGTCCCGTTGGTCGAAAACATTTTCACCATCAGAATATTGGCCGGCAGGTTAGGAGAGGTGGTGGTATACAATTTCCAATCACTAGATTGCGTGCTAAAAGCCTGGATTAGTATTCTGGAGATTGTAGGTTCGAATCCCACTATCGGCAGCCCTGAAAATGTTTTCTCGTGGTTTCCCATTTTCACACCAGGCAAATGCTGGGGCTGTACCTTAATTAAGGCCACGGCCGCTTCCTTCCCACTCCTAGCCATTTCCTGTCCCATCGTCGCCATAAGACCTATCTGTGTCGGTGCGACGTAAAGCAACTAGCAAAAAAAAAACCTGGATTAAATTCCAAACTTCTCCGCAGTGCTCATATGGAGTGAGGGCATATGACGCTGTTAATGGTGATTCGTCCGTTGGATGGGTTCGTTAAGCCTTGAGCAGACCCCTTAGTGCTATTCCACAGGAGTAGGCTATGTGCAACCACCTGTTTTCACCCTCCCCCTTCCTACTATCATACATGACGTCATTCATTTAATCTCCCTAACTCCTCTGGTGAGGCTGACGTCAGGGAGGGTATCCGGTCATAAAAAACAGGCAAGAGAGATTCATCTCATCTCTTACACGATCCCGTAGGTAAATGTGACAAAGTTTGGACAAACAAACAACGGTAGTTCTCAGTCTGTGAGCCACGACCCCGAACGGGTGCTGGAGAGGCATGCACAGCATACTTACATACAGATAGAAACCAATTAGACATTTTTGAGAAATATGTTTGGAATGGTTTGGATGAATTTGATTAGATTGGCAATCTACTTGATAGTGCTCCTGGGCCGCCATCGGTGAATGTGAATGTACAAGAACAAATCATGAATCCCTCTAGTGATTCTCCATTTAAAAGTATTATAAGGAATTGACTTCATCAGTGTTCTGGAGGCGTATTGCTCAGAGAGGTTCTACTATGGACCAAAAAAATCATTTCCTTTTGCAACACCTTATTTGTATGTGAGACAGGGTTTTCTCCTTCGGCAGTGATTGAGTCAGAGAGAAAATATTGCAAACGACTTAGTCTCCGTGTCTGATATTGCACCACGTATAGATAAATTCTGTTCTCGAAAACAGACCGCTTCGTTACTCTAAACGTTGAGATTTACAGATCACCTAAACTAGTCGTTCAGGAAAATAATAACCACACTGATGAAAACCTTCATTTCGCTCTTTTATTGAATGCACCTTAAAAAAATTTTAGTCTGTCGAACACACAAGCCAAATATGAATAATACACTGTAACATACATGTAAAATACATTTTTTTTGCTAGCGGCTTTACGTCGCACCGATACAGATAGGTCTTATGGCGATGATGGGATAAGAAATGCCTAGGAGTTGGAAGGAAGTGGCCGTGGCCTTAATTAAGGTACAGCCCCAGCATTTGCCTGGTGTAAAAAAGGGAAACCACGAAAAACCATCTTCAGGGCTGCCGATAGTGGGATTCGAACCTACTATCTCCCGGATGCACGCTCACAGCCGCGCGCCTATACGCGCACGGCCAACTTGCCCGGTAAATACATTATTCGAGGAATAAAAATATACACTATTAAGTAAAACAAAGAGTGATATGTTTCGTTCTAGAAAGAACATCATCAAATCCCACTCAATATTTAGAATACATATATTTATTTGTGTTTAGTGCTTAGGAACCTTTAAATCTGGAATTTATCTTAATGATTTCCTCCTTCGTCTCTACTCCAGCATTTACTACAGTAAACTCTAAATATTGGATTGTGATTTGGCGAAACTGACGATGTCTTTTCAAGAACGATACGTGTTATTCTTTGTTTAATTGTGTGTATGTTTATTCCTTGTTTAATAATGTGGTTTTTACAGGTATGTTATAGAGAATTATTTTGAATTAACTTATGTGTTCGACAGACTGAAAAGGTTTTAAGTTACACTTAACTCAGTCGACAATGGAAAGTATGGCTTCTTTCTTAAAAAATGTGTTTATCGATTAATTTGGAGAAAGCCCGTAAACCATCGCTCACGCAGAAGCCATACGTATGTTCTATAAATTAAAAATTACTGTACAGATCAAAATAAATGCAGATATGCCTACAGAGTTCTTTTGTATGTATTTATTTTTTGAGGGGTGTCTGCACAAAACGCGCTGTATCCACCACAAGAAAGTTGTGGAAAAACGCAAGAAACTTATAATGAACGTACGCATGATCGGGAATGGTTCAATTTTTAAAGAATTACATCTTCCTGCTCATGGAATTCGATAGTAATTCAATTCTTTTTTATTTGTTTTACCATTTGCTTATCGCCACACCGACACAGATAGGTCTTATGGCGACGATGGGATAGGAAAGGCCTCGGAGTGGGAAGGAAGCCTTATTTGAAAATGAAGAACAATAGAAAACCATCTTCAGGGGTGCCGACAATGGGGTTCGGCGGCAATCTCTCCCGAATGCAAGCTCACTGTTGCGTGACCCTAACCGCACGGCCAACTCGCTCCATAATATTCAACTACTGTAGTAGTGCATATGGGCGAAATAGTGTTTCTTTGAAGTGTAAATAGCACGTTGTGAACGTACAATACTCAATTGTAAAAGAACAAACAATTACTAATAGGAATTTGTATACCGATCTATCCTATGTAACCTTTATCTCAGAGTTAGTTTGAAAAACGCGTTTAAAGTTAAATCCTCACACTCTTGAAGAATTAAAGCAATGTACCTACCAAAAATCTCTAAATAATGTGAAACTTGCACGTGATATTTATTTAAAGAGGTGTCAAAAATGTTCCAAATCCCTTCTGAAAAGCAATAATGAACAACAGAATAGTACGTTTAAGGTACGTTTTCTCATCAGAAAAAAACTGAACCTGCTCCCCTTTACAGTGGGGTGATCCTCTCCGTACGTCATTCGTGACGCACTACATTTTACCACAGAAGAGACGATGTGTGGCGTCCGTAGTGTACGGTGCAGGTCTTTCGAGCTGGCAAGATGTAGTATTTACAGTGCGCTATGTGTCTGGTATGGGCTAGAGCAATTTGTTACTACCATTGACCTGTCTCTGTCTTATCCTTGGCTTTGACAATATGAAAGTGACCGATGTAAGAGCGATGTTAGTAGTACCATTCCTTATGCAGCCGGTCCCTGTTATGATTGGTGTTTAAATATCGTCCATAGGGTCGGGTGGTGCATGCATTTCAGTGGGCTTGGCAGACTGATATGCAATAGCAACTTCTGGCTCAGTGAGGAAAGCATGCCTCTTCAGTGACGCCTACGCTGTCTGTGATAGGCTTTGGCGGAGCTGTGGAGGATCGGGCTCAATACCCAATATACACATCTAGGTTGCCCCCACTATAGAAGTTCAGTTTCTGGGAACTACTTCGCGTGCCTTTACCGCATGAATGTTGTTTTCCGATGTAAATAGCTATCTACATACAGTAGCTTTGTCTGGGTATTAACATATGAACGTTGAGAATGAAAGATAGTTCATGATTAAGTTTTGGGGACTATCCCAACTTCCTGAGTAATTTAATAGTTACAATTGAAGACCTCCCAGAAATAAGGATGACACCAAAAAATGTTGAAAAGTGAGATTTCAGTGAAATTGGGATGTACAATGCGACATCTTATGTCTTATATTTGAACTTGAAGCTATTTTACTTTGTCCTCCGTTATGTAAGGATGGAGCACCAGTCAGTACTTGTGTTGGTTCATCACCAGGATTCAAATAAAGGACATAAACGAAATCACTTCAATATTTTGAAATGTTTTCTTGATATTTTAATGTTATTATTTTATGATTACACTAATGTTACCGTATTTGCTATCATTTCTGTTCAAAATTCATGTCGGCTTCAGGATTTCTATTTTGTTATATAAAAATATAAGACATACTTGCAAGTTATTTTGCACTGTATCACTCCCTTGTCCATACGTTGTTTCTAAAACCTTCAGTTATAACAATAAAAATTGTTTTTAACAGATGAACTCATCTGCACACTTGCACATCCAATTGGTTCAAGTAGTGCATATCTTGAAATAAACTCCAAAACTATTTCTCCTCTCTCCTGAGAAATTACTAATTTGTTTCTTACATCCTTATTGTGGGGAGTTCTCCAATTAATAAATACTACAATGTTTTGTAGCAAATAGTGTGTGTACCTTTCACCTGGTTGTACCAAATTTTATTTATAACCCGTTCAAATATTTCAGTTTCAAGAGGAGGAAATAAGGCCTTTTTGTTTAGTAAAAAATATAATGTTTCTACGTGAAAAATAATACATTTATAAAATTTAAATATTCTCCATTTAAATAATCCGTGTCGTTGTGATATATATCTACGATTACGAAGTCCATCAAAATGTCTCCAAGGAACACAACAAAGGCATGAAATACGTAAACAAATTTAGCCATACGTACATTAATTTCTATCAGTGGTCCGCCATGCTCAGCGGTAAACGGGTGACATAAGGAAATAACCAAAGAGAACTATTTCTGTCTTTGACTTCTAAATATTTCCCATCTGCGATGAGTGGTGGTGAGTACATCGACTGACAGCGAAAACACACAAGTCGTCTTTCCTTTGTGAACTTGTAGTGTTTATGTTGTTAACATCCACATCGCTCGCTGGTCTAAACGATCGTCCACAAATCTCACTCGCAGCTCAGACCAACAATTATCCTACTGTCATCTTGAAGACCATGTGATAGTTATTTACTGGAAGTCTCTGTTCGGAAGTTAACATATTTCAACAGGCTTTCACACATGCAGTACAGCTTGCTACCATTCAATGATATTACTACACTGTACTAAGGTGCTGCTTTCGTAGTTCGTTCGTTGTGAGATGGACAGCAAACTGTGGTATGATGATAAACGTGGTTAAAAGTCAGGCTGTGAGTTTCACTAATAGGAAAAGTCGTCTCAGTTCAAATTGTTGCATTGATGGGGTAAACGTTCCTTATGAGGATCACTGTAAGTAACCCGGCGGTAACCCTACAGCAATCGGGCCGTGCTTCTGAGACCCAGCAGTAATTTTGCAACTGCCCGAAGACCTCAGTAATCAGAGGGTTCCTGTAATGGACATAGGGATGGCTTGCAGTTCTTATCCAGGAGCTTCCTGAGTTAGTCTTCTTCTGTCACTTGCGCAAAGTAACGTACCTTCTGTAATTCCGTTCAACACACTGACAGGGTTATTTTATGTGCTTGAAGCTCTAAAGCTGCTTCCATGTCCACATAGCATTAGTATTTGTATGAGGTTTTGCACATTGTTGCACCACGTTGAAGGATTTCGATGTGAAATAGAGGAACTGTTATACAGTGAAAACTTTGAATACCTGGATTTTGTGATAACCGGTGATCATGACCCCAACAGTGAATTTAGTGAAGGGGAAGAATAATACACCAGGAATGAAACTATAGCCAGGTCCAGTGTCACGTTCATTACAGTGGATTCAAATGCACGTAGTTCTCTTCGTTGCTTTGTTGATAAAGACAGAAAAACCAAGGAATCTGACCCGGCTGGAAATTCTTTAAGCTTTCTTTTCATGTTACATTTTGCTGGGCATATTGAGAATTATTGTATTAATTTGTTTACAATAATGTAAACATGCATATATATTAAGTACATACTGTTTGCCACGAATTTTCATGTCAGTGTATCTTTCGAACCCTAAATGTTATGCTAATTCTCAGTTCACATTTTTGAATTTATTATGAAGTCAAGGATTATGAAAAGATATTCCAGGTTACAGACATTATGCCATGTTATTGTAAAATATTATTTAATTAAAATTAAATCTATAAAAGTTTGTTTTTATAACAGGTCTACCAGACCCAGCCCGAAGATTCATGTTACGTTTTTCACCCAACCGCTCTGCGGTTGAGGTAATCACATAAACAGGACTGTAAATAAAGTGTACAGATCTCTGCGCATGTTTATGAAAGTATTTGAGGGCTGTAGTAAGGCTATAAAGGAGAGGTCATTTAAGTCTCTAGTAAGACCCTAACTATAGCATGGTTCCAGTGTATGGGACCCTCACCAGGATTACTTGATTAGAGAAATTGAAAAAATCCAAAGAAAAGCAGCTCTACTTATTTTGGGTGATTTCCGCCATAAAAGTGTAGCGTTACGAAAATGTTGCAAAGCTTTTCCTGGGAAGACTTTGGAGAAAAGAGACGAGCTGCTCGACTAAGTGGTATGTTCCGACCTGTCAATGGAGAGATGGCGTGGAATGACATTAGTAGACGAATAAGTTCGAGTGGTGTTTTTAAAAGTAGGAGAGATCACAATATCAATATAAAGTTGGAATTCAAGAGGAAATATCAGGACAAATATTCGTTTATACGAAGAGAAATGTTTCACGGATGGAATGTTCAATAAATTTCAAAATTCTGTCCATTTATTTAAGAAAATACTAGGTAAACATTACATAGGGAATCTGCCAACTGGGTGACTGCCCTAAATTCAGATCAGTGATTGAATTGATTTTGGAAGCGTGGCCAGTAATCTTGGCTCTAATCGCTATTTTTGGTCTTTTAAAGACTGCTCATGGTACCCTCAGTATTACCCAACAAAATTAAATTAACATAGTCACAGCAAACGTCCAATAGAACTCCGTTTTGGTTACTAGACAGCAACAGATTCGCTGTGTCATAACTGGTAGGCAGGCCGAAGCTTTAGGAGGTCAGCAGCTCGATATTACAAATTAACCATAACAACAATCGTAATAATAATGTTAACAGTAATATTTACAAGTAAACAAAAAGTAAGTATTCCTCATACAGGTTTTTGAACGAGGAGCCCCACGTCAGGCTCCGTAACTCGTCTAGTTCCAGACTCGCGCAGCAGCTGTTGTTAAGAAGTGGGTGGACCGCTTGGTGATGTGAGCAGGGATGGTCAAGATATTTCTGTTCACCCATCCAAGTAGTGACCACGCCCAATGTTGCTTAACTGCGGTGACCGGATGAGAACCGGTGTATTCAACATGGTATGGCTGTTTTGAAAGCGGGTGTTTAATTGAGAGCTCGGCAAACCTGGGTGATAGATACTAACGTGTGGATGTATTTAGAGTGTTGTACGGTACAGACTAGGAATGAAGTTGACTTCTCATTTGCACGTTTAACAATACAGCTCTAACGTTGTCCTCATCGCTATCAAGAATGCGGGTTCAAACCCGACAGAGGTAGTCGGATTTTTGAAGGGTGAAAGAAAAGTCCATGTCAACATTATAAGATCTCTGGTGATACATTTGGTGTTTATTTCTTTCTTAATCCGTTCATTGTCCAGGGTTTGTTTTCGCCCGGACTCAGTGAGGGATCGCACCTCTACCGCCTCAAAGGCAGTGTCCTGGAGCGTGAGGCATTTGGTCGGGGATGGAGGACCAGAACCCCGCCTAGGTGGCCTCGCCTGCTGTGATGACCGGGGGCTATGTAGGGGGAGGGAAGTTTGGAAGGATAGACGAGGAAGAGGGAAGGAATAGGCCGTGGCCTTCAGTTAGGTACCACCACTACATTTGCCTGGAGGAGAAGTGGGAAACCACGAGAAACAACTTATAGGATGGCTGAGGTGATAATCGAACTACCGTCTACTCAGTTGACCTCCGGAGGCTGAATGGACCCCGTTCCACTCCTGGCAACACTGTCAAATTTCGTAGCAGAGCCGAGAATCGAACCCGTTCCTCCGGGGGCGGGGGCAGTTAATCACACGAACTAGTACACCGCAGAGGCGGACTGCATTTGGTGTTTACCTGACAACATTAATTTAAAGTCGGCGATGTATCACCCACAAGAGATCCGGTGTACTCTGGCAACTTTTAGAGCAAAATGGAACTCCAAAACTGATATTCGGATATCCTAGATGGCGGCAAGTTAAATTGCCTGCGCATGGTAGCAAAGACTTCACCTTTTTAATTATAGCTCTAAAGAAATTAAGTAGAAAATTAATCTTTTTTTAAAAAAATAGAAAGCCAGGATTTCTAAATACAAAATCTAGGCTTTGTTTCGCACGTAAAGTCTTCAACTCGCTTGCTTGAGTTGTACTAAATATCAAAACACATTTAGCATAGAAATAAGATAGTCTCCCATTATTTTACTAGTTTACAAAATTACACCGAATTTTTCCCTATTTAACTTATTTTTCTAATAGTGCACTACTCGTTGTTACTGCAATCATTTTATTTTGTGTAGTTTCATTTGTTACTCACAGATAGGCGCTCAAATTACTTACTGAACTTAACCGTAGTCGATGTATAATATATTTCTCTTTCTGGCAACTTGTAGGCACTTGTATGGTACACCCTGCAAGGATTTAGGATTAAACAGTCCGAGCCGAGATCTTTGGCAACATTTCTCGCCTGTATTCTCTTCCCTTACCGTACTTTACAACCTCAGTCTCCGAGACTTATGTACCTTACTAAATTTTTGTCATGAATTCTTGTTGATACTCTATTCTGACTTTTATAGTAAAGATAACCACACCACTGAAATGTCGAAACGTACAATATCATTCGTGGAACATTTAATCCCGTGGAAGTATGGTTTCATAAGATACAACAGGGCGGCAACCGTTAAGTTATTGATGTGTGGCCAGAGGAAGGAACAACGAAGTCATTCTCTTACCAGCAAACTAATAACATCGTACGGGATCTGCGATAAAGAAGCTGACAACGAGGATAGCACAAGAGAAAGTCCTTAACAAGAATTGAGGATTAAGTTTTACATCGCCATAAAAAAGCGGATGCCACTTTAACAAGAGTATAACTGGCATCATAATATTGTAAAAAAGAATGTGTAATAATAAATTCGCTGCTTTCCTCGAAACTGTTATTTACCAGAACGTAACATTCAAGTTTTATAAAGTATCATCAAAATTGTATGTGTAAATTAATCATTTTAGCATTAACATATTTGAAAAAAATATCGTCGTGCCTCGAAATACCATTATGTGACAATGTTAAGGAAAAAAATACTGATCCGCAGCACACGTTTCTCTTAGAGCGAAAGCTCGTTGAGACAGTTCATGCAACACTGAATCTTAGATGCACTGTCGGCAGCGCTGAAAATGGTTTTCCGTGGTTTCCTATTTTCACACTACGCAAATACTGGTGTTGTACCTTAATTAAGGCCACGGACGCTTCCTTCCAACTCCTATCATTCTCCTGTCCAATCCTCGCCATAAGACCTATCTGTGTCGGTGCGACGTAAAGCAACTTGTAAAAAAAAAAAAAAAAAAAAAAAAAAAAGACCTTAGTTGACAGAACAATTCTGGTCAAAGTTATAAGCTGAAATATTATCACATAGCGGTTTTTCTAGGCGCAACGACCATATATTGATATGAAATACAATACTTCGTCATGTTTGGCATCCCATTAATTGGGAAGTAATAACAACAAATAAAGTATAGGAAATATTTTAGTGGGGGTCAACAAACTAAAAAGCTTGCCTAATGATTCATTCACGTCCACCGCTGCAGAAAGGGTAACTACAATGAAATTTGATGAGAAAATATACTATTCTTTCCCGACTTTACCATGTATGTAAACGTCATGTATTGCAGGTCATTACAGAAAATCAGCTATTCAAAATAGCGGCTGTATAATGTATGCCCATTCGCCACCTTCCTTATAAAATTTATGAATAACAATATTATTCACCGACTCTTTTAAAAATCTACTTATGGTCATTGTATCTAAAAGTTCTAGTGGAATGAGTGAATTACTTGAAGTATTAACATTTTTGTCGAGTTGTTTTCAAGCACAAAAATTTTGTTCATGTTTCCAACAAAAAATATATATTGTTTAAAATTAATCATTATATGGCATACTATCCAATTCTACTACGGGTTGCTCTAAGCACTGCAGAAGAGTAAAATATTTTATCTGGGTATCTTGAAAACTCCGGATGTTATCAGAGAAACGGGTTTGAAACACACGTTTTGCAGGAACCGAGCGAAAAACTCAAGTGTTGGAAAGCTTCTAGAATTTAAAAGGCTAAGTTAAGTGTCAGCCCTGCATTCTATAGGTCCTAACGTAAAAGGTATTATTGATATTTACGAAATTCTAAAACTGATTCGAAAATAACATTTCATAGTATATGAAAAAACATTTATAATGACATTTTGGACCACCAGAAGCGTTGGTCCCGCCGTAAACGAAGTATAAGGCTGCAGTCCTCTGGAAAGCTTTGTCTACAGCATCTATCATTTGAGGACTTCCTCAAGAAGTAGAAGCTAGAAATCGTTTTTTGTCTCCACCAATATTACTACTCTTCCATAACATCATATATTGTAGGAAATTAACCTACATATTCCCTGTATTATCTGACGTGTGTGAGACAATGTCTACTTATTGCACCGGGCCGGGCTTTCGTTTGGGAGATGGTATCTTCGCCCGACACCATCCGCAACCCAGAACATTGTTTCCCATGGTTTCCAATTTTGACGCCAGGTAAATGTTGGGGCTGTACCGTATAAAACACTGCCGCTTCCTTTCTAGTCCTATTCTTCTTGTTCCAGTATCTGAGTTGGTGCGACGTGAAAATACAAGCAGAAACAAAAATAAGAATAGTTTTACATCAGGGATGGACAAATCAGAAAGAATTCTAGGTGAAAGTAAAATTTCTTAGGCGCTAGACACAAAAAATACTCATTTTCATACCTCTACAATATTAACCAGTTCGAACCCCACTGTCGGCAGCCCTGAAAATGGTTTTCCGTGGTTTCCCATTTTCACACCAGGCAAATGCTGGGGCTGTACCTTAATTAAGGCCACGGCCGCTTCCTTCCAACTCCTAGCCCTTCCCTGTCCCATCGTCGCCGTAAGACCTATCTGTGTCGGTGCGACGTAAAACAACTAGCAAAAAAAAACACTTCATCTTAATCACTCTAAAATCACATTCACTACTCTAGGCACAAATGTAGTATTCCCCAATCAGTGCTTAATACATAGTTCTACAGTACACAAAGACCATAACTGACAAACCTGGTGCCAAGACTGAAGATTTAGCTTGTCGATGTAATGGTTACGAGCTGTCACGAGATGTACTGAACGCTCATATCCACTCAAGTCAAAGTTCAGTTGAAGCCGATGCTTATAACCGCTTCTAAGCCTTATAATCTCCGTCTCTAGACACGCTCAAGAGACGACAGTAACAAGAACAAGAACAACAACAACAACAACAACAACAACAACAACAACAACAAAATTAAACAAAATACTTTAGGAACGAATTTTCCTGTCGAAATTTTTTAAATTCCACAAAATTTACCTTTTATATGTTGTTACTTCCAGAGTGGAAATAAATTCAAAAATATTTTTTTGCCCTCAGACCGAAATTTAGCAGTTACAATTCGAAAATTGTCCGACTTGTTGGCTAAATGGTCAGCGTACTGGCGTTCGGTTCAGAGGGTCCCGAGTTCGATTTCCGGTCGGGTCGGCGATTTTAGTCTTCATTGGTTAATTCCAGTGGCTCGGGGGCTGGGTGTTTGTGCTGTCCCCAAAAGCCCTGCAACTCCACACCACGTGTAACACTATCCTCTACCACAATAACACGCAGTTACCTACCCACCCACATCGGAGGGTCTGCCTTACAAGGGCTGAACTCGGCTAGAAATAGCCACACCAAATGATTATTTATTTGAAAATGTTTGGTAGCTATACGTTTCTTTTCGTCACCATGGCGACCAGGCTCCTGAAATTTGCCCAGCCCTGTTTTACTTCACTAATTTACAAGTTTGAATGGCATACGTCACTGGATTGTATCCAGTGGGGATATTATTGTAAAACGCATTGCATAAGGAATAGTGCAAATAATACATCTCATACCTTATTCATTTCCTTACTGCCAGAGATCAGCCGCGACTGGAATATGCTTGTTCTAGCCCATACCACAGGAGACAGTGCACTGTTATCACCATGAAATGAGTTTTACATTAACACTAGGGGGGGGGGGCGGTGTTACGGCCTAGAATTTATGTTTCTTTCAATTACGGTAGAGTGAGCTGGATGAAACTTCCATCTAGCCAAATTCCGATGAACTAGAAGTAATGTCATTCATGACTTTTGACTAGACCAAACAATAAATCTGATGGTGAGAGATACTTCTTCGCAAACTACAAAAAATCTTTCCACCTTTATTATTTGACAGGGACGAGTCCAATCCGAAGATTTTCCTCGGTAAATATTAGTATTAATCAGGGTTTTTTAATTATGAAATCATAATTAATTAACTTCGATAATGATGCACTATAATGTTCCGTGGAGTATTCAAATATTTTGAACTTTGATACAGTAAATTTCTTGCACTCATAACGTTCGAGATGATGATGATAATAATGATTGCTGTTTTAAGGGGCCTAACTTCTAGGTCATTGATCCCGCATTCGATATAAATGGATTTCTAAGTGGCATGAAAAGTTTAACAGAATATCTTGAGCGACGTCAGTCATATGGAATTTTGTGCAATATGGTGTGGAATTTAATAACTATTTGGCTCATATACTATTTTTGTACGAAACAGATAGTGCAGTGTAGTCCATATTGTCACTGAGGAAACAATACCACGTAACAGACAATGCACCTCCTATCCATTATGTTTCTTAAATCTGGTCACACCTCTGCGCCACATATGGAAATGCAGTCCATCAAGATAATTCTCGTTGTGTTCATTGATTTTCCTATGCCTATGTGTAAGAGAAAATGAACGTTACCACACCGTACTGTACGAATGTATGTTTGCAGTTGTATCTACGTACTCCTACAGTATGACGTGTTTAATGTTAATTATTTTGCACATCAGCATAGGAAAATGAACACAAGGAAAATTGTTCTGATGGACTGTATATCCGTATGTAGCTGGGAGGCGAGACCAGCCTTAAGGAAAATAATGAGTAGGAGAAGCATTGTCAGATACGCGAAATTGCTTTCTCAATGACGATATTGTCCTCTAGATCGCATTGCGTGAATTGAGCAGTAATTTTCTTGGAGTAATTGATGAAGCAAAAATGAAATGGGCATAAATCGTCAGTTAAGGCCAATACCTTCTACAGCTCTAAGAATTTCAGAATTATATCTTAAGAGGTTTGCAGAATACAGGGACGTAAATATAGCAAATTTAACATTAATCAGATTGGTAATTCACGACCCCCTTCAATGTTAAAATATCCATATTTGCATCATTTGTTTAGAGAACAATCGTGAGTGAAATAACTTTCGATGTCGACAATGTTTAACATTCATCACACGTGTCGATCCCTTGATGACTCTGTTCTATTTAGCTCGCATTTCAATATTGCAAGCTACACAAAAGCGTGCGCAGGTTCATAATGATGTAGCTGTTCCATATTTCAAATGGAATGCAATTTATGGTAGCCATAAAACAAAGTAAATAGCTTCATTTGGACAGGGTAACGGCTGCACAGAACTTCAGACAGACGGAAGAAATGACACCACTCCTAAATAAGATCACTACTAAGCTTCGTTAAGACGACCAGCCACCTTGCCATGAAATAATTATTAGTTGAAATGCTTAATAATGGTGAATTCTGCAATCATTATTACAGACCATCCAGCTGATAACGACACTGCATTTGCCAGCGGTACCAACACTCATACGTGTACAGTTTAAATCGTGAAAGTTTCGACCCACTGAGGTAAATATGGCAGACCTAAATAATATCCGTTGGAGCTGCCTACCTGAGGTGATGGAAGTGTGCTCGGTCTTGATACAGAATTCCCGTATCTCAAGACACATGACACTCTGCCTACACCTAATCTGAGTAACAGGTTAAATCCTGTGAATAAAGGCAACCAGACATATAGCTAACCTAAGGTGACAAGGTCTAGAATCAGAAAGAAGTGAGACAGACACATTTCTTGAGCAATCCGATAAAATTATGATCATAAAATCAGACAATGTTACATCGTAATTATCCTTTTTTTTTTTTTTTTTTTTGCAAATTGCTTTACGTCGCACTGACAAAGATAGATCTCATGGCGACGATGGGATAGGAGTGGGAAGGTAGCGGCCGTGGCCTTAATTCAGGTACAGCCCCAGGATATGCCTGGTATGAAAACGAGAAACAACGGAAAACCATCTTCAAGGATGCTGAAAGTGCAAGCTAACAGCTGCCCGACCCTAACCGCACGACCAACTACCTCGGAGATAATATTATACTGATTGCATAAAAAATTACATATAAGTAATTTTACAGCATATTATTAATATTTTACTCACACAATAAGGAAACATTTCAATTGAAATATTATTAAGACGTCCGTCTACCAACCAAGTAAAATGTGGATGGGTGCAAATTTATTTCGGCTGAGATAGTAACTTTTTTGCATTTTTCTGCTGAATGTATGTCATTCAGAACCTTCAGTGGCTTACAGTAGAAATGCATGGAATTAATTGACAGGGACATCTTGAAAATAATTTCTTAAAGTGACGAGGACTTTGCCTTATCAATAAAATATTAAACTGAGCAATAAAGGTAAATTGCTAAAAAGAGCGATTCAGCATTCCAATTTTGGACTTCTTCTTTCAGTAAATCTGTCATTAGGCAGGTATCAACTGGATGTCCTCCATTTCTCTTTGTCCTGAGCATCTTCCTTCATTTGCTTGTAACTTCTTCCTCTCTTCACATCTATCAGCATTCCAAACTTTCTTCTTTCTCTACCTCTTTCTTCCTTCAACGTTTCCCTCCATGATTCTCTGTAGTAGACAATTTCTACGTAATATGTGACCCATCCAGGATGATTTCCTTTTCTGTATCAGCATCATGGAGTTCCTCTCCTCTCCTACCCTGCTCAGCACCCCCGCATTTCTCACTCTATCGGTCCATTTCTCTTTCTCAATTCTTCTCCCTAACCACATTTCAAAACTTTCTAAATATTGTTGTTCTTTCTGTCTGACCGTCCACGTTTTAGAACCACAAGACGCCACATTCCACACAAAACATTTGGCAAACCTTTCACTCTCCCGAAAGCCCTATTTACCATTATTATTATTATTATTATTATTATTATTATTATTATTATTATTATTATTATTTCGTACTACAGATGTTTTAAACTAAAGAAACGAAATAGTTATAGGTCCCATTAATTATTTTGGGGGAGGAACAGATAAACATTAAAGGGACTAAAGACTGAAATTTGAAAATTCCAGAATTTACTGCTTATCAAAACTAAATTTAAAATACAGATATATACGAGTATTAATAAGATATAGCACCACACAAACTTTGGACTTGATTAAATAATTTGTTGCAAAGTTATTAACAAATACTCTTTAAATTTTATATGTTGAATTGAAAATGCTCATTGCGGTACAGTATGTGTTATTTTTGGGTTAGAATTCGACAGACTGTCAAAAATACTCATACACTCAATAATAAATCTGGGTTTTGTAGTCAGGTACCAAAATATTGTAGTTTTTCAATTCTTCTTCTTTTCTTCAGTGTCCGAGAGACACATTAAATTCTTCTTCTCCAGAACTCTGCACCTCTTATCCCTCGGTCTGTGGCAAGCATAAGATCTTCCTGGGTACAGGAGTCATTCATCTCTTGACATATGGGTAGGTGTTGTGGAGTCTGGACATCTCCACAGTCACACCGCTTGACATATTAGTAGTTGTTGTGGAGTCTGGACATCTCCGCAGTCACACCTCTTGACATACGAGTAGGAGTTGTGGAGTCTGGACATCTCCACGGTCACACCTCTTGATATATGAGTAGGAGTTGTGGAGTCTGGACATCTCCACAGTCACACCGCTTGGCATATGAGTAGGTGTTGTGGAGTCTTGATATCTCAACAGTCACACCTCTTGACATATGAGTAGGAGTTGTGGAGTCTTGATATCTCAACAGTCACACCTCTTGACATATGAGTCGGTGTTGTGGAGTCTAGATATCTCCACAGTCAGAACTTGGATCAATTTTTGATTATTCATACAATAGACAAAAATCTAGTTCGGTGCTCTTTTAGAAGAAAAAATTTAAAGGTAATATTCTACTGATAATAAAATGCAAATCTAATTTTAATTCCTGTACATATTAAAAAACTATCTGAAAATTTCAGGTGAATCTGATAAGAATTCTGTTGCAAGGAGCATTTTGTACATGGCAAAGAGCAGAAAATATCTTACGCTAGAAAAATGCAATTGATAGTTTCAAGAAGCATACTTGCTTTTAAACTGATCTGGACTATAAGTTACTCCCTGATACTTCTTCCTCCTCTATGTCCAGCGTAGTGATAATCCGAAAGAACTTTGAAGCCATTGTGAGAGAAATGGCTGTGGCTTACTCTATGTACACCGTACCGCCACCGTTCAAATCTGACTTTAGGGAAAAACTGATGACGGGATTTGAAAGAAAAAGATTTGGGGGAATTTTAAGATTAAAATTTAAAATTCTATTTTTTTTTTTGTCAAAAATCGCAATGTTTCAGGCACATAACTCCCCTTAAAAGAAGGAACAATTTCTTTAAGAAAAGATATCTCCGGTCAACCTAGTCAAACCACTCTCTCCTACTGAGTGACGAAGGTTGCGATTGGTGGACCTTCATATTCCACTCCTCTGCGTAACTTAGTTTGTTAAGGAAAATCAAAGGAAGCGCAAGAAGGCAAAACGTACACTGGCGGAAAAAATATCCGAACAACATGAAGGAATGTAGAATAAGGAAATTTTGGCAATACATTTGCCGAGGTAACATATTTAACTTATTAAAGGTACAAGACTACAGGATAATATGCGTGCCAGAAAAGCCATCGCCAATGTTCCATGCTCGTCCATTAATAACAGGTGTAATCGCCGAACTGTTGAATACAGGCATTCACACGTACATGCACTATGTCGTACAGGTGCCGGATGTCAGCTTGTTGGATGGTATTTAATGCCTGTTGCACCTGGTCGGTCAATACAGGGACGGATAATGCCGGAGTTGTCGTACAATGATGTCTCATACATGCTAAATTAGGGAAGAATCAGGTGATCAAGCATGCCAAAACAGCACGTTGACACTGCAGAGCATGTTGAGTTACAACAGCGGCATGGGGGCGTGCATTATCCTGTTGGAAAACACCCCCCGGGGATGCTGTTCATGAATGGTAGCACAACAGGTCGAATCACCAGATAGATGTACACATCTGCAGTCAGGGTGCGTCGGGTCGGATATACACGAGAGTGCTCCTGCTGTCATAGGAAATTGCTCCCCCAACCAGAACTCCCGGTGAAGGTCCAGTATGTGGACGCCGCAGACATGTGGAATGCAGGCGCTCACCTCGCCTCCTCCTAACCAACACAGGCCATGACTGGTACAAAGACAAAGCCGGCTTTCATAGGAAAGCACAACAGACCTTCACTCCATCCTTCAATGAGGTCTAGCTTGACACCGGTGGATTGGGGTAAGCAGAATGCACGGCGCAGAAAGTCTGTTTCGGAGCTGTACTTTTAATTACTCTTCTCGAGCAATTCGTTGTGTCACTGTGGTGCTATGTGCCGCTCGAATTGCTGCTGCTGCAGATGCAGTCCACTGCGTCACAGGCATATGCCAAATATGGCAGTCCTCCCTCTCGGTGGTGCCACAGCCCGGTCTTCTCGCGAGCGTATCTTCTCGTGACCACTGCTGCCAGCACACATGCACAGTGGAGACATTCTGCCTAGTCGTTCTGCAATAGCACGGAAGGAAAATTCATCTTCACCTGCCCATACTATAAGGCCTCGTTCAACCGCAGTGAGCTGTTGATACTGGACTCTTCGTCATCAAAGAGGCATTCTTGATCCACTCACAGACACTCCGTCCAATCTCACAGGTAACGAACGCTCTCGCACAATACAGCCCGTATTTAAAGGAAACCTGATGTGCAACGTCATGCCGTCGCTGCTAGCGCCACGTTAATGCGATTCGCTGGCTATTTAAATCGTCATGTATCAGATGCGTAAATTTGCCTACCAACATTCTTTAATTTAGAACAACCCCAGTTTGATGTTTGAATGTATTTTTCCCCAGTGTAGAGATACAATTTTTATAACATAGATACTTTTTTAGCTCTGTTGTAAACTTTCCATTCCGACTTTGGGTCCTTTTTGGTGCAACGGGTCACATATTCGTGAGAGCATGCCTAGGAGACAACAACTTACGATATTACTATGAAGTCAAATTGGATCGTCCGGCAGTTGGTGTCACATGAAGGACCATAAAAGAAAATTGATCTCGTGAATGATGTATGCCATGTCCTAAAGTCTCCTGTAGTCAGTCGAAAGCTCATCGTAAGTCAAGAGAGGAGAGGTTAGTATTCGCCATTAATGTCACTACATCCAGCTCGGGGGAGCTTTAGAGTTCCCCTGGGACGTCAGCTTATTGAGTTACAGTGCTGATCCGCTCCGGGACCCCTTCACGAACTTCGTTTACTTCTACCAACTTTCCCGTCATCACACACCGCTCCCATATGATCCAAGCCCCAGTAGACGAGAAGTAGACCAACAGAAAGGTTCATCCGAATAGCACCGGGTGAGTTGGCCGTGCGGTTAGGGGCGCGCGTCTGTGAGCTTGCATCAGGGAGATAGTGGGTTCGAATCCCACTGTCAGCAACCCTGAAGATGGTTTTCCGTGGTTTCCCATTTTCACACCAGGCAAATGCTGGGGCTGTACCTTAATTAAGGCCAAGCTCGCTTCCTTCCAACTCCTAGGCCTTTCCTATCCTTTCGTCGCCATAAGGCCTATCTGTGTCAGTGTGACGTAAAGCCACTAGCAAGAGAAGCATCCGAATAGCTTTTGGAAGTATAGAGTATAGTCTGCACTCGTCTTGACCAATAATTATACCTGTTAATGATTAATATTATTATTATTCGATCGCTTTACCTCACACCTTCGCGGATGTGAATTTTGTTGAAAATATGGACTTGGCCGTGTTTTACGGCTGAACGCCCATCCCAACGCCTAATCTATGGTGAGGGATGCATTCCTTGTTACGTGTTTCTGTGGGGTTTGGTATGATGGATTGTGTGTGCATATGAAGAGGAGCGTATTGGATGAACAATACACATTTTCCTCGAGCTAGAAGAATTGCCCGATTGAGATCGAACATAGAAGCCCCTGAACCGAACGCCCCGATGCGAATCATTCAGTCAAGGAGCCCTACATACCTATAATAATAATAATAATAATAATAATAATAATAATAATAATAATAATAATAATAATAATAATAATAATAAGTAGAAGAGGAATTGTTTATGTACCTCTATTTACTTTAACGTCAAGGTGCCGTAATTTTGTTCCACATGAGTTACTTCACGAACTGGTAAATCTACCAACACAAGGCTTTCTAATCATTACAGCACTTTCAAGTACTACTGAACTGAGTCAGGATCAAATTCACCAACTAAAAAGGCTCAGAACGCTAGTAATCTTCCGTTTGTGCTACCTGTTGAGGAATGTTGGAACAATAAATATCTATAATTTTAAAACATTTTTACATTTCCGTCCCAGATAATATTTCAAATTTTTTTAAAATTTTATTGGTGTATCCTTTGTTTACAAAATCAAACCAGAGATTTATTTAATGATAAAAAAATAAAACCTGTCAAATAATATCTACGGGTCTACTCAAGACTTAGTGTTTCCATGCGACGTACGAACCATCATAAATAGATAGACAGATTTATTTACCCCCAACAGGCTATTCCCAATCACAGATAGTGTACTACACCTATAATCTATATCCTACAACTAACTTATATCTTAAAATTATCACAAACTATAAATTTCAAAAATTAATATCTCACAATACTACATGGAGATCTATAATTTTGCCATATGTAATACTGACTTTCTAATTGTCTTTATGTCAGATCACAAGCAATCCACAGATTCCCCAACAGTCTTCATTGTCCGCGGGGACTGTTATTAACCACGAACTCCTGTGGTCTTCAGTTCTACATGAAAGGTGACTCTGTGTCTTGTGTTTAGCGTTGGAACATGAAGTGATATTAACTGCAGTAGCTGCGGACAATTAATCAGGGTCGGGAATTTTAACCATCATTGGTTAATTCCGCTGGCTCGGGGACTGGATGTATGCGTCGTGTCATCCTCATCATGACGCGCAGGTCGCCTACAGGGGTCAAATCAAAAGACCTGCACCTGGTGAGCCGAACATGTCCTCGGACACGCCACGCATTAAAAGCCATCGCAATTCCATTTCATTAATATTCAGATAATTTTCATCCTTAGTAATGTCATTGCATGTAGCCATGTTTGGTTACTACCTCTGAAGCCAGAGAGTATACACTTCCTCGGATGACGCAAGAATACAATGCCCTGCTAGATACTCTTTGATTCTCTGACCTTCCCAAGCTTCTGAATATACTCAACAGATGGCAGGACGTTCCTAATAACTTACATGCTGCTAATAGAAAACAGTCTACGTGCGAACAAACGGGAAGGTATCTAGTCGACTAGCCTTCTGTATGACCATTAATAAAGCGTAGGGACAAACTCTCGATAAAGTGGGTGTCTACTTACCCGAACCAGTATTAAATGTTCACAAAACTATCGAAAAGGGCAGGCAAAACAATGACTACGACAGGCACATGAAGACTAGTTATTTGACTGATTTACATGGAATGCTGCGGAACAGCGCGGGTCCACTAGTTATATACATATATATATATATACATATGTATATATATATATATTTTTTTTTTTTGCTATTTGCTTTACGTCTCACCGATACAGATATGTCTTATGGCGAAGATGGGATAGGAAAGGCCTAGGAAGTGGAAGGAAGCAGCCGTGGCCTTAATAAATGTACAGCCCCGGCATTTGCCTAGTGTGAAAATGGGAAACCACGGAAAACCATCTTCAGGGCTGCCGACAATGGGGTTCGAACCCACTTTCTCCCGATTACTGGATACTGGCCGCACTTAAGCGACTGCAGCTATCGAGCTCGGTAGTTATAATTTTTAACGTCCCTTCAATTACTAAGCTACCGAAATTTTATCCTGATATAAGATTCGTAAATGTTCAAGTTTTTCGAATTATTGTCAAACGACTGTGCCTGGACTCGAGCCCGTCTCTCTCGGCAACCGAGTGAGTTGGCCGCGCGATTAGGGTTGCGTAGCTGTGCGCTTGCGTTCGGGAGATGGTGGGTTCGATTCCCAACATCATCAACCCTGAAGATGGTTATCCGTGGTTTCGCATTTTTACACCAGGCAAATACTGGGGCTGTACCCTAATTAAGGCCATGTCCGCAGTCTTAGCTCTTTCCCATCCTTGTGCCTCCGAAAGCCTTCAATGTGTTAGTACGACCTTTAAACCCTAACAAAGAAAAAACTCCCTTGGCATAGGACATGAACGTATATGCAGCTATGGCACGCAGCCATTCAAACAGGAATTCAATACCGCAATCTGGATCACAGAGAGTCATTACCCAACAAATTGCTGCACACAGCCGGTCACTATCATATACGGATTTTCATTACATTAAGCGAATGAGAAACTAATGAAAGGGCAACATGGTTACCAATAAAGCAACGCAATTCCAAATCACCTCATGATATTTTTTTCGAAAGAGAATTACTTCCGTGACAAAATCCCATGAATCCTTTTTATTTCTTCCTCTCTTTCTTCATTAATCCATATACGGTCCAGGTCGGTTTTTCCCTCGAACTCAGCGACGGATACCATCTCTACCACCTCAAGAGCGGTGTCCTTGAGCCTGAGACTTTAGGTCGGAGGATAGACCTGGGAAGGAAGGCAGTATCTCGCCCAGAAGGCCTCACGTGCTATACTGAACAGCGAAAGGATAGACCAAGGAAGAGGGAAGGAAGCTTTGTTCTTTTTTTGCTATTTGCTTTACGTTGCACCGTCACAGATCGGTCTTATGGTGACGATGGGATAGGAAATGTCTAGGAATGGGAAGGAGGCGGCCGTGGCCTCAATTAAGATACAGCCCCAGCATTTTCCTGGTGTGAAAATGGGAAACCACGGAAAACCATCTTCAGGGCTGCCGACAGTGGGGTTCGAACCCACTACCTCCCGATTACTGGATACTGGCCGCACTAGCGACTGCAGCTATCGAGCTCGGTAGCGAAGGGAGTGGCCGTGGCCTTAAGTTAGGCACCATCCCGGCATTTGTCTGCAGAAGGAGTGGTCACCGCGAAAAACCACTTCGAAGATGGCTGAGGTGGAAATCAAACCCCCCTCTACACAGCTGACATTCCAAGGCTGAGTGGACCCGGTTGCAACCCTCGTACCACTTTTAAAATTTCGTGGCAGAACCTGGAATTGAACCCGGGGTTGACAACTAATCACACTAACCACTACACCCCAGAGACGAACCCAGTTCCCTTCAATACACAATATCAACAATTAATGAATTCTGAATCCAAGATAATTATCGAAATCCATGTCGAATGTGACATTTCCGACTCTTTGGCTGAATGGTCAGCGGTGAAGCCGCCTGTTCAGACAGTGACGGATTCGATTCTTGGCCGGGTTGGCGATTTTCATCGCGTCTGATTAATTCTTCTAACTCAGGAACTGGGTTTTTCTGTTTGCTCTACACTTTCTCTTCATATTCCCACAGCACAACACAGCACGCTACCAACCACCAAAGAAACACCCTATAGTGATTACATCCCCCCAGATAGGGGTGGCGTCAGGACCGGCATGCGGCCGTAAATTAGGGCCAAATCCGCGAGTGAACACAAGTATGGGGAAAACGGTAGTATAAGAAAAAGAATTAGAATGTGAACCGAGAGCTGCATTTCCCACATGACATAGAAGAGTGAACCATATTAATACAATAGTATTACGTAGAGATGATCTGTTTTCTAATGCGCTTCAGTTTATCTGTGCAGGGAGACGGTGAATTCATTTCTAATTTTGTATTCACATCAACGAATAAACCATCCGATACAAATTTATCGTTTTCATTTCAGGGAAAGTCAGGCAAACTAATATATGCCTTTTTGGCGTATCAATTTGCTGAAATATCCAGATAATGAAAGCGAATCAAGTAGCATAAGTCAAGGCATGAGGGGGCATATGGAAAAGAGGCGCATCTTCCATGGCTGTAGATTTTGATATTTTTGTATCATTATTACGGTGCCCGCACCGTCGTGCGTTGTTTTTACAAACGATAACCATTTAACTCGTAATCATTCGCTGTAGATAAGCTAAACAAAAATATGTTGTTTATTATCCTCGGATATCTGGAGCTTCCGTGGCTCAGCAGTAATTCACTGGCTTCTCCGTGGTTCAAATCCCGGTCATTCCATGTGAGAATTTTGCTGAACAAATCGGAGGCCAGACAGATTTTCCTCCGGATACCATGGTTTTCCCTGTCATCTTTCATTCCAGTAACACTCTCCTATATCATTTCATTTCATCTGTCAGTCATTAATCATTGCTTCAGAGGAGTGCGACAGGCCCATGCCACATGTGTCACTACCCACATAAATCAGCGTTCCACATGGGACAATATGGTTGAAGTGAGCCAGTCTGAGCGAGTTACTCAAACACTTTTGGAAGTTTAGGAGGAGGAGGTAACGGCTGTGATATTAATAAGTCTACTGATATGTGGAAGGTAATGGTAAAAAGAAAAAATCGTGGGGTATTCGTATTCCCACAACACAACAAAACACAACATACTAAAAACCACCACAGAAAACCGCAGTAGTGATTACATCCCTCTATATAAGGGTGGCGGTGACATTGTGTATACACCAGGTATTGGCGTAACCTTAGTGAAACATCCGTCGAATTAAACATGTATAAAGTTTGTTGTAAAATATTTAAATGAGCGAAATATGAATACTGCAAATTCCAAGGACTTTCAGAGTGTGTATCAGTGTTTGCCGGCCCCGTGGTGTAGGGTTAGCGTGCTTGCCTCTTACCCGGAGGCTCTTGGTTCGATTCCCGGTCAGGACAGGGATTTTTACCTGCACCTGAGAGCTGGCTGAGGTCCACTCAGCCTACGTGATTAGAATTTGGGAGCTATCTGACGGTGAGATAGCGATCCCGGTCTCGAAAGCCAAGAATAACGGCCGAGAGGAATCGTCGTGCTGACCACACGACACCTCGCAATCTGCATGCCTTCGGGCTGAACAGCGGTCGTTTGGTAGGCCAAGGCCCTTCAAGGGCTGTAATGCCATGGGGGAGGGGGATTTTATCAGTTTTTACCACCTGATTTTCAATTACAAATACTCTCCATAGTGAATTTAAAACTTTAATTGGGCCAACTAGTCATAGTGGAAGAACTTTCATCTTTATTTCATTATTCTCACTTATTTAATTTAATAACTTTTTCTTTTTTTGCCCAAGAAACGAACAAGTCAACATCATCAAGTGATAGGTTCTGAATAGTTTGATAGGTGTCCAAATTACGTACGTGAGCTTGCATGCGGAAGATAGTGTGTTCGAACCCCACTGTCGGCAGCCCTGAAAATGGTTTTCCGTGGTTTCCCATTTTCACACCAGGCAAATGTTGGGGCTGTACTTAAAATAAGGCCACGGCCGCTTCCTTCCAACTCCTAACACTTTCCTATCCCATCACCGCATTGGACCTATCTGTGTCAGTGCGACGTAAAGCAACTAGGAAAAAAAATACAAATAACGTACAATATCATTGACTCCATAACGTAGTTAAAGCTAGTTTTTGCAATGGAACTATACTGAATTTACGGCAGCTAAACTAAATATCGTTCATGCAGAGTATCAGACGGACTAAGCTTCAGAAAGAAAGTGCTTTCTTTAATCCGAGAATAGATTTAGCACCTGTGTATACTATTCGTTCTTAAATGGAGGCAATTTCCTCTAAATTTAGCCTTCTCTGTCACAATGAATAAGTCACCACCATAAACATTAAAGTTGGGATAAATCTCCCCCTCCAGTGTTTTGGACAGTTGTATGTAGCTTTCCCATATAGTTGTACAACTCCTACCTGCAACTGCCCAAAATATGGTTTGTAAGGATATATTACATTACCCGTTTTTATTCCATTCGAATGCGGGATAAAACCTCAAAATTGTAACTTTTATTCATAAGATATATTAAGAGTCCATTTTGAATTTCCAGTTACTTTATAGATAGTAATTTCGACTGTCGAACACAGGCATGCGTACTAGTAATATAATAAAACCATCCGCCTCTGTGGTGCAGTAGTTAGAGTGAGCAGCTGCCACGAAATGTAAAATGTGGTACGTTGTCTGGAACTGTAACGGAGTCCACTCAGTCTCGGGAGGTTAAATTAATAGAATGAGATTGATTCCCACCTCAGCCATCCTCGAAGTGGTTTCCCGTTGTTTCCCCACTTCTTCTCCAGGCAAATTCTGGGATGGTACCTAACTTAAAGCCACGGCCGCTTCCTTCCCTTTTCCTTACCTACCCCTTTCAATCTTCCCATCCCCCACAAGGCCCCTATTCAGATGTACTGATAATTAATCTATGAATAGTGAAATGTTTTCCTTCTCTTCCAAAGTACGGTGTAATTGACTTGCGTGGTATTCGAACTAGGTCATCGATATTATTCCTCCCTAACAGTCAATGATCGTCCACTTCACGGTAGATCCATAACAATAGCTGTTTAAACAAAACGTTTCTTCAAATTTCTCTTCATTTAACACCAAATTATGTCAGCTCAAATTCTATCACCAACGCTGTGTTTTTATGTGCTTCCACTAATATTGTAGCTCTCATGATTTCCACACGCGCCATTCGTTTGTTCACTTTATGACAGCTCTACTTGTGTTTATGCATGAACAAGTTTGAAAAATGGCACTGAATTTTGGAGGAAAGCTGCTTCAGTCCCACCCAATACATATGAATTAATATGCTGGGAGAATTTCAATAAGTGAACACTTATTGTCTGTACTAATATTATAAAGAGGAAAAATTTGTTTGTTTGTAACGAATAGACTCAAAAACTACTGAACCGATTTTTAAAATGTCTTCACCTATAGAAAGGTACATTGCCAGTGAGTAACATGGGCTGTATTTTATTTTCAAAACAATTCGAGGTGGGGGCACGGAGGGGAGATATAAAAATAATATGCTAATATAGGCAAAATATCGAATTTGTCGTGTAAGGACGAGACAAAGCTCAATTTAATCCTCTTGACGCAAATAACACAACTCGGTAAGCCCTACGGGCCAGAAAAACCATGTTTTAAGGTCCTAAAACCAACCGTTATGGAGATATTGGCACCACACTACCCCTGCTCCAGGAACTAGGAATCGGACAAAAGAAATGAACTGCCGTAACCATGGCAATGTCAGCTCCAGGATTCTAGATCAGCGAGATTATGAATGTACATTTGGGCATAGCTGCCAACCAAAATAATCTAAAACTTGAAATCAAACACATCTAAATAATTCTACAACTACATAATATATCGTAATATAACAATCTTTAAGTCAAAAAGGAATTCTATAAAAATTCACTTCGCCCATAACTAACTGGTAATGCAAATCTTAAAGGTAAATATTCAGAAACTATCCGGGCAACGCCGGGTACTACAGCTAGTGTTTAATATTTCCTTTTATATTTTTATATGAATGATGTAGTCGGATAGATTTTCTTATCTCCAAGAAATCAATTTGTCTCGGTCTGCATAAAACCAACGATCTTGGAGCACTAGAACATGGCACGCTAACCCCTTGAAAAACCTGTGTCGGCTACCTCCCACAAAATTTGTTCTCAAATTGTAATCCCTCCACATTTGCTAATAGATCTCTCTATTTACGCTACACTGTTATCAAGACATCCTCTGTGAAACCTTTACAGTCACTAGTCGAGTACGTTTTCGGTAGTCGCTTTGGAATGTGACCACGTTCTGATTCAAATAGAACTTTGCCTTCTCCACATCACTCGAGCAGTACCACCAACATTCTGGACTGAACACAACACAGGCCTGTTCTGAGGAATGTCCCTCAATACTTATGGGTTAGTCGGCAACAGAGAAACTTCTATCTTTGTCGTAAAGTAATTTATTGCAGGGCGATGTTGTCCCACCGCAAGACGAACCCATAAAACTTGCGATCTTGGCAGTTCTCCCTGTGCGTCCGTGAGCATCGTAAAATATAATCATAACACATTGAATGAAATACTCAAGTCGGAGACCAGACAGAGTGCGCCAAGATTTCTGTGTTACTACAGTATTCTGAAAAAAAAACTGAAACGTATTACGGATATTATTCGTAATGAGTAATGTTTTAGTACCTAAATTGTGTCAAGTGCATACATTTTTATCGTTGAAAACATATCTTAGCATAAAAAGTACGGGGTCACTGTAGGCCTCAAATTGTTAACTTAAAACTAATTATTAAACTTAAAATTAATTTCCCCAATTTTGCCGAAATTTGAAGGGGTAAAATGCGCGGAAAGTTTTCAGATTGTGAGTCTTGGATAGCTCTATCAAAGTAAAAAAAGTAAATTTCGAAAATCACTTCCGGCCTAAGTGCAGTTCCGAAAAAAAAACAGCCTAAAATGGCCTGTTTCTTTACTCATTCGCGATTTGATTCAAATTCTAGGCAAATTAACTTATTTACATACTTCTTCCTGTAATGTGTTCCTTGGTTCAATTGCCTCAGCCTTTTTTCGATTATTTTGAAAAATGTCCACGCCGTATGTAGTTATGAGGGCTTCAATTAAACTCTGTATTGACTCACATTAGCGCTTGTAATGGAAGAAAAAGGCAAACTGATAATCTATCCGACCGGATAACGACGAATAAGGAAAGGGCTGTAATTTCTAAGAATAAATAAAGAATATATTCTCACACTCCATAATATTTTATTTACCTAAAAATTGTAGCTCATATCCCTAGAATGTTTTTAACATTTAGCCGCTTGCCTGAAGGATTTTTTATTTGACGTTGTGAATGCTGACTGGTATCGTAATTGCACCCTTATCACAGCCACCACAGTTCGAATCCCGGTCAATGCGTAGAAAAGTGTTGATATCCTAAGTTACGTCAATGTAGTAGTTTCAGGTAAAACTAACGACCTGAAACTGTTGAAGTCGTCATTAGACATCAGAGTTTTAGGCAGTAATAGGATAGAAGGCAAACTTACTGAAGCGAGTAACAAGTATACACAACTGCACAACAGTTGTGCTACGCGCTTTGCATGAATATTGGGGGCAAGGTCCATCTTAACATCTGGAACATTTGTTACTCTCATTATACCGAAGAAATGGGCTAGACGGCCCTTCCTAATAATCAAATTAGTTTGCATTATAACCTGTTACAGCCTAATAATTCGACGTCTAGTTATCATGAAGGGGAATAGTTGAATCCTTGAATACCACCGCCATGAAGGCTGGACTAGGTTAGCCGAGAAAAATAAGCGACGGTGCCATAATATGGGAAACCAGGCATGATGAAGAGTGATGTAGTTTGGCACTGCTTTTGTCATTGAACCAGAAAGTACTATTTCAGCAATATTAACCAGGTCTCTTACACGCACTGTTCGTTCTCTAAATGCCATTACGCATCATAACCAATGCCTCAAGAGCATATATTCCGTCGGAAACGTAAACGATACTGAGAGCGAAAGGAGTGATAGCCGAGTGGCATGGACTCTGGCTTCTCACCAAGGCTGCCATGGTTTGATTCCTGGCGAAAGCATGTGAGAATTTTGTAAAGGATTTCGGATTCCACGTAAGATTGGAGGTTCTGCGGTTATGAACGCAAAATTAACAGTCCGTAAAACTACAAGCATGCTCTGCTTTTGGAAACTGAAACTTCAGAAGAAGCTACTTCTGACATGAATATGCCTTATGGCTGGGTCATCGGAAATTAGTGTAGTGTAACACGACAAAATATGTAACGAAAGTGACTTCATAAAAGTCGCTACCGTAAGCCTTGGTCGCCAAAGATGCTGCGGCTGTGGATTTGTATAAATGGAGTGTGTTGAAATCGAAAGTGTACCGTTAGTGATGTCACGTCTGGCTCCATGGCTAAATGGTTAGCGTGCTGGCCTTTTGTTAAAAGGATCCCGGGTGCGTTTCCCGGCAGGGTCGGGAATTTGAACCACAATTGGTTAATTTTGCTGGCACGGGGGCTTGGTGTATGTGTCATCATCATTTATTCCTCATCACGACGCGCAGGTCGCCTACTGGAGTCAGATCGGAAGACCTGCATCTGGGGTGCCTAACTTGTCCTCGGAAACTCCCTGCACTAAAATCCATACGTCATTTAATTTCACTTTATTGAAGAAATATTAGTCGTCACCGTAGAATTTCATCGCCAAAGATGCTGCGGCTGTGGATTTGTACAAATGGAGTGTGTTGAAATGGAAAGTGTACCGTCAGTGATGTCATATTAGTCATTATCGTAGGCCTTGGTCTCCAAAGGTGCTTCGGCTACAAGTTAAGTTCCTTTGGCGCAGAGTTGCAGTTCTCCTTGGTAGAGCATTGGGTTTCATTTATTGAAATATATATTCATGATCATTAGCTTTTCGCAAAGGGAAACATTTCTTTTCGGACAGATACAAAACATTATCTGTCCTGAAATAGCAACGGGCTTGTGAGGAAATGACAGACTGCTGAAAGCAGCAGCTTGCGACAGATGCTGCGGTTGAAGTGAACTAACAAAAGTCATGGATGTTGTGTGTTGTTGTAGATTTTCCTTGATTCAAATAAATGCGCATGCGTGTAACTTATCACGGCCATTATATATCACTAAATTTCGTGGAGGCTGGTGGGAGCTAATGATAGGTACAATTGGAGAAGTTCCTTGGAAGTTCTCACCAGATGAAGAGGGATTTAACATTGTTCTAAACAGCGTCAAAGACACCCTCAGTATTCACAAAGGAATTCCTGTCATATTCGCATTTTCTGAATGGCTAAAATTTAACAAAGATCCTCATCGAACCAGAAACAAACTAAAAGTAAGATTTTACTAAAGAAAGCAGAGTATTACTGAAGGTTTTACGTCCCACTAACTTCTATTACAGTGTTCGGAGCCATTGAGGTGCCGTAAATTTATCCACAGGAGATTTTTACCTAATGGTAAATTCAACGTCATGACGTTGACGTATTAGGAGCACTTTGGAATAACATCGGACTGAACCGGCATCGAACCCCTAAACTTGAGTTCATAAAGACAAGGCACTACCGTCTGAGCAACTCATCCCGGTAATATTAAGATAGGAGTAAATGAAACCCATTAAATCATGACGAACTATAGAGTAAGTATTTAGTGAAGGATTTCCTTATACACCACGTTCCTTGAACAATTCCTTTTTGCATCTTTAAGAATGGCAAATCGTCGAACTCTTGACATTATAACTGGCCATAGCTGAAAACTGTATGTGGTAAATAGAGACCTACACGTTCCAGCGTTTCCCCTTGAGCTTTACTGACCGTGATACATAATGTCATGCAAATTAGATATTGGCGTCTCTTTAAAGAAAATGGAAGTGTTTTAATGGATGGTCTCAAAATAGAGCTCAGTGAAAAATTGACATGTTGAAATACTAGTACTTACTAGGGATTAGAGCTCTCTATCCGAAGTACAGCTGAATAGGAAGACGCCTGGCTGCGTATGCGTACATGTCGCGTCCTTCTCACGCTCGCGCCGTATGCCTCTGCGCTTTCACGGTCCCGGTGGCCTTGATGTAGTAGCGAGCGACGTAGCCAATGATAATTCAACATTATTCTTTTATCATTTAAAAATGTACCGCCGCATGTTTTTTCCTTTCAAAGGCACTACAAATCTACAGACCAAGAGCTTTCATTAGAGTGCTTTAGTAAGTCAGTCCGTTCAGCCGTTCTCACAAATCCAGTGAAACAAGTAACAGCTTAGAATTTTTTTAATAGATAGACATTACCCCTGTTTTGTTTTCTTTTAGAACAACAATAATCGGTATCACCGCTTTATACAAGTTGATGGTTCGGAAAGATTTTCTGCTAGGCTAAAACCGGTTAAATCACTGCAATTCTGTACTACTCGTCCCCTTTGCTGTGTGTGTGTGTGTGTGTGTGTGTGTGTGTGTGTGTGTGTGTGTGTGTGTGTGTGTGTGTGTGTGTGTGTGTGTGTGTGTGTGTGTGTGTGTGATTTAGGTACGAGTAGAAATTATCTTCTTCCATTTTCCCACTAATAGAATTTGCTTTAAAATCTCGTATGAAATTATTTAGTTTGTTTTCCTGGTTGAACCGTGTTGTCGTTTTCTGTACATTACCTACAGTTTTTCGACGTTTCGAATACATTGCAGTACTCTTTAGTAGTATAATTGGACAGTTCTGCCGCCTCCTCCTCCTCCCGCGGGAAATTTTAATTTTGGCGGGAGATTAGAATTTTGACGGGATATTTGAATTTTGGCGCGAGATTTGAATTTGTAAACAAAGCCACGTGCTTTTTGACAACTGTCATCGACAACAACGCATTTCTAACCTCACTGCTGCCATCTTGACGGGCCTAAACCTCAGTGGTACCAACTTAACCTAACTAGCGCGAGGTAAACAAATCCACGTGCTTTTTGACAGCCACGGGCTTTTTGACAGACAACAACGTATCGCAAACCTCAGTGCAGCCATCTTGACGGACCAAAACCTTAGTGGTACCAACTTAACCTCACTAGCGCGAGATAAACAAATCCACGTGTTTTTTGACAGCCACTTGCTTTTTTGACAGCTGTCATCCGCCATCTTTAAACTACAGAGCACCGTGTTGCCCTCTTTATCGCAGTAGCTGCAAATTCGACACCTGTCATCGGCAGTGCTGCTATCTTGGCGGGCCTAAACCTTAGTGCTTCCAACTTAACCTCACTAGCGTGAGATAAACAAATCCACGTGCAGCTGTCATCCGCCATCTTTATTCCATAGAGCACAGTGCTGCCCTCTTTAGCTACTTACCTTTGAAATGTGGTACGTCACAGCTGTCATCCGCCATCTTGCATCGCAAACCTCAGTGCTGCACTCTTTAGCTAGATACCTTTGAAATGTAGAGGCGTTAATTTGAAAAATTCTTTATGCTCTTGTTTGGAAACAAACCTATGCGATTTTCTGACAGCTATCATCCGCCATCTTTAATCCAGAGAGCACCGTGCTGCCCTCTATGTGGTGGTGGTAAATTCTACGCGCTCTTGTTTGGAAACAAACCCATGTGCTTTTCTGACAGCTATCAACCGCCATCTTGCGTCACAAACCTCAGTGCTGTACTCTTTAGCTAGATACCTTTGAAATCACTGCAATTCTGTACTACTCGTCCCCTTTGCTGTGTGTGTGTGTGCGTGTGTGTGTGAGTGTGTGATTTAGGTACGAGTAGAAATTATCTTCTTAACATGTGATCCGGTACAACATGTTAGGGGATACCTTTGTTCTGAGAACATTAGATTGAAAAATAGCAAGACTAGAATCGAACACTGTACTCGATACAGCATGTGATTAGAACATTGTTTGATGTGTTCAGAGCAAAAGTACAACTTCAATGATTTACCTAGTGTAAAAATCAAAAACACACACTGTGCACATATCGCATAGCTAACTCGGCAACACTTCAAATGATTTGCTTAGTGCGAAAATAAAAAAAATCTATACCGCGTAGCTAACTCGTTCACCGCACTGCTAAGACGCTTAGTAATTGCAAATACACTGATATATGTCATACGAAAATCAAGAAAGCACACTGCGTAGCCAACTCGCTCGGTCACTCGCTTAGTAATTGCAACGCGACTAGAACACTGATACACGTTACTCTTTTTTTCTCGAAACACACACACACACGGATAAGAATGTTGCGAGATACTACATACTTACATGTTTAAAAAAATAGGGGGGTGAAAAAATCATAAATTATATGTACACATGTTGTCTCCTCCAAGTTGTAAGACGAAATAGACGCAGTACTGCGAGTTTCCGCTATAGCTGGCGAACGGAAGTAGCATGATATCTCAGCAAAAAAAAATAATAATACGCGTGAGCTTGCATACACGCAAGTCAGACACAATGATGGATACCGCGATTCAAATCCTGGCAACTTATGCCGTCAGGAAGGGCATCCGGCTAGATCATGTAATTACACGTTATGACGATCGCGCAGGTCCCTCGCCTAGCATTTGCTATTTGTCACGGCTTCCGACAGTAGGAGTTCGAACCCGCTATCTTCCGAAGTAGCGAGAATGATTGCGGGTACAAGAGTGTTGAGGGTGATTTATTTGTCGATGACAGCTGTCAAAAAGCACGTGGCTTTGTTTACAAATTCAAATCTCGCGCCAAAATTCAAATCTCCGGCCAAAATTCAAATCTCCGCCAAAATTCAAATTTCCCGCGGGAGGAGGAGGAGGCGGCAGAACTGTCCAATTATACTACTCTCTTTGTCAAGGCGACTTAAATACCCCTACTCGATCCGAGATAATCAATTGAATGATTGCTGCCTGGATGACTGATTACCTCTGATCGAGTAGGGGTATTTCAGTCGCCTTGACAAAGAATACTGCAGTGTATTCGAAACATCGGCAAACTGTATGTAATACACTGAAAACAACAACACGGTTCAACCCGGAAAACAAACTAAATAATTCTACACACCGTGGAAGCTTCACCTCTCATATGTAATTAAATATTTTTAAAATTAAGTATGGTAAGCTAATAATGGTTATTCATTTATTTCAGAACCATTGAACGGATCTTATGGAATATTAGAAGAAATATTCTGTTGGTGCATGTCCATAGATGTGACACAATGAAGAAGGAAACAATGAGAACCACTATTCAGGTAGAGGATTTCTTGTATTTAATGACCTCAGTGAAGAACTGATATGTTGAAAGATACTACTTAATAGAAAATATATTTTATCACAATAATTGTCCAGTTAAATGTTCAACTAATTTCAGAATACATTTTAAATCTATCTTAATGAATTTTACAAAAATATAATTCTCATTTAGATAAAAAGAACTATGTTTTATTCGGTAATTTAGTATAATAACTAGAGGACAAGAGCACTCCACGTTATTCGTTATAAATAGGTAAAATAACGATTCTTTATAATTATGAAACTGCTCTGTGCGCTTCTTGGGTACTTCGTTAAATGTTTATGTTTAGAATGTATAATACCAGATAATTATGTGAGAAGTAGAATTCTTTGTTGTGACGTTGTTTGATATTTTACGAATTATTTCGTACTTTTAGAGTTATTCTTGTGTGTTTAGTTTAAAGTTTTAGATTACTCTTTTCGCGTGGAGCTTTGACCTTGTGGCGGCCCAGATTGTCTGGGAAGTAGCTGTTGATCCTTTTAAATAAATGATAAAAATAAGTGATAAATGTATGTATTTACGTGTCCGGCTATAAACATGATGTACATGATTCCAATTGTCATTGGCACTGTCACCAATCAACCAAGCGAACGAGAAAAATTTTGAATTCAAACCCAATCACGGTCATTTTGGAAATTTTCTTTTTCACCACTTCTGATGCCTATGCCGATGGAGGCTGAACATGAACTTAAACAGCATCCAGAGTATCACTGTTTATCTCATCGGCCCCAAAAATTATGGGAATAAGTATGGATTTGATAATAATATTGGTCATATTGGATTCCTTTTACGTTCCACAACCTCCCAACCCCCAATTATAGCGTGGCTAGCGGTATCTTGTCTCGACAGTATATTTTTCCGGATATATACTATATATATGAGCATATAGATCTCCAGAACGGCATCACGCCACCCTCTCACCGCTGGGTTACGTGGTTCCAATCCCGGTCACTCTATGTGAGATTTGCGTTGAACAAAGCCTAGCAGGGACAGTACATTTTTCCTGGTACTCCTGTTATTCATGTCATCTTTCATTCCAGCAACACTCCCAATATCATTTCATTTCATCTGCAAATCGGAATCGGCAGCCGGCACAATTCCTATCCACGTTGCTTGATGGGGCTTCATACATTCCATTCCTGACCCAGTCGAATGACTGTAAACAGGCTTTGGATTCCCTAAAAGAGTTCATCCTTTCGGATATTGGCCATAGTGGGTTTAGTGACTAGGCCAAAGCTAGAAATGTGCATAGAGCTGAACTTTATTTCCATACTTCATGGAAATATCAGACTGCAGCTTCGAAATTTTGAAGCAAGTAAAATAAATTTTTAATTAATCGAAATCGACTTTCAACTTATTAACTCGTGTTACGTACATTTAAGACGTATAGAAGAGATGTGAAGTACAGAATAAAAATGGCCAATCGGACACCAGTGGGATCCGAACACACAACCTTCCGATTTCGCGTCGGTTGCTCTACCAATTGAGCTATGGTGGCATATGTCATCCGTGTTCTGTTGGAAACCGTCTAAGCTACAGGCAGCTTATATTCGATTCCCGGCTCTGCCACGAAATTTGAAAAGTGGTACGAAGGCTGGAACGGGATCCACTCAGCCTCGGGAGGTCAACTGAGTAGAGGTTGGTTTGATTCCCTCCTCAGCCATCCTCGAAGTGGTTTTCCATGGTTTCCCACTTCTCCTCCAGGCAAATGCCGGGATGATACCTATCATAAGGCTACGGCCGCTTTCTTCCCTCTTCCTTGTCTATCCCTCCCAAACTTCCCATCCCCCGCAAGTCCCCTGTTCATCATAGCAGATGAGGCCGACTGGGCGAGGTACTGGTCATCCTCCCCAGTTGAACCACCGACCCAGAGTCCGAAGCTCCAGGACACTGCCCTTGGGGCGATAGAGATGGGACCCCTCGCTGAGTCCGAGGGAAAAACCAGATAAAGAAGAAGGAGAATTTCTAAACAATAAAACATGGAAGATATTTAAAATAAATACTTAGACGTGAGCTTCCTGCAAATATGCACTAAAGTTGTAAATTTGGACAAACTTGAACAATGAAGTGTATTTAATCATTCCAAATATCCCGATTCTTAAAGACATGACAAAATTTTAACTGCAGCTATTGAAAAGACATGTATTTAGATATAAATCCCATCCCTCTTTGTTATTAATTTCTCAAGATGCTCGCTAACATCATCGCTTGAGGGACTAGTGTCTATTAACGAAACACAAACATCCTGCGCTTTCCTGCTCGCCGTCTGTGTAAAATTGAAAGAGAGATAATGGGCTGATTATCTACTGTAAAGTAATAAATCTGTACATTGTTTAGCTTTCAAGAATATGTTGCTAATGGCTGATCATTTTCGCGGAGCTCGAGCGAAGTGAGCATTACATTAAACCTAGCTGGAGTTTCAGAGAACAAAAGAAGAACGAAGTGTTTCCAGCAGACTCCTGCTGTGGCACTGATTGTGCTCGTTGTGGCGGCTGGCTTGGTGACGTTCCACACCAGCTATCGCACCTTGATGCAATTATCGCGTCAGTAATAAGAGACCACCCTCATGCCAAAATGTTACATCATCCTTTATTTTTTAAATGTTTTGGTTTAATTAATTTAATTAATATAGTGTGTTCACAAAAATATGGTAAGTAATCGGAGGGGTGGATAGAGCGCCCCGTAACAATGCAAAAATTCCCTGTGAACATATGTCCTGCGATTGATCATTCACGAGTTAGACTCTACAACTTTAATGTTAAGTATTAGTAACAGCTTTGCCGGCACCACAGTGTAGGGGTAGCGTGCCTGCCTCTTACTCGAAGTCCCCGGGTTCGATTCCCGGAAAGGTCAGGGATTTTTACCTGGATCTGAGGGCTGGTTCGTAGTCCACTCAGCTTACGTGATTACAGTTGAAGAGATATCTGGCGGTGAGGTGGCGGCCCTGGTCTAGAAAGCCAAGAATAACGACCAAGAAGATGCGTTGTGCTGACCACACAACACCTCGTAATCTGAAGACCTTCAAACTGAGTAGCGGTCGGTTGGTGGGCCATGGCCCTTCCGGTCTGTTGCACCATGGGGTTTGGTTTATTAGTAATTGCCTTACCTAGCATATCGCATTTTAAGTAACCGGGCGAGCAGGCCGAGTGGTTAGGGGCGCGCGGCCTCACGTTTTCACATATTTCTCAAAGATGTGGATTTCAGTGATATTTTGTAGGGGCCGTACTCTATTCGGTGCGCGCCCGTCCGTGTAACTTCACACGGCGCGCCAACCGGAGGGTCAATTAATTGCAATGTATTCGGAAATTTATTGAACATCTCGCTTGGTAAATTATTTTAATCCCTAGCTCCCCTTCCAATAAACGAACATTTGCCCCAATGTCTACACATACATTCCAACTTGATCTTATTGTGTTTTTCCTACTTTAAAAAACTCCACGCAAACTTATTTTTCTACTAACAACACTGACAGCTCAGAACATACCATTTAGTCGAGCAACTTGTCTCCTTTAACCAAAGTATTCCCAGCCCAGACTTTGCAAAATTTCTGTAACGCTACTCCTTTGTCATAAATCGCTCAGAAAAATCGAGCTGATTTTCTTTGGATTTTCTTAGTTCTCGAAACAAGTAATTCTGGTAAGGGTCTCGTGCTCTGGAACCTTACTGTAGTTGAGACCTCACCAGGGACTTAAGTTCCCGCTCCCTTACATCCTTGTTATAACTCCTAAACACCCTCAAAACCATATGCGGAGATCTCTAGCGTTTATTTTCAAGCCCGTTTATGCGATTAACCCTATGAACATCTTTTCTTATATTAACACCTAGGTACTAGAAACTTCCACCGCCGGGCTGAGTGGCTCAGACGGTTAAAGCGCTGGCCTTCTATCCCCAACTTGGCAGGTTCGATCCTGGCTCAGTCCGGTGGTATTTGAAGGTGCTCAAATACGACAGCCCCGTGTCGGTAGATTTACTGGCACGTAAAAGAACTCCTGCGGGACTAAATTCGGGCACCTCGGCGTCTCCGAAGACCTTAAAAAGTAGTTATTGGGACGTAAAGCAAATAAAATTATTATTATTATTGTAACTTCCACCCCCATCAACACAGTAATTAAAAACTGAGAGGAGTTTTCCTATGTTACATATACATTTCGAATTTCTGATGGCTACTTTATCTCGGATGAGCTGTATAACAACCTTTTTCTTTTTAGGTTTCAATTTAATCTACTTGTATAACTGTATGCTCGTCTGTTCGCCTACGGAATTATCATGCCTAATCTACTGGAGTGATTAGCATGGAAAGTGGCATGAATGCACAAAGAAAACTAGTCTGCAAATTATTACGATATTCCTAACAGGGACTCCTAAAAGTTTCTTTATAAATTTCTGTTAAACGTAGCTTTTCCAAGGAAATATGTATACAACGTAAATTATATTCTCTTACAAGTTTTAAAAGAAGAATTGTTTTTTCTATGATTAATGTAAAGGGAGGATAGTTGTTCTTTTGTACTTCCTCTTAAAATAATACGTTATACCAGTTTCTTCTGTTTTCAGCAATTACCAAAAGGTTTCGACTCTCTAGTAATGTTCTACAAGAAATGCCCACTGCAATTTTCAGAGATTCACTCCAAATGGTACAAAATCATCTGTGTAATATAAAAGTGATTTGATTAAATATAACTCATCGTGTGGGGGGGGAGGGGAGGGTGACTGCCCGAAAATTCATAAACATTGCATCACTTTAAACATTTCCAATGAAGATTAATTAAATATATTGTCTTATTGTCCTTATGGATTAATCAGTAGACTGAACCTTCGTGGTTCCTCGGTATTCTCAGTGGATTTTCTCTCATACTCAACTGCGAATACAACAGCAGCTGGTCTGTATGTTCAGTACTCACCCACATTCACCTCTACTTCAGAAGGAGGAACTGTCGAAGACTCCATCTAATACGGAAAGGAATTTTAATGCACTTTCTTGCAAAATATGTTGCTACCTAAGAGTATTCACTGTCACTTAATGTGAAATTGGACTGAAATGAAAAGGGTGGGAGGATACTATGATAACCACAAGAGCAATTCTAAAATACAATAGTACTAAGTTATACAAGAGAATGTTAAATTTCATATATGGTGGAAGGAAGTTCATAAGAAACATCAAGGCAAGACCAGCCGCGTTTCTTCATTATACCCTTGGTGCAGACATCGCTCACAAACTTTCAAAGGGCATTAAACATCAAAAGAGCACTGCGCGCTCCTCGTAATACATGCTTCAAAGAACGTTGACTTTGGGGAGGTTCCTCTCTTGGCAGCAATTACAACAACCTACAGCGAAATATGTGTCTCACTGTAGAACACTGTAGAACTCTTAGTTTATTTGGCTTGTCTCTTGTCTATAAACATTCCACGACATTAACTATCTTTAAACACAGCAAATACACCGAAACTATTTGATTGCTCAGGATAAATGTAATGATAATTTGAGAAACACACATAACACACATAACATTCTGCAAGTAAGATAAGATAACACCCATCTCGCATAATATGACACCACAGATCCAGGAGAGGGTACGGTTTAATGCAAACGTATGTTTTGATACACGAAATATACATATTGAAGTATCAAAATTGAAGTGAAAGCACAAATGAAGAATAAGGTGACCGGAAAATATAATTAACCAAAATTTAATACTTGTAAGAGATATAGCAGTTAAACAGAGGAAGAATGGCCTGAAAGAGGTATTGGAAGCATCATTGTAAGAAACGAAACTTATCGGTCAAGCTATAGATATCCATTACATACCCAGGAGAAATGACACCCTTTTTCGCAGAGTGAAGGACACCACAGTAGACATCCTTAGTCCCTCAACACCACGCCCGACTCCTGAAATAAATATTAAAATTAGCTGTTATTGTGCAAGTAAATAATATTATACCGAGCAAAAGGCTGAGCGCTTTAGGTCACGTAGCTGTTAGCTTGCATTTCGGAGATAGTGGGTTCGAAGCCCACTGTCTGCAAACTTGAAGATACTTTCCCGTCGTTTCGCATTTTCACACCAGGCTGTACTTTAATTAAGACCACGGTCGCTGTTCTTTTCACACTTCTATCCCTTTCCTGCCCCATCGTCCAGCTCCATGGCTAAATGGTTAGTGCGCTGTCCTTTCGTCACAGGGGTTCCGGGTTCGATTCCCGGCAGGGTTGGGAATTTTAACCATAATCAGTTCATTTCGCTGGCACGGGAGTTGGGTGTATGTGTCGTCTTCTTCACCATTTCATCCTCATCAAGACGCGCATGTCGCCTACGGGAGTCAAATAAAAATACCTGCATCTGGTGAGCCGAACTTGTCGTCGGGCACTCCGGGGACTAAAAGCCATACGCATTTCACTTCATTCTTGTCCCATCGTTGGCATAAGACATATTTGTGTCGGTGCGACCTAAAGCAAATTTGTATGTTAAAAATGTAGATAAATACAGGTGCACGGCAAGTTGATGGCTTGTCGCCAATTCTGTTCAACTGTATCCTAGAGAGAATAGCAGAAATATGGAATGAAGAATTAAAAGAATACACAATTTCCCCAATAACGTTTGGGAGCAAAAACAAAGGTGTTCATATTAGTTGCCTGGGATATGCGTACAATTTTTCTATATTTTCAGCGAACCTGAAAGATACAACAACACGAACCAATCTAATGAAAAAAGTAGTCTGCAAAATAGGCTTGATAATCTCTGTAGAAAAAGAGCAAAAGTTATTATGAACATAAAAGGGCTACAAAATGTTGAATCACTCAAATAGATAAAGTAAAAGAAATGCAAGTACATGCGAGAAATAGTTCAAGAAAATTGTTTAGGAAAAACATTCTGTAGAAGAAAGGTTGCACCAGATGTAAACAGCCTATGAAACCACTAAGAATTTTTACAAGAAATGTTTGTCTAAAAACAGTGGTCAAACTAGACTGGCTTTAAGTAAGTGAATGTCTAGAGCTAAACATTAGTTCAGATAAAATGGAAGTACTAGAAAGGAGAATCATGAGGAAACTCTTAGGTAGAGTGAAAATAACAGAACAATGGAAATTAAGAAGCAATAAGGAAATATACGAAAATATATAAAATACAACAGAAACAATAAGAAAAATAAGATTGTACTTCATTTGACATATTTCTAGAATGGATGACGATAGATTGACAAAACACATATTCAAGTACCTTTGGGAGAAAAAATCAAAACGAGCTGTATACAAGAGGTCAAGAAATATTTTGAAAGAAATAAAATAAGAGAAGAGGAAATTATAGAAAGGGAGATTTTAAAAAAGAAAGTTTTAAGAATGGAAAGATTTCAAGGAAGAATGAAAAGTAAACCTGGTCCAAAAGATAGGTGGTATGGCGACGATGAAATAGGAAATAGGTCCATAACTTGTCTGATGTGAAAATGGAAAACCACGGGAAACTATCTTCAGGGCTGCCGATAGTGGGGTTCGAACCCGCTATCTCCCGAATTCTAGCTGATAAGTCGCGCGACCATTTCCTCGGCCATCGTAAAGAAGAATATTTTTTTTGAAAATGCTGAGATTATATGCAGTTGGAAATTAAGATAATTTTCTGCTGACTTGTATAAAGAGCGAAGCCGGCGATAGTCTTGAGTCAGTCTTAAGTGAGTAACGAGCTGTCTGGGAGTCCGTAAGACAGTCTTGACTATGCGACGTGCGGTGAGCAGCGAAGTGAAATGTTCTGGGAATGAGAATGCGCTGTGAGAGGCAATTTTGGAGTGCAGGTGGTTAACGGGCCAGAGGGCTGTGTGTTCGATTATGTAGACACGGGTGAATGTGTAAGTACTAGTTTAATAAATTTAGTCGATACCCGCCAGAGTAGGTGTGTTTTTAGTACTCGGCCCGAAGACTGGTTGGATATCCAACAGCTACCATAGACAGTCTAGGCATTGCTTAACTAATTTTTCCCGGTTGTTTCAGCGCATACCGTATTTTCAGGCTCTCTATTCACGTTTCCCAGTGATTAACAAAAGAAACCAAAATCATACTTCAACTGCTGGTACTATCTAGCGTCCTCTGACAATATTCTCTGACGCTTCCGCATTTTATTGTTTTTTCACAGCAAGAATAACACAGAAGACATAATTGGATGAATCTGAAATCTAAATTATAATAGGTTGGTACATTTTATGCGCTAACTTGATGTACAGGTAGTTACTCGTATTACTTCCATGTTTCAAAAGTACTTTGTCAAAAGGCTGGCCAAGTTATATTTGATTGATTTATTGATTCTTTCAAACTGAAACCGTGGTAATTAAGGTATTCTTTGAAGATGTTGATTTGAGCTAATGATTCTAATATGATTGTTGAAATAAAAACACTAAAATACTGGTACTCTTACGAGCAAAACATCTTCGTGGAAAAGAACTGTCAACCTCAATTCGGAACTTATCCAGGTAGATGTAACGGAAATGCCAAGCGAGAGTGAATATTGGACGTCAGATGTATCTTCCAGAATTGATTCAGGTGATGTCTACTTCATAATAGTTACACCCAGGTTTCCGATAACCAAGTTCTTCCAGGGACAAGTTCTCCTCAACAGTCATTTTCAGAGGTTGAAGATAACGATCAGAATATTGAAGAAGTGAATGACAAGATCAGTTGGAACAAGAATCATGTTCCTGTGCTTAATAATAATTGTGGGAGAAATTCCTTTGGTAAATTATCGTTTCCTAAATTGTAAAAATAATTGTTACTTGTAAACTTAAGTTGTTATGACTTACTGTCTTCACCATATCAGTAGGTCAGTGATAGCCGTCAAAAATATAGTAAGTGCTTGACAATGACTTCAGAGTGTTCCTACCGTTCTAGGGTGGATGAAGAGTAACAAGAAGTAAATATAATACTTATTTGCCAGTTAGATGCATTAATATGATAAGTAAAAGGTCTAGATGTATTAAATCAGGAGTGAAGTAGCTTGCGGTTGCCTTCTCCATCGAGTCAGAACGTACCATTATGCAAGGTGAAGCGAAATTCGCGCACTCGGGCGTCCCAGCGCGACTCCTCACATGCCAGCAATAAAAAATTGTCTCTCACAAAAGTTCGTCCTGCGAGTATATCTGGCAGAAAAAGAAACTTGAAGAGTAGCAAACTGGCAACACTGTAACCACATGTAGGATAACTACCTCTGTCACCTCGCGATGGAAGTGAGCTGCATGTACGATTTCAACCACATACCAGCCCTCCTGCCATTCTTAAATTTCTGGCAGTACCGGGAATCGAAGCCGGGCCTCCGAGGACGGCAGCTAATAGTGTTAACCGTTACGCTACGAAGGTGGAAATAATAATAATAATAATAATAATAATAATAATAATAATAATAATAATAATTGTCTAACAGCCCTTCAATTGTCATGAATGTTAAACGTCGCCGGAGAGTCAGGATTATCATCATCATCATCATCATCATCATCATCATCATCTGTTTACCCTCCAGGTTCGGCTTCTCCCTCGGACTCAGCGAGGGATCCCACCTCTACCGCCTCAAGGGCACTGTCCCGGAGCTTCAGACTCTAGGTTGGGGATACAACTGGGGAGAATGACCAGTACCCCGCCCAGGCGGCCTCACCTGCTATGCTGAACAGGGGCCTTGGGGAGGGATGGGAAGATTGGAAGGGATAGGCAAGGAAGAGGGAAGGAAGCAGCCGTGGCCTTATGGTAGGTACCATCCCGGCATTCGCCTGGAGGAGAAGTGGGAAACCACGGAAAACCACTTCCAGGATGGCTGAGGTGAGAATCGAACCCACCTCTACTCAGTTGACCTCCCGAGGCTGAGTGGACCCCGTCCCAGCCCTCGTACCACTTTTCAAATTTCGTGGCAGAGCCGGGAATCGAACCCGGGCCTCCGGGGGTGGCAGCTAATCACGCTAACCACTACACCACAGAGTCGGACAGAGTCAGGATTATACCACATAAAATTTATTTAACATAACGAAAACCAACGACTTGGAGTTACCATATTTGAATGCCTTGAAATGCCACGATTGCACCGCGGTTAAACCCACTATAATGGGAAAATAAAGACAACGACTAACTTATTGCACCCCTGATATTCACTCTGAGTTATTTACAGTATTTTCTAGTAGGATTGAAATATTACAATGTTTGTGGGACATACTTTTCCTTTGTAGAAAATTACCAGAAAAATAGGTTTCGGTAGAAAAACAACCTAACTACTAGTTTTTGTTGAAATAATTGAAGAAGACTTATGAGAGTGTCTCGTGAAGTAAGATAATGGCCGAATGAACAAAAGAATTCCTACGTCTCGAAAACCCAAAATACAATTTGGGTGGAGAAATGACGGATTTGGGTCACAAATGGATTCAAATTAACAGAACAAACCATGTATTATCCTGTCTATAACCTGTTGATTATGTATATATGTACTGTAACCTTAACTTTTGTAGCACTGTGTTGCAGGGACGTACATTGAGAGCAGGATAATGCCAATATTCCTGAAATTAACAGCTATTATTATTTAAATTTAAACCATGCATGGTATTACAAATAAAGCATGGTGCTCCTTCTGTAATCTTGATTGACATGCCTCACCTTTCACTTGGCTTCACACGCAGTCACTTCACACAGCACCTCCTCACAGACAAGTTTCGAACGCACGAACTTTGGCTATTACAACACACGACTACCAATCACTTGGTACGACTCCAGACAAGGCCGCTAACTCGCACAATCAACTCAACACGTATCACTTGACAGTAACACAGGACGACGAACACTAACAATACTTTAGCATTACTCTCCGATGCACTACTCTAATACATTCAACGACAGAACTGTGCTAACCAACATTCCTCTCGAACAGTCCACCGCAACGGCACACCTGGTGAAAGAGTCGCCTCTCCCACAACAACAACTCAGACGACAACTAACACTACTGCTGTTCACTTCCACCCTCGTTCGCGGCTATAGATCATTCCATGTTAAGAAAACAATACTCCTTTTACGGACCTACAAGGAATGAACACACCCCGTCTTAGACACACATAATTCCTCGTGATTAAGGAATATTATAATGTAATTTAAGGTGTATTATGAAAGAAAGAAAAAAGAGGATGAGGGTGTTATGCATGTGAGTTATTAGCATAACTACTGAATCTTTTCTATTTCATAAATATATTAGCAGGGAAGGCCCACAATGGTGGGAAGAGCAATCGGTTTTTTGCCTTACTTCATTTTCTTTTTGTATCGGTTTGGTGTATGTAACGAATAATCTGTTCCTCTGTGAATCCTGGCAGCTTATTTTTGTTGTTGAGAAGTATTTATGTGTTGCGATTGGTTTTTAGTCTTTGTCAAATTTATGCTCCACCGTTTTCTCGTTATGCTGTGAAAATCAAAATGAGCCGTTCTAAACTCCCCGTTCCCTAGAGTTCATTATAATTTTCAGGTTAGTTTCTTCTAACTTTTGTCTTGAACTGAAATACTTAGTTTCATAAATTTACCTATAAATGTTTTCCTGGATTCTGTTGAGCAGTGCCGTTCGATATGGCAATCTTATTGTCATAAGGCCAATACTGTTTTCTTAAAATGGAATGGCCTATAGTCTCCGTTTATATCCCTGTTGATGTAGTACTAGAACATTCGGTGCTCTGTCATAATGGGAAAATTTGATATCTTCCTTGGAGAAACTCCAGCGGGACACCATACGAAAGCACAATGCAAGGGGATGCCGGCTGGGAGGTCTCCACCCCACCTCACTCATCCCTTCCAGGACAAAACCAAAGGGGTCACAGTCGCATGGGCACGTAACAGTAGTAACGTTCTGACTTGAAATATTATGATATTGGCTACTATAATCACCTTTCATAAATGTTGGCATTAAAATATCACGAAAAGTACGATAATAAAATCTCTGCACGCTACAAATTGAACTCAATGAAGATCGAAAGAATATAATGAATTTCGGGCAGAGGTAGGTTCAAGTAAATCCAACAAACCAGTAAATATTTTAGTCTTGATTTCTTAGTAGATGAAAGTATTGTAGATTTTGAAGTGCTCAATGTCTTCTTGAAGCCTGAAATCTGACAATCTTATGGTGAAAGGATTCTGAATATAAAGGTGCTCCCATCGAGGAAACATTGTTCTCATTTGTTACGTATGTATCCTATTAATAGCTTATATAATATGAGCTGTATTATCTTTTATTTCTTCAGAGGAAACCGGGTATTAGGATATTTTACCCTTTAAGAAAACTAACGACTATGCCTATACTTCCAGTGTAGATAGTTAATGTTAGGATAATGAACATTAACAACACATATTCTTGTAAAATGAAACGCTGAAATGAATTTTTTGTCCCTTTTTAATACTGAACTTACTGAATTGGTCACATTTCATTCCTTAAAATGTGTTGGGAGAATAAAAAATGTTAAAGAATGAGGAGAAGAAGGACTTGTTTGTTCCGATGAGAAGTCTTTTTCAGAGGCTGATTGATGCGAGGTCCTTGGTTACACAGCCTGAGCAAATGAGACGTCAATCGAATGAACTAAATGATGGCCCGCCGAGGGCACTGAAGACAGCAATTGTAGGAAGACACATAGATCTGGATTGTGTTCACATGACTCTAAATTGTCAAACGTCACATTTCAGATCACTGATTTAATATTATCCCCACGTTATTCTAAATCATAGGTTCTGCAACACGTTTACGATTGTACCTCTCGCCCTTAACTACCAAATTTTTAGTGTATCCCCACGATAACAATTCCCTACATGACAGGTTACAAAATAATTACGTGTAGTCTACCTGACAAATTATTAAGGCAATTTAAGTTGATTAAAATGGATCTTTTAAATACACATTGTAAATGATAAGGCAAGATCGTGAAAGGAAGTATAATTTGTATAACGCATCTTAACAATTTTAAGAGTTAGTGTTTGTACCAAGTATGATGCAATGGTAATAAAATAGTACTGCATTCCCGTTGCATTAAATAATGAGTGAACATGAAATACGTAATAAATTATGTCCAAAATAGTTACAAAGAGGTGACACGGTTTTCTGATATCTGGTTGTCCAGAGTGATTACTCATCTAATCGTCCTCAAATAGGGAAGTTATTTGTTAATTGTTATTAATTAGTTGCTCATGGTGTCAGTTAAAAATACACAGTTCTAGTCCTTCAGGCACGAAACTCAATATTCAAAACATCTTTGGGATATGAGCTACGAATTTTAGGTATATAAAATATCAGGACATTTAATTATGCCTAAAAATTACAATCCTTTTCTTAATAATCGTCATCCGGTCAATTAGTTTAGTTTAGCAGTTTGCCTTTTTCCTACCACTACGAGTGCTAATGTGAGTCAATGCAGAGTTTCACTTAAGCCCTTATAACTACATTCGTTGTGGACATTTAAAAGAATTCAGAACGCCTGAGGGTATTGAACCAAGGAACACATTACGGAATGTATTATAATAATAAGTTAATTATCCCCCTACGTTTCTTTTCTCATATCATGTCCCTTAATCTAGGCTTCCTCACCGTTTCTTCTAAATCCAGAAATGTATTCTTAATTTCATCTAATTCCAACATAGTTTCAAACAAGCTCTCCTTCATTTCATCCAGTTATGTTTTTGAGTAGGTCTTCAACTCCTTGAATTCCTTATTCTATACCTAGTTTTATCCAGTTAGCATATATCACTGATGACATCATTAAGCTTCTTGATATCCTCCCAAGCCGGTCGAAGGCCCGGATATAATTCAGTACTACCGATCACTAACAGCGCCATCACCACGACTAATGTTATTCCCACATGCATTATATTATAGTGACTAGGTCCGCCTCCGTTGCGTAACTATTAGTGTTATTAGCTGCCGTCGTTGTGGGCCCGGATTCTATTCCCGGTACTGCCAGAAATTTAAGAATGGCAAGAGGGCTGGTGTGTGGTTGAAATGGCACATGCAGCTCAACTCCATTCGGAGTGTGCCTGAAAAGAGCTGCAGCACCTCAGGATGAGGACACGAGTTTGCTTTACTTCACTTTCATCCTGCACTGCCACCTTCCTGCAGCACAATTGTATTGATCTGATCAGGAAGTCGTGGGTAACCATCATACAGAGTCCGTACTAACCATGAGAGATGCGGATCAATGATATTTAATTGGGGTAAGAGATCTTCCCCAGCCTGTGACTGTGGTGCAGTTAAGCAGACTATCAACCATATTATCACCGAATGTGTTGGCAGGACATTCATTGGATCAACACGGGACTTTCGGATGGCTTCTTCTGACGCCTTACGATAACTAGAAAATTTAGATCTAAATCTTTGCTTGCATGATTCCTGCAGCTGTTATAATGTGTATACATTATTTTGTACTTATAATGTACACTGATGTTCATAAAAGACAGAACTCCTTAAAAGACTGGAGATAGGAAGTTCATTGGTATATTCTGCAGAAGCGATTATCATTTCAGTCTTCTAGGTTCAGCATGTATCCTATTGCTTAGTAGGCACTGGGTCCTCCATGGGCACTGTTAACTTGTTCTGTGCGTGATGGGATCGACGCGTATAGGCGCGAATGGCGTCCTAGGGTATAGCCATTCATGCTGCATTCACGTGGTTCTACAGTTCATCTTTGGTGGTTGGCATTGGGTCACAGCACAGCACCCGTCGTTTCGCCATATCCCACATATTTGCGATTGTCGACAAGTCCGGTGATCGGGCGGGCCAGGGCATCAGTATGACATCCTGTGACAACAAGAAGGCTCGTGTTCGTGCAGCAACATGTGGTCGCGCATTGTCCTGCTGAAGTATGGCGTCTGGGGTGTCGTGCAGAAAGAGTATGGCTACGGGTCGCAGGATGTCATTCACGTAGATCAAACAGGTCCCAGTGCCCTGGACACGCACCAACTGTGATTTATGGTTGTACCCAATGGTATCCCACACCATAAGACATTGATATGGCACTGTATGTATTGTGCGAATGCAGTCAATGTGATGTCTCTCCCTCTGTCTGCGGCGAACCAAAATGCTGCCATCATTTTCAAACAAACAGAACCTGGATAACTCCGAAAACATTATCTGCTGCCATTCCTGTCCGCAGTGACGTCGTTTCTTGCATCATTGCAGTCTAGTATGTTTATGCACATTAGTCGAAGGTAGGCGGAGAAGTGGACGACGCGTCGTAATGAACGGCGAGGGACTCTCACTCCCGATAGTGTACGATGTGTTACACTGTTTAAATGTTGCGACAGAGCCGAGGAGAACGCAGATATATCCTGCAATGCCATTCGGATGAGGTGCCGATCTTCTGAGGGGGTGGTCTGGATGGTGCCACCGGACGCATCTCGTCGTGTTATACGGCCTTCTGTGAACCATTCTGTACACACCCTTTGCACTGCTGACACACTTCGTCCCACACGAGCAGCAATTTCCCGGATAGATGCATCAAGTTCTCTCATGCCAATAATGCGCCCTCTTTCAAACTCATTCATTTGACGTTACGGTTCTCGCATACGTCTGCGAGGCATCCTGCACGTCTGCTCAAGTCACACTGATCCGTTACCTTTGGTTTATAGCGAAAACGAGAGCCGCAGGTACATTTTACCAGTCAGTGGTGTTACGCCGAGATATCGATGTGGAAATTGAACCTGAGGGCCAACATGGTTCAAATCCCAATCATTTCTTCAGAACATACTATTGCGTATGTTCTGTGAATATGAACTTCCTATCTCTAGTCTTTCAAGGTTTTTGTTTTTTATGAACATGAGTGTATATTAGTGCTTACTGTTTATATATATATTGCACAGGGTACTAAACCATACTCAAATAAAATAATACTCACTATTTATCAATTGACACTCCCATTTTAATTCAACACCACACCAATAATCACGGCGCACACTCAGCACTTCACGTCCTTTCACCTCGCTGGTTGGATTATGACTGCAACAAATATGATTACACTTCATTTACACCTCACTCAATATAAATGGATGTACCATTTGAAATCCATACATGTACAGATGTTTGTCTATTTTGTCCATCCGTCGGTCCGGTCCTTGTACAAATCCATACCGCTCGACCAAACACAACCATATTTCGTATGGGTAAGTTAACTTTTAGAACCCTGCGGGTAACCATGTCTACAAGAAATTTGAACAGTCCTCTCCATTCCATTTTGCACATTAATATAGTCTAATTTAGGTGAAATATCGAATTCTTCGATTTCATTTTAAGCTTCACGATGCGAACCTTGTTTCCATGCCCTAAAACCACGCGCTAGGAAGATATTGGCACCACGCCATCCCCTCCACCCCAGTCTAGGAATCTGATGAAATTACAGGCTGTAACCTTCGTAACGTCAGCTCAAGTATTCTGTAGTAGAATATAAGACTGGTGTTCGAAGTAGCCAAGTGCGTGAGTGTAAGTAAGGCCAAGGAGTGATTCTGATACATTTTAGACTCATAGACAGTGTTAATCTGCTGAGATACTTATTGTCTCTGGAACCATATTTCCATATTCTTATCATCATCCAATGAGTCCAAAAGTCCAAAACAGCCGAGATTATTGATGTATGTTCCTGCATAGCTGTCATCCAAAATTGGTACACGTATGACTTACTATCTGGAAAAAATACTGTGGGCGAGGATTTAAAGGGGGGGGGGGGTAAGTATAAAAGCAATAGAAAAGGAACAATGTATCATCCATAGTTTTGGGGGTTTCTGAGATGAATAGTGACACTCAGAAGGGGTGAAAAAGAAAATGCCCAAAATGAAAGAAAATTATTGATTCAATAGTTTTCGGAGTCCCTAGGCTAATAGAAGGCTGTCCCAGTGACATCTGGAATCGAGAGCACATCATATCTACTGCGTGACGTGTAAAGGAATATAATTATAGCTTACTTTTGTTATTTGTTTGAAAGGTTTAACTACTTCCGAGACAACCTGGGGTGCCACAAAGAAACACGAGGAAATAGTTTACCGCAAATATAAATGATCTAAAATTAAAATTTAAAATTATACACATGACAAAATTTCTAAATCAAAAAATAGCTTAAACTGTCAATCAACAACACAACAAAGAAATCTAGTAAAATTCACTTCAAAGAGGTAATTGCTTTCTTTCTTTCTTTCTTTCTTTTTCTTCATTATCCGTTTACCGTCCAGGGTTGGTTTCTCCCTCGGACTCAGCGAGGGATCCCAGCTCTACCGGCTTAAGGGCAGTGTCCTGGAGCGTGAGACTTTTGGTCCAGGATACACCTTGGAAGAAGAACCAGTACATCGCTCTGGTGGCCTGACCTCCTATGTTTTACAATGGCCTTGTGTCGGATGGGATAGACAAGGAAGAGGGAAGGTAGCCACCGTGGCCTTAAGTTAGGTACCATCCCGACATTTGCCTGAAGGGGAAGTGGTAAACCACGGAAAACCACTTCGAGGATGGCTGAGGTACGAATCGAATCCCCATCTACTGAGTTGACCTCCCGAGGCTGATTGGACCCCGTTTCAGCCCTTGTGCCACTTTTCAAATTACGTGGCAGAGCCGGGAATCGAACCCGGGCCTCAGGGCTGGCAGCTAACCACACTAACCACTACACCACAGAGGCGAACTTCAAACAGGTAATATAAATCCTAAAAGTAAACATTCAAAAATTATCCGAGCAGTGCCGGTCTCTACGGTTAGTAATTAATATTTCAAGGTCTAAAACTTCAATTTTATGGTTTAAGCTACCAGGCATGGAATACATATTGTACACATTCTATAGGGATGTTTACTACACAACTGCAATGGCACAGCACGTCATTGAATTAAATCGAGAACCACTTAATTTCGAGGAGATTGGCCATGGTATGCCAATTAGCTCTGCACTAAAGATCTGAATGGCATCCACTCAGCCATGGTAATTTTGAGAATATAATTTTGAGAGTAGAACCCGGTTTGAAATCGCATTCCTTACTCAAAATTTCCACTTAAATTATCTACACAGTACAGTGAATAATATAAATGATGAAGTCTGAAATTATTTGAAACAGTGAGGTGGATGGACATTTTTGACTTAAGACAAATAAAAGTTCCACCGTGGTTGTAGCTGCAGATCATTAAGCGGACGGTAACAAGCGAGCTCTACAGAGCCCACTCCTGGCTTATTCATTACGAACAAAAGTGCATGCACAAGCACAGGCCGCATGGGGGCTGCCCACACATGACGACTACCGGGTGGTCACGCAGTCGAGCGGGATTTCAACCCTTAAAGAGGCTTAGAATCTCTCAGAGAAAGAGAGCAGGTTAAAAAATTAAACACTGTAAATACTTTAAAAAGGAAATGCCTCTGTGGCTCAGACGACTGCGCGCCGGTCCCTCACCGCTGGTTTCCGTGGTTCAAATCTCGGTCACTCCATGTGAGATTTTTGATGGACAAAGCGGAGGCGCGACAGGAACTTTTCGGGTTCTTTCATTCCAGCAACACTCTGCAATATCATTACATTTCATCTGTCAGTTAATAATCATTGCTCCAGACGAGTGCAACAGACTTCGGCAGCCGGCACAGTTCCTATCCTCGCCGCTAGATGCGGGCTTCATTCATACCATTTCTGACCCTTTTGAAACTAGGAACAGGCTCTGAATTTTTATTTTTCGAACTGTTAAAAATATTGGATGGAACTCTAACGTTAATTTTTTCAATTTGCTTTACGTCATACCATCACAGATAGGTCTTATGGCAACGTTGGGATAGTAAAGGCCTAGGAGTGGGAAGGAAGTGGCCGTAAGCTTAGTTAAGGAACAGTCCCAGCATTTTCTTGGTGTAAAGATGGGAAACTACGGAAAACTATCTTCAGGGATGCCGACAGTGGGGTTCGAACCCACTATCTCCCGGATTCAAGCTCACACCTGCGCGCCACTAACTACACAGCCAGCTCGCCCAGTTTTCTTAATCTCTAATCTTCGCTGTAATTACATTGAATTGAGGCCAGCTAGGCCTAGGTGATTTGTGTGCCAGCTAAGAATTCCCGTTCTTCATACTAGGCCACGCGACCACAGTCAGTGCTATAGCGAGAATTTCAACTCTCAGTTACCTTTACTTATTCTGTAATGTCTAAGTGGTCTTCCATTTTCACTCCCACTTCTTTTCTTGCCCTTCGTTTCACAACCACGTTCTTTCTTTCAAGGAGCTGTTCTGTGGGTGAGGACGTAGCATTTATCACGATATCTCCTGCCAGCAAACAGATTAGAGTCTTTGATTTTAATCCCCACGTCCTTTGTTGCCCTTCACTTTCCTTTGCCAAGACCTTCATTATTTGAAGGATCATACCTCTCCCCCGACCCCCACAAATGCAGTTGGCGGTGGAGGAGTTCATCTAGAATAACCCCTGGCTGTCGTAAGAACCAACTTAATCTACTTGTGCTAGCTTCCTTACCTTAATTTGTCCTATCCGACGTCTCTAAGTCAGTACTTCCTTCTTCTTTTCCTGGCAGTATCGGCCCAGAAGGACTTTAATTTTCACGTCTTTCCTTGCCCTCCTCTCTCCTCCATGTATTCCACTGATTATGTTGAGAAGGGTGGTTGCATACCGTAATAATCACCACCAGCATCATTAGGACAGAAGGAGATAGAATTTTACCATATGTGGCACCAAAATATTTTACATAATGAAGTGTTTTCTCTCCACTGACCTTAACCGGGATACAACACACGATATTGGACTCAAAAAGAAGCTACCTCGATTATCAATTAACCACTAGATTCCAACGGAGGTAAATGACTTTCTCTTACTCTCTAAAACCAGACTGCATAAATTCACTCACCTCTACTGTGCCTGCACTCACTATATTGACCACTCGTTAAACGAAAGAGAATAGAGAAGTTTGGGCATTTAAATGACCATCAAAGATCAAGAAGGTAGAGGAGCGATGTAAATATACGGAGAGTTCCTGATGTTACTTTATATTAAATACTCACGATCAAGTTGAAGTTCATACTTCTATGTTAGTATAATCTTTTATTATAAGCTACAGTGTATCTGGTGGGAAATAAAGTCCGATAGTATCGCGTTTTAGAACGCCTGGAAGGTATGCAACGCCACATAACTGCGTGGACGGACAAGTCGCCGGTTTAAATCCTAGCCATTCCAGTACAACGACACGTCTTGTATTATAGCTGCTGTAGAGCGGGTTGTGGCCTCCCCAGGCTCAATAATTCTGCTGTATGGATTGCAGTGCGAACCGACTTATGTCCCCACCAGATAATTCGATGCAGAGTGGTCACGGCTGGACCTCTGCTTTCGGGAGACGGAGAGGGATTGGTACTCACCGTTGGCTGTCCTCAGAATGGTTTTCCGTGGTTTTCCATTCTCCTGCACTAAGGTTAATGCCAGGACTGTTTCTAGTAAAAGCCACGGTCCACAACACACTCACCTTCACCGCACCAATTCAAGTCTCTTTAGCCTGAGAAAAGGCGTTACCTTCTAAGAGGCTCGCCATACCCCTTCAGGATACGGAATGTAAACAGTTTAATAGTGTAACTGGAATAATGCCTAAAGTTTTCAGTTGTGTTCTTCTATATCACAAGTTTGGTCCAAGTTTGATGGTTGAAATACTTTTACGTCTACCTATTGGCGCAGGCCAGAGTAGGATATAGCTTCCAAAGAAAGATGGATAATTTCAGTCTATCTGCTTTACAGTTTTCTTAACTAATCCCTTCCAGTCTTTGCTCTGATTTTCCTTTGTTGACCGTTGTCATCCATGGCTGTGACAATAAGAAAGCTGCTGAGGTATGAGTAGTGCTGAGTAATGGCGTTCGGATCACAATAAGTAACTCTGAGTCATGCTGCAATAGTACTTCCTGGCCGAGCGAGGAAAACAATGGCCAACTACTTTTCTCCCCTTCTTGCTTAGTATGCATCATTTTTACACCATCATCGGTTTTTCGGTTTCCTTATAACCGGATAACCTGTGGTGCTTCTATTTAAGGATACAATCAACCTGTGGGCTTACGACTAACAAACCGATCCAGATTTAGGTTTATAGACACAGGGAAACTGAGATAGCATATTATGTGTGATCTTTGCAGTTACGTGTTACTAAGCAAGGTAAATACTTCATTGGAAGCCTGTCTCAACGATATTGTGCTGTTGAATGATGACGGTAAGGCAGCAAAGTAGCTCGAGCCACGCTCTCTGAGATCCAGGCTCTACTTATCGTAGAATAAGAAGAATGAGTATTAACCTAAAGCATCCCATGTACCTTTTCTATGTTCAATATTATTAAAGATGGATAATTTCAGTCTATCTGCTTTACAGTTTTCTTAACTAATCCCTTCCAGTCTTTTCTCTGATTTTCCTTTGTTGACCATCATTTTTTGTTCTTCAACTCGACTCGCCACCCAGTCTTCTGTGTTTCTAAACAAGGTTGAGCCCTAAATTCGTAATCCGCGTTACGAGGAATAGTACTAATAATAATGTTATCGGATTTACATCCCACTAATTACTTTTTTCGGTTTTCGGAGACGCCGAGGTACCGGAATTTAGTCGCGTAGAATTCTTTTACGTGCCAGTAAATATACCGACACGAGGCTGGCGTATTTGAGCTCCTTCAAATACCACCGGACTGATCCAGGAACGATCCTTCAAGGCCAGCGCCTCAACTGTCTGAGCCACTCATCCCGGCGAGAGAAGAGTTCTAACAAGCATTTAGGTCATAGATAAAGTTTAGTAAATCCATCACGTATCCTTTCAGGTAGCGTAACTGTGTAGAGCCACTGAAGAGAAATGTCAACGCGTGAACAAGTCACCTTAATCTTTCATTTCTTCTTTCACTCTCCTTTGAAAATATTGAAATTAAACTATGTAAGAACGCCTGGAAAGTATGCAAATCCACTTAACGGCGCGGACGGATAAGTTGCCGGCTTAACTCCTAGCTATACCAGTGCAAGGACACCTGTGTTATCACTGCTGTATGGTGAGATTTGGGCTTTGAGGTGGCCAGGTAAGAGATGCAGGCAGCGCAGGAGAACCACGACCAATCTGATGGCATAGGCTAATGGGTAGATACTGATTCACAACATCGCCGAAAATGAACCGGTATTCTTCAATACTGATGTTCATTCAGTGACAAAAATAATTAATAAAAAACCGAGCTCGATAGCTTCAGTCACTTAAGTGCGACCAGTAACCAGTATTCGGGAGATAGTGGGTTCGAACCCCACTGTCGGCAGCCCTGAAGATGGTTTTCCGTGGTTTCCCATTTTCACACCAGGCAAATGCTGGGGCTGTACCTTAATTAGGCCACGGCCGCTTCCTTCCCACTCCTAGCTCCTTCCTGTCCCATCGTTGCCATAAGACCTATCTGAGTCGGAGCGACGTAAAGCAACTTGTAATTAACAAAAAATAAACACAATAAACAAACCCACGGTACAAAATTCCGTTAGGGCCTGGCAGTACGTATGCTGCCGAGACATACGACTTGCAGGTAGCCTGCACATCCACTGGACTGACTCATAGTCATCGCCACATCCTCAGCCTAATTGCTGGATTGTTTTGACTTGACTGACTTCTCGTATCAGACAGCTCTTCATGTATTCTCACGAAGTTGAGTGAACCACGTTTAAGCCCTCACTTGTGAATTGCAATTGGATGCCGTTATGCATCAGTAGACTAAGCGCCATTTGACGAAAATTGAGATTTTAGCGCCATCTTGTAGAGGAAGGCTTGAACTATTTATAAAAAATTCCCCACTGCATTACAAGAGGCCGTTAGTTGTTAATAAACAGAAAACCTAAGCGACAAAGCGGGAATCAGTAAAAATGTATATTGCATCAGTAGACTATGCGACGTTCCAGTTTGCATCATTGGACCAAGCGCCACATTCCTCACATTGCGCGCGGATGACAGCGAAGGAGCCCGCGTTTTCGATAGTACTGACATTTTTACGTGGTGATACACTGAGTAGTTTATCAAGTGAGGAAGTTAAGCGATGTATCAAGTACTCCCAAAAGTAAGGAGAAGGACAATGCTACTTATGCAGCTTGCTAAGAAGGCTGAGTCTGAGAATCACTCTCTAGAATTTGATGGTGAATCTCAGGAAGTAAATCTAAATAAGTCAAGACAGAGACGACCACGGGAAAGTAGAGTTCCCTTTCACCAGGCATTAATACCATTTTGGCCAAAAGGAAAACCTATTATCTCTGAAGCCAAAGTAAGAGACCTTGGTTCGCTGATGCACCTAATACCTGCAGATGCCAAACATTTTTACCAGAATCTTCAAGCAGATTCAGACATCGTGGATGACGTAGATAGGTTTAATGGATATCCTGATTTCGAGATTGAATGAACTGAGAGCAACAATATTATTACCTATCCAGTGATTTGTGTGTATTTATGGGAGAAAACATCTTTAATCACATTTTCTGTTTCAAGCAGAACAAAACAAGGCTTAAAAATATCACGTCAATACTGTACTCTCAGAACATAATAGGCCCATCGTGAAGGAAAATCCATTCAAAAATTGTACAGACTACAATGGCTCATGTCTTACAAATGTATTTGACTCAGATAAGTTGAAATTCCTCAAATCAGTAAGTCGTTATAGCAACGACTTTAGAGAATAGCTTTCCTTCTAGAATTTCTCCATCTAAAACTTGAATAATGTACCGGAGTTGTGGCGCGGCTCGTGGTGGATCAAGCACTTAGCGGGCCTTTTCAGACAGTAGGAGATTCAGTTTTTAATCGTGGCTGCCGCCATGTTGTATTTTTTGAAGTTTTACTCAGTAGATACTCAACAGTTGAAGGTTTTTGGTGTAGCATCGTGATACATTATTCGCACTTGAGAAAACCTTAAATTGCATCAGTAGACTAAGCGCCATTTCTTCAAGAAAATCTATGTAGTGCGAGTATAAAAATGTTGAAATTTGGTGAGAAGGTACAATCTATTATCCTACAACACCAGTAATACCATATTTCGTAAAATTATGTTCGCTCGAATTTACACATAGAACCAAATTTAAACGCGATTATCTCGCAACCAACTTTTGGCGCTTGGTCTAGTGATGCATAACGGCATCCAATTCATCAGGGACTTATAGGGAAGTGATTCAGAGTTCTTCGAGTTAAAGGCATGTATATAGGAATTAACAATGGTAATAATTTCACTACTGAGTTCTGTGAAGAACCACTTACCTCGTCGGAGCGCTTTAAACTGCCTTTATTCGACCATATTCAGTAATAACCAAAAATCTGCTGCGAGATGAAGATTTTTTTTAAATTTCTTACATTTTACCGGAGTCAGTATGTCTGTAATAAATCCTTAATTTAATGCACACAGTCCTGAACAATATCAATAAATTTAACAAAATGCATAAATTCGGGTGATGCAGGAATTGATTTTTAAAATTAATATTAATTCGGTAGGAATAACGAGTAATTGCAGAGATCAGTCTGATGTTGAATGTAGAATATCTCAAGAAGAGAAGGCTTTTCCTGAGTAAAGGAATGTGGTCATCTGTCACGTGGTTATAGGTATGAAAATACATTTCAGACGTGGTATCATGAAAGTGAAACATGGCACATGACTGGTGTAGAATGAAATATAATAAAATTTGGTCTTGGAGGTGGACATATCCGATGACAGAATAAAGAGACGCTTAATCAAATTTCTGAGCAACGATTTGGCCATCATCAAATGGGGATACACAAAGTTAGAGAGAGAGCAAGATGCGAAAGTGACCAAAGGACTAGAGTAGATATTATACACAGCACAGCGCTTATGAGATGACGATATTACTACAGTATATGGTGCATATATTAAACCAACCTGTGACCTGACGACTCAAACCAAAGATTTATATCCAGTCGTGATCAACATGGACCAACATATCATTATCGCGCAACAGCTTCATATTTTCTTACAACTTTAAATAATTTTAAAAAGGCCATCTATTTTTAATATCCTGGATCTCTGATCACATCGAGTTATGACACTACCTCTGAAACCAAGCTGAGAGTAAGCGCAACATGTGCAAGTGGAGAGGTAGCTGAAGTTCACTGCGACAAGGAGACACTTGAATACCTGAAGACGAAAAAGTATTAGACAGCGATACGGCCATTACCTCTCTGTAGAGTAGAAAGTTTTCCTTTGACTGTGCCCAGACGTTTAAACTAGAGACATTTGGTCCAACAACAGAATTCGTCCACATAAATAGAGATGTACCATAAACCGAATCAAACAGGTATATATGCATGGCAGCGGAAAACAATAACTGTGGATAACAAATCGTTGAGATACTGTAAATACAATTCGAAAGAATAATTTGTACAAAAAGTAATTGGATGGAAGTAATTTTGATAAAAATAAGATTGAACGAAATGCTATTGGACATGTTCATCATCCGAACAAAATAACGTTGGGCAAAAATACTTTGAATGAAAAAATATTGGACGCATTAGTACTGGATGTAAGGTATAGGACCAAACGTTTGGGAAAGCCTTTGACGGGGAAGCAAGGACAGATCCTTTATGTTATGAGGAATAAAACTCCGCGATTTCCACTAATATTGACTCGCATGGACCATTTTAGAGATGAAGATGTGTTAGGAAATCTTGGTGTTCCCCAGTCTCGGTAAAGACGATAGAGGTTCGACTTCCGTGATACATTCAAACATGCGTAGCGTGGATACATTGACAACAAAAACAGACCACTGACTACCTCCTGGAGGACGCCGAGACAGAGGAATATGTGTGCATACTCTTCTATTGTGAGAAACTTAAAAGGACATAAATCTGGCTCAAGATGAGGCCTTCCAGATACATCATCTAAATTTATATACAGAAGATCAACATATACAGGGAAACCTCAAAATTCTGTTTCTCCCCTATAATAACCAACATAAACCCCTAAACTTAAATACACAACATGAAAAATAGTTCTTAAGACGAGTTTTCTTGAGATGCCAACCATTACTTGATTAAAGGACCAGTCGGTGTACCTCCATTCTCATGGCAAAAATTATATGTCACCAGATTCTGTGCGACATTTTTTTGGAGCTTTGCCGGTGTAACTACAGTGAAAGCTTGCCTCACAAAACCTTCCAGGTCGTCAGTGACATTTTAATGGTTTTCTAAAACACCTTTAATGAACCCCCATAGTGAATTATCACATGGTGAGATCTGGGCTTTGCGAGGCAAGTGATGCAGGCAGCGCAGAAGAACCACGACCAATCCAGCGCCCAGAAAGGGTTTCATTAAGATATTCGCGGTCTGTGGTGGCATAGGCTAATGATTAAATACTGATTCACAACATCGCCAAACATGAACGGCCAAAATGAGAGTGTGCTGTCCATGGCTGCCCATAGTATCACATGCGGAGGATTATTCTCCAACTCTTCATAAAAGTATGGATTTACCTTGGAACAAAAGACCAAATTTCGTGCTCGAGAACTTCTCTAAATCACACAAACATCGCAGAAGAACACTGTGCCTACTTCTGTTATTGTGTTGAATATCTGAAAGAGCAACGCACATCTCTCCATTCTCCGGTCCATGTTAGCATACGATAATTGTTGTATCAGGTGTTCTGAATTGCCGACTGGGTATATCCAGTTCGCAGATCATTTACGCGTCGAATTCTTTGGTGACATCTTCACGAACTCCGCGACGAGTCGACATGTTTATTTCCTTGTGGAAGATCTCACCAGTTCCTTCCTTATTCTTCACACATCCCATCGCAAAAGTGTTTATTTCGGAGGAGGATCGCATTGAATCCGCGCCCTAAAGTCATCGCTAATTTCTACAATTGTTTCCCCGGTTTGATTTCCCTCATACACTCATCAACTTGCAACAACACGTTCCTCGATATTGTAATTGGGCGTATCAGCCATCTTTTGGTTCACACAATCTGAAACATGTAACAAAACTCATTAATATTTATAAAGGGGCAACGGTACTTTGTGACCACCCTGAATATTAGAACTAATCCCATGAGACCAAGATCCTACGAAGGTCAGTTGTCACTGCCCAAGTGCCTCAGAGGAGAACATTTAGTCTCTCAACGATATATCTGAGATATTGAATTTGTCATCTCTCACCAGCTATTTGCCTTGTCTTGCTATCGATTTAGCCATTCAGACAGAAAGTTGACTCGTTTCCTTTGTAAACTCCTCTCTCTATTGTTACAGATATGCCCTTCCACACAACACTCTGAGATAACAAAGTTTAAACGCAAGCTCCTCGTTTGGCTGTGTGACGAAAACTTACAGCCATTCGTGTATACAAACCTGTTGTTTTCCTTTGTGTCACTCTAGCTATTTCGTTACACACCATAGATAAACAGTGGCAATTCAAGGATGTTGATAAACGACATAAGTCTCAGCGGAAAATTAAAGTCCACAGCCTATTTCCAGTCATTCCACAGGGTCAGGAATGTAATTAATGAAGCCCCCATCTAGCGGCGAGGATAGGAATTAAGGAGTGTCTGTTCAAAAGGCGCTATTTCCACCCTAGGAATGTTGTACAAAAACGCAAGGGTATACATATTATACGGCACATGGAACATATCAATGATCGGATATGGTACTGAAAACTGAAATCTACAGCCTGCTTCCAGTCATTTGACCGGGTCAGGTATGGAATGAATGAGCTCCATCTGGCGGCGAGATTTGGAATTTTGTCGTTTGCCGAAGCCTGTCGCACTCCTCTGGGGCAATGATTAACAACTGACAGATGAAATGAAATGATATTGGAGAGTGGTGCTGGAAGGAAAGATGGCAGAGAAAGCCAGAGTACCGGAAAAATTTCTGCCCCACCTCCGCTTTGTCCTACACAAATCCCACATTGAGTGACCGGGAATTGAACCACGGTACACACCGATGAGAGGCCGGCACGCTGACACCTGACCCACTAAGGCTTTTGCCTTAGAGCAATATTTCAATATCATTTCAATTATAACTTTGAAGTCTTCTGACGCAGATTAGAATCGAACTAAACACAGGATTAAATGGTGTGTCATAGTAAGTATTTTTTTAACTTCATACTGTAATTTAATTGCCTTCTCTCCGTACTAAAATAGTACGAGAGATGATACTTTACCATACTGTGATTTCTTCTCGGACTGTTTTATTGGAATTCGTTTGTGATTGGTTGAACTCCTCTTCGCGGTAATGTTAAAACAGAACGTCAGAGTAATTATGAATCAGAGGACATCCAACATAGCATTGTTGAATTGTTTGTCCGCCTGTTTACAACACTGTGCTTCAGTATCCACTGGAGTAAAAATGGCGTCTCTATATTCGCAGCTGAAGTAATCCACCGCCATCAACATGTTGACTAATGTACAGGTTAATTCATTTCCGACAGATAAATATTACATGTAATACAGCATGTCATAAATTTCGTATTACCTTGATTAATCCAGGATGGTTTGTTCACTGCTTCAAATAACATTAACGTTGATGTTTGATTACCACATAACTCCATATACATACCATCTTTCATAGTATTATATTCACTAAACAGAAACTGTAACAAATGAGTCAAACATAGATGAATTGCGTGACGTAATGTCATAATTATTTATAATTAAATATTTAATTAAAAACAAGTACATTCACCACAGTATGAAACATTGTACCGAACAGCCACTGAAATTTTGAAATTCCACGTAAACATTTTACTGGTGGCGGTTGTGTAAATAACTACAGTAGAAGCTCGATATCTCGATTCACCTCGGAAGCTGAAGTTTTTCGAGTTATCGAAATTTTGAGATATGGAGAATATAGTTTTTGAGCATATAGAGCGCATAATTGAATCATATGTATCTACGGACTTACACGGAATACAGTATTTAAAATTATACTAACAAACTCGTATTTTACGGCATCGCTTTAATTATGGCCCTTATTAAAGTAACTTTTTAGAAGACAGAATTCAGAACATACTTTATCCCGTTACAAACATTCTTCTGTATTTATTATTATGATTATTATTTGTATCATTATTATTATTATTATTATTATTATTATTCAATTCTATAATTTGATTTCGCTCATCGCTTGCTCCATTTCATTTAATCTGTTATGTACCATATGTATGTTTGTATGTTAGCATTAAGGGAATGTGTCTGCTATGATATTTTCTGCTTAACGTAAGATATTAGTTTATTATGTGAACCTTCGTTTAAGAAGTTGCACGAAGTGGTGTAATACAGGTACATTTAGTGTCGAGTCATGGTTTCACCCCATACGTCACTGCGATTATTGAGAAACAGGAGCTGCTCGGAGGGAGTTTTTACTCTGCCTGCGGCTATTTGAACATGATATGTAATTCTTTGAAGTTTGGTTTGAGTGAGTTCATGGTCGGTTTTAACCATGACGTAGGTGTAAACCAGAATCTATAAAAGATCTTGTATCCCGTAGCAGTACGTCATTTGGATGGAGAGTCTTGGTCGATGGAGAATCATAGTCAGATGGTAGTAAGCAGTCATATGTATGGTGAGGCCTCAGTCGCTCAGTCACTTGGATGCTAAAGAAACAGTAAGTTCGATACGGAGTCTTTAGTGATCAGATGTATTTAATGTTCGGAGTGGGTTCCGTGCATGTGTTCAGTCGAGTCTACTTCTGTCGCTCGGTGACAGCCGAAGATAGAGTCTTCGTAATGGAAACTAACAGTTCGGTGGATTACGTGTGAAGTTGATTGTGCAGTGTGGTTACATTTGTGGGCCATGCTATCTTTCATTGGTGAAGCTCAAAGGATAGGTTACAAAATTAGGTTTTGGATACCTACAGCTGATGCCAGTTACAAGGAATACGTCATAATAACTCTTAAAGTGTCCAAGGTACTGCAATGTGAACCAGTGAAGGACAACTTTTCTGTGCAGATTTCAAAGGTCCGGTCAAGAGTATGTTAAATTCAATGCTTTATTCCGTTATAATTTCATAGTTTCGTATTGTAATTTTAGTATCGCAGCAAATCTCATTATTTCAATTGAAAATTTAAAGAATATAATTTGTTTAGTATCATATGCAGTTAATTGTTTTATTTCATGGTAGAACAGGAAACTCCAAATTATAGTTGGGAGACAAACGTCAATAACCTTTTCCCAGAACCTATATGTTATGCTATCAAAGTAATCTTAGGCTGATTCTCCACGAGCAGGTAAAACGCCGCTGTTCGCCCGCCTGACCGCTCAAACTTTTTGCCTATTCTACACGAGCGGTTGAATTGATGCCTGTAAACAGCGCCAAAAACGCCGGCGACACACGCAGCCATTCTCCACCAGCGATAAACCTGCCATACTATAATGATGGATGTCGTACGAATAGGTTGTGTTGTCGGAGCTGTTCACCTGCAGTAATTAGCAATATTAAAAAATAAACCTGGTAAGAAAAGACGTTGGTGGACTCAACCTGCGTTATCGAATCGGCTCACCACTGGACAATTTAAGTTAGAGGCTCACTTAGTAGTAGTAGTAGTAGCAGCAGTAGTATGACCTGGTCTAGGATTACAATTTGCTGGGGCTGTACTTTAATTAAGGCCACGGCCGCTTCCTTCCCACTCCTAGCCCTTTCCTGTCCCATCGTCGCCATAAGACCTATCTGTGTCGGTGCGACGTAAAGCAACTTGCAAAACAAAAGCAAAGAATTACTACAGTTTAGGCCTACTCCAAATTATAGAACCACAATTCACTAAATAATTCAAAATTCAACCCTGAAAAGAGCCGTTTCGTAAGAAAAGCTTCTTCTGCTTCACTTTTATTAAATCAATATTCATTTTATTCCAAATTAGCCGTGAAGAGGGGCTTTCTCCTCTGGCTTTGAGGAAGAATTTGCCTCCAAGTCAGATAGTTTCTTCCCCCGCCAGTGTAATGAATTAAGATTTTCCGATTCATCGTGTATTCCTAGGAAACAGATTAGTAAAAGGGCATAGTTTTTGCCCTGGAACTCTCCACTATTCGACCCTCCCCCATCCCCGCCGAAAAAAAGACGAAAAGTGTTCACGGATCATGGCTGTCTGCGGCTTGGTCATTCAGGCTCTGAAAATTTGGATTGTTTGATCGGCAGCGTAGTACTGTTCGTTAAAAGTGAGAAAATGCGTGGTTTTTCATTTGATCGAGTATTTCATATGAAAACATTGCTTTTAATCGCGCCATTCCTACTGACATCATTGTAATGACCTATGTTAATTTCAGTTGGGAAAATGACTAAGACAGTCTTTCTGAGGATGTAAAAAGGCAGTGTCTGCCATTATAATCTAAACTCCCCAACCTGATTGTGACTGATGGTAGGCAAGCGGGCCTATCGTTACAATGAATATTCCCTAACCCAGTCTTCATATGAGAAAAGACGTTTGATGACTTTCCCGTCGCGTTTCTAGGGTAACGTTAGGAGCTATGGAATTTGATACAATCTTGCTCACAACGTGTACACTACCTAACCTATACTTCTGTATACAATGTAGAATTCCGTAGCGAAGCACAGGTACATCAGCTAGTAAAGAATATACTACACTTCAGGCAGTTCCTATTGTGTGACAGAGGCGGGTGAACTGCTCACTGCCGCCATGTGGAGTATGACTCGCTGTTCTACCGCTAGCGGGAATGACGCCTCTGCTGGCGTTAGACCCGCCTGCCCGCTCATGGACGCGTCCACCCGCGGCGTGCAAACCGCCCGTGTAGACAGCTCTACAAATACCCCATAGTTCTGTTCAGCAAGCGGGTTTGTAGCGGGCGAACAGCGGCGTTTTACCTGCTCGTGGAGAATCAGCCTTACTACGCTACACCCTAGAGATATTCAAGACTCTCATCCTATTCTTGTTACATTTATTTGTACCTAGCTCCCATCATCAATTAAAGTATTTGAATTTATGGTTACTCTATGTGTAATTAATCAGTTAATTCCAAGGTAAATGCCCAACAGCTGGGCATATTTTATGTGGAAACCCGAGAGTAAGTATAAAGTGACATCACATAGTGCGACTATTAAGTATGTTATTTTATGCATATTTAACGTGATTAGAGTAATAATCACAATAGACACCTCCGCTAACACCTTGGGAAAAAATCGTTATTCTCTTCTACATTTCACTGTTAACCTTTTCTTCCACATACTTTTCAACAAGATTCATTGCTGTCAGAAACACTGTCATTTATATTCGACTGACTCTGTATGTAGGTTTGAAACCACGCAGCCAAGATTCGTAAATTCAACTTTTCATCCACGACCTCTGGGGTCGTTTTCATACGTGAGTGGTAATGAATTCACACCCGAGAAACAGCCAGGCTTCATCGATTTTTCGATCACCAGATGTTTCAGATTTTCGGTTCCCGTCATATTACCTCCCATCATCACTGTAATCTTTTTTTTTTTTTTTACTTGTTAACTGTTCCTCACAAATTACAAATGCTACATTACACAGCCAATTTTGTACAAAATTCCACTTACAGAGTATGTTTTGCTTCAAGGGAGGAAGCTTTTGCTTCGAGAAATTCATGTAACCGAATTTCGACTAATAGAGAAATAAACACACCTGAGGAATAGGACAAACGGCCAGGAAATTGAAGTTACTTCGAGATACTGAAAATTCGAGTAATGGAGGTTCGAGATATCGACTTTCGACTGTATTCATAAACGTAGATGTAACGGACATTTCAAATTAATAATTAATAATAATGATAGATGCTGCCAGTCCCTGCCATGAATGGTGGGAAAATATTGCTCATAGGGTCGGTTGGTGCATGCATTTCAGTGGGCTTGGCAGACTGATATGTAATAGCGACTTCTGGCTCAGTGAGGAAAGCAACGGGAAACTAACTCGCTCCTCATTTTCCTAGTGCGCCTCTTCAGTGATGCCTAGGCCATCTATGACAGCTGATGGCGGGGCTGTTGAGGATCCAACCAGCCTTCGGGCTGAGGATTAAACATACATACAAAAAGGTTCTATCTTATGGGGCTAAATTTAGGCATCTAGGCACTGTTGTTGAACCTGAGTGCCTGCTTGTAAAAGCTGGCCTTGTAAATATCTGGAAAAGTGAACGAAAATGCTAAGAAAAATTATCGACCCAAATGTAAAAGATGGAATGACAAGACTGAAATCAAACAAAGGATTGTGTCAAAGAATAGAAGGAGCGATTTAATTGACGAGGAAGAGAAGGTTACAGTTCTATAGACACTTGTTGAGGATGGACAGTAGAAGACTAACGACGAGAATCTTTGAATTCTTCAGCAAGAGGAAAACAGACCTCAAATGGTTTCGAGAAGTGAGGTTGGACTTGTCAAAGATGGGAGTTCCGGGGGATTATATCATGGACAGAGATCGATTTATACAACTAGTCAAAACGTTCCATGGTTTTCAGAAGAATGGGGAAACACTATTGAGAAAAGGGGACATCTACACAGAAGAAGGACGTAGGAGAAAGGATGAAAATACATCGGCGGAGAGCGAAGGCAGAAAAGGCTAAAAACACCGCAAATAATGTCAAAAGTCGCCCATAGATGGCCGAAACGAAGGTGAGAAAGATAGGTCTAATAATAATAACTCGCATCCGGGAGACAGTGGCTTCGAATCCCACTGTCGGCAGCCCTGAAGATGGTTTTCCGTGGTTTCCAATTTTCACGCCAGGAAAATGCTGGGGCTGTACCTTAATTAAGGCCACGGCCACTTCCTTCCCATTCCTAGGCCTTTCCTGTCCCATCGTCGCCATAAGACCTATCTGTGTCGGAGCGACGTAAAGCAACCAGCAAAAAGAATAATAATAGTAACAAAAACTCGTGAATAAAAACAAAATCGATTCCGTACAAACTGACCAATCATGGTCTTGAAACTTCCAGCATCATTGAACCACTATAGCAATACACTATGAAACGTTTCACGAACTATGATGCAAGTGAACTCACAAATCCATTTTCAGAAAGGACTTAGATGAAGGAGCTTATAAGTTACGCAACAACAAAGCCAATAAATGAAAGGTATATGTAGAATTACTAACTCCTGGGATACGGCGTCCGGTCTGTATCTTACCTGGAGGACCCAGGTTCGATTTTCGGCCAGGTCAGGGATGCAATTCTGAACTAGAATGGGGTTCAAGAACACACAAGCAGTCCCAACAACCAACGCTGCAAAGCTTTTTATTTTCATAATTCGTAGTTCATAGTTGTTTCATCCGAAACTTAATACTAATACTAATAATAATAATAATAATAATAATAATAATAATAATAATAATAATAATAATAGTAACAGGTACTCGTATTCTGAAATACAAATATCAGTAATCCTTTCTATCTGCAGAGCAGTGCATCAGTGTCTGGGCTTATGTGAGTGAAGTATGGCCAGTCCTATGAATTACGCACCTGCCGCTAACCTGGAGGACCCAGATTATATTTCCGGCCAGTCCAGGGATTTTAATGCTGGACTGGAAGGGGGTTCACACAGCCTTGTGAGCCCAACTGAGTAGGTGTGTGATACGAGAGGCAGTGGAGCCGATCAAGAAAGCCAAGTAATATGGATGAGGATGTTATCACGCAGACTACGTGGAACACCATTTGGTTGGGAGAGATCGTCTTGGTGAGCCAAGGCCCGTATAGCACATTGCGCCATGGGTATATAACAGTACAGTCTTGGTCATCTGTTCCTGTGAGATTGCTGTTTATATTCCAGATTTTTATAATAATATTGATAGCAGTAATTGTTGAGCGTTGGTCATAAATGATTAACAGAAGCTGGACTACCGGATGTTTGGCTCGTAGTTCTTTGACGTCCCGGAAGCCAACGTCTCACGGTTGTTTTTAAACAACGAAACGCCATCTACCTCAGTTAGGATTGAACCCGCTATATATAGAACAGAAGTTCAATGACTGATCGATTGCGCCTATGACTTGACGTGGAGCGTACCTTAGTGGGTTCGGCGGTGAAGGTGGTAGTATAAATTGTTTAAGGCTGGCCTTCTCCATGACGCGACACCATGGAATGTCTCGCTGTATAATAAAGCCACTAATTAGCGCGGCAAGAGGTGCCCTCAGTGTACACAAATTCCACTCACTTGCAACAGCACGGGCCAAGGACTTAGTTAAAGTAGACAGACTTCTTCAAACTCATGGCCAACACAACAGCATTAGTAGCTCCTGCATTCTCTTCAAATCTGAAATAGGTTCCCTGTAATAGGATTTCTCTTCAGTAAAACAATGTTTTTCTGATGTCCCCAGCTTAAAGCTACCCATCATTGTAATTTGTAGGTTAAATCAACTTTCGTAGTACGATTCAAAACATTTCTCTTCAGAGATCTAAGTTTCTAATTATGTCACTGAATATGGTGTCATCCATCGTAATATTTTGGAAGTACATCCCATCCTCACTAAAGTAAACTCCATCAAACAACTTCAAGTGATAGAATATCTTTCCACATTCAGACCAATATAAATTTGAGGGTGGAGGCTTTAGGGAAGAATTTACTAGAATAGCCAAAGTGGTATTCAGCTCATTTGGAAAACTAAACATCTTCAAAATAAGCATGTCTATGTTCTGAAAGAGAAGAGTGTTAAATCACTGTGTCTTCTCTGTAAAGACTTAGTCATGTGAGACTTGGAGACAGTCCAGAGTTTGTCATTCTGGAGACTGCCCGAAAATCAGAGTAGCCCTGAGAAAAAAAGAAATGAACCTGTTACAAGTAATCAGGAAGTATGCAAAGGCCAATGTCTGGATTTGATTTTGAACCTCTCTGGAAAATAGCGTTGCTAATGTGGAGAAGAGAAAGTGGAGATAGGTCGGTCACATTTACAACCCAAACGAAGGATAAATACAAAAGTCATACATTGGATTCATTTCACTTGTAAGCGATCTATAGACACACCTCACACAAGATCGGTTAATAAAGACAGGATATTTATACAGAGCAAGTGTATAAGGCTGGTTAAGGATCGATGATGATGATGATGATGATGATGCTTGTTGTTTAAAGGGGCCCAACATCGAAGGTCATTGGCCCGGTTAAGGATCGTTAACTGTGGAACACATTAAGAAAGGTCTTCATATATAAGTGAACCGATACTGTAATAGCTGTTAGTGATGATTCTGATGATTATTATTATACTATTGTTCGAGTTAATTAAATGAATTTAGTAGTAATGACGAAAATGTACTTACACTGTATACATTCCACTATGGCCAACAACAACAATATTTAGCCTTTAACATGATCATTAAGTATCCAACAGTGATTTTGTTGATAGGAGTCATTCTATATCAAAGTGTATGAAGAAGAGAGGATTTGAAGTTCACGAAACGCAGATTTGACGTGATTCGACGTTCTGTCTCATCCTATTATATTAAGGGCTAATATCTTTACACCGAAACATACACCGGTAACACTTCTATTCTAGTTAAGACGGCTCCAAAGCATCCTGTAGATAGTCTTCATGCACAAATGCTTTAGACATGAGCATTCCATATCTCAGTGAGATGTTACGCAAGAGCTGTGATGTGATAAATTCCTAATCTACTCGCAGGAGGCAATATCCTCAACCAACAGCCTGATGGATAAGCAGCTAAAAAAAGACAAATACAAAATAATAAAGAATTCACAACTAAGTCTGCAGTTTTTCCAACGACAGAAGCCAATATTCTCACTGTAGAATTAGCGTAATTATAAGTCTTTTTTCAGTCTGTCCATCATGAAATACAAATTTATGAAAATACTCTAGCATACCTGAGAATGTGTATTTTGTGGTGAACAAACAAACTTCAAGATTTTATGGGATATCAGCCTCCAGCCCAAAATTACGAACTCACTTCGTCTCAAAAGGGGCTCAGCATTTTAGTTGGGAGGCGATAAAACTATCCTATTACCACTAGCAGGAATTAATGAATAATGAATTATTAATGAACAGCAAACCAGATTACCTACTTGGAAACAAAGAAGACGCTGCGTGGTTTGAGAGGTAAATGTTTCCACACACTGGATGATTTGGCCGTGAGGTTAGGGGCTCACAGCTGTGAGCTTGCATTCGGTAGATTGTGGGTTCGGAGCCCATTGTTGGCAGCTTTGAAGTGCTTTTCCGTAGTTTCCCATTTTCTCGCCATACAAATCCCGGGGCTGTACCTTCATTATGGCCACGGCCGCTTCTTTCCCACTTCTAGCCCTCTCCTTTCCCATCCTCGACATAAGACTTGTCTGTGACGGTGCGACGTAAAGCAAAATTATAAAAAGTTTTAAAAAATTCCACCATTCGCAGCCTCGGCATTAAGTGGGACAGAGTGGTGAATTCTATGCCCGGCTGCCTTTACAAACAGGAATTAACCGGGTACTCATTCCAAGTGTAGGCTCAGTGAACCTCCAGGCCATACCCCTCTTCTGAAGATGAAATATTATTTCTAAATATTTCGACTTTTTAATACGGAATCAAATGTCCTTCAAAGTGAAACAGACACGTCTTCACCCCCTCGACTACGTAGCCCCTAATAACATCAGGATTAGTAATATGTAAGGTATGTATGTTCCTTAAAGATCATTACACTTACAATCAACCACGGATTTTTAAGTTTCTTAACATCGCCCCCAAGTGTTTGTCATTTTCACCTGTCACAAACGTGTTCCTCTTCTCCATTGACTCTCTGAAGATCGTGTATAGCTTAATTTCTCCAGTGGAGTCTCAGTCTAACCAGTGGTCTCTTTGCCCCTTTCTGTCCCAAAATAGGTTATTATTTCGTAGAAAATGTCCAAACCATCTCTGTTACGGATTATGACAGTTACATCAGAGTCACTGTAGTTTATTCGTATGTCCTAGTTGTTGAATAATTTCCAGATGTCTTCTTATAGAGGTTTTAAGAATTTTCCCGGAATTTTATTTTGAGACTATCCAGCGAAATTACAACAAGTTCAATACTAAGCTTACCGAAAAAGAAAAAAGTAGTCACCCTAGTGCGCATGCACAGATGGATCGTGTAGCCTGTACTGGCGCAGCGAACGAGTCCCGCGCTCGACCGCATGTGCAATGACTCTACGTGAGCATGAGGCGATCAGTGAAACATTGATGTTTCAACAAGACAGTGTACGTCAAGTACAAGTATGAAGGATGAGTTCTCCACCAAATCAATAAATGTAAATAATATTGACACTATGTAAAATAAAGTATTGATTATGTGGAGAACTCATCCTTCATACTTGAACTATCAATACGGACCATGAAACCAATAGATTATAGTGTTCGTCAACATGGGTAGATGTAAGGACGTGACACAGTAGCAAAAAGGGGCGATCGTGTTTGGCCATACCCATGGCTATACAGTGCGTGAAGTTGGTGGATTTGTTGGGGTTTCGTAGCGAACTGTTCAACGTGTCTGCAAGCAGTGGTGGACTGCATGTGGCCACGAAACGCGACGTCAGAATTGGGGTCTGAAAAAGATCCTGACTGAGAGGGACCAGAGACGCGTCTCACGGCTTGTGAATCAAAATAGCTTCCAAACCCGACAGGAACTGCTGCAGTCAATGAATTAAAATCTATTTCAACCTATTAGTGAGATAACATTGCGACGGGAACTGCATGCACTGAATATTTGGAGTCGGTCACCTCACAAGAGGCCATTGCTCGCACATAAAGCTGCACGTTTTCCATGGGCCAGAAATTATCGAACATGGACAGTAGCTGACTGGTGGAACATTGTGTGGTCTGATGAATCACGTTTTTGCCTGTACTCCAATAACGCACGTCTCAAGTGCAACGAAATCCGAGTGAAGGACTTCACCCTGGATGTGTGCAATGTTAGATTCAAGCCGGAGGTGGGTCTATGTTGCTTTGGGGGTGTTTATCATATCATGAATTGAGCTCGCACACTGAGGTGACCACTAATATGATCCTGCATGTTTCTTTTAAAATTCTGGATGATCAGGGTTGTCTTTCAGTCAGCATCTGCATGAGAGTATGCTATTGATACCCCGATGTTCCAAGATGCCAATGGCATAGTTCATCACGCTGAACGCATATGTGACTGGTTTTATGTACACTCCCCCCAACCTATTTCACCGCCATTGGCCTGAAAAATCACCTGATTGAACACCACTGAAAATCAGTGAGACACGTTAGAAAACGCCGACATCAGGACCCCGGACTTTTGGTGGAACTGCGCGATCAAATCCTCAGCGAGTGGCTTAGCCTAGATGCGACGTACCTGCACAGCATGGGTGAGTCACTTATTAGCCGAATTCAGGCGGATACATGGTATTAAATGATGCTTGTAATGTTTTTTCCAGGGGTGACTAATTTTTTTGTCCCGTGAACTTTTAATCTTGGGGTCAGTAGTGCTTCCAACACACCTCCATCGGATTTGATTTCCGGATCCGGTCCGAATTGTAGACGGGACTGTGGTGGAATGTACACAGCCTAATACGGCACAACTGAGTATGAATTGTGTTAAAAATACAACTCTTATCTATCCTATAAGTCGTTTCTCGCTTTATCCCTCCTCAACAAGAACCGTATGATGGCATGATACAATGGCCGCAGCCACCTCCTCAATAAAGCTATCTCCTGTAAATTAACTAATTGGAAATCTCCCTTGAATAAGGATGTAACCAACGAGTAATTTTTCAGGAGAGAAGAAAATTATTTTTTGGGATTTATTTCATGGTATACGATATTTTAACCAATTGAATATGCAAGTGTACAAATGAGTTCATCTATTAAAAATCATATCTTATTGTTACAAATTAAGGTTTAAAAATAATTTCTAATTCGAAATGATACAATAGAAAATAATCTACAAGAATGTCTTACGTTTGTATATAATAAAAGAAAAGTCCTGTGCATGCCTTTGGAACAAAAATGATAGCAAATAATATTAGTGTAATAATAAAACTAACAACAAAAGTAAAATATGTCAAAAAATAGATATGATTTCGTCAATGCCGTTTATTTCAATGATTTATTACACCTGTCCATCCTTACACCACAGAGGACAAAGTTCTGCTGGCTGTAAACCAGTTTGAAGTTTAAATGTAAGACATAAGATGACACCAGCGCATAGAGGCGTGATGATACACCTTATTTCCACTAAAATCTCATTTTCAAAAATTTGATGGGTACATCCTTAATCCGCGGAGGTCTTCAATTATTGCCTTCATTTTTGGTCCATTCATGCCAATTTCAGAATGATCCCCTACTGATATGCAGGAAGTAACATGAACAAATTATTGTTTCTTTGAATTATATTGTCGTTCCTGTCTTTTTGTTCATAATAGTTGTGTTTTAGTAAATATTTTATTATATTACTCTTATTGAATACTTTTTCCTGTTTTGTTTCAGGTTCAGTGATGATCCTCAAGGTGGTGAGAGCGATATACTAATTAGAATTGGGAAGATTCAACTCAGCTATCTGGAAGACCTGCGAAAGCGTTCGTTACCCAATGTCCCAATTTTCCCTATAGATTTTCCACTTAGTGTCTCCTGTGTATTTTCATTGCGTTATCTTGAATTTATGACTTTAATTAGTTTATTTTTCTGAATCAAATTTCACATGTATTCCACAATTCGAACAAATTATCACTGTTATGTAACAGTTTCCAACATATTTTAAAATCTTGATGTTCTTGCTTTGTCCGTTGTTGGCAACACGAACATCAGTACTCTCTCCCTGTCGCTACTAATAATAGGCTACAGTACATTCTAAATATCGGACAAGTGAGTCCTAAATTGTTCAGTTAATAACAGGCACGTCCCATATGCACCAATAAGCTCATTATAAGGAACGTAGAGAAGTAACGTCCTGAGCGTACATATAATAAGAATACTGTAACAATAGCAATAATAAACCAAAGCAAACCCCATGGTGCCGCAGCCCGAAAAGGCCATGGCTTACAAAGTGACCGTTGCTCAACCCGGAGGCCTGCAGGTTACGAGGTGTCGTGTGGTCAGCACGACGAATCCTCTCGGCCATTATTCTTGGCTTCATAGACCGGGGCCGCCATCCCACAGCCAGATAGCTTCTCAATTGTAATCACGTTGGCTGAGTGAGCCTGAAGCCAGCCCTCAGATCCAGGTAAAAATCTCTGAGCTGGTTGGTGATCGAACACGAGGCCGCCGGGCAAGAGGCACGTTATCCCTACACCGCGGGGCCACCCATGATGATATTAATAGTATCTTATGACTATACCTAGCCTGGTGCAGCCTTTGTAAGACAGACCCTCCGAAAAGAGTGGGTGGCATCTCTCGTGTATTGAGAACAGCGTTTTCTTGTGGTGGGGGATAATATTGTTTATGCTATATGAATTGCTGGGATGTTAAAGACAGTACAAGCACTCAGGCCGCGAACCAAGTGAATGAATCATTCAAGATTCAAATCCACGAACCGGCACGGAATAAAATCTGGGGCTCTCAAAGGCTACTATGCTGACAATTGATCCAAGGAGACGAACAGCATCTAAATAAAATAAACTTTTAGGAAGGTAGAAAATAAAGAATAAAATTAACTCATATCGTAACACATTTCATTTTTATATTTTTAGCTTGTAACTTGCTTTATTTATAGCACAGTTAACTGATCTCAGTCCACTGCAGCTTTTAATAATAATTTAATCGAACATGTAATCGAACATGTAAGAGGGGATCGGGATCCCTAATTTCGTCACTTGTAAATAAATACATAAATAAATAAAAAAATAAACGCCCGCCTCTGTGGTGCAGTGGTTAGTGTGATTACCTGCCGCCACCGGAGGCCCAGGTCCGATTCCCGGCTCTGCTACGAAATATGAAAAGTGGTACGAGGGCTGGAACGGGATCCTCTCAGCCTCGGGAGGTCAGCTGAGTAGATGTGGGTTCGATTCCCACCTCAGCCATCCTGGAAGTGGTTTTCCGTGGTTTCCCACTTCTCCTCCAGGTAAATGCCGGGATAGTACCTAACTTAAGGCCACGGCCGCTTCCTTCCCTCTTCCTTGTCTATCCCTTCCAAACTTCCCATCCCCACCCAGGCCCCTGTTCAGCATAGCAGGTGAGGCCGCCTGAGTGAGGTACTGGTCATCCTCCCCAGTTGTATCCCCGACCCAATGTCTCACGCTCCAGGACACTGCCCTTGAGGCGGTAGAGGTAGGATCCCTGGCTGAGTCCGGGGGAAAAGCCAACCCTGGAGGGTGAGCAGATTAAGTAAGGAAAAAAAAACTTTCAGTGCTTCATGCAGTGTGAATATGGCCATCCTCAGAAATCAACTTCCAGAAGAGGAACACCTGAAACATTGCATCCCTTATCTACGTTGCGGTTTGAAGAACACCACTGAATTAAATTTGGCAAGTGGTCCCATCTGGAGAGTCATTTACTGAGAATGGCCATATTCACACCTCAGAATGCACTCAAACAAAGTAACTTCCTTATCATTTAAAAAAGTAAGGTGGTATTGATTGCCTTACTTGTACTGAATTTTCTTATCACTTTATAACATATTACAAGTTCAAGAAAATGTATCTGAAAATAAGCATACTACTGGACAAGTCCTTGGCAGTTACGTGCAGAATATTTTTAATAATATACCTTCCACTCAACTGGGTATATATGCCGCAATTTGCATATCAATTCTTGAGTAATTATGATGGTGGCATATTATTATTTGTTTATGTTTTGTATATCCACTTGAAGAAAAGTTTTCCTTAACCCCCATGCACATGGTTCGAGCGTGTCAGCATGCTGGTGATCCTACTCAACTGCGTGACGCTAGGCATGTACCGGCCGTGTGTCGACGATGACTGTGCTACTCCACGTTGCAAGATTTTACAGGTGAGTAACATTTTAATTAACTTGTATCTGCGTAATACTTTCCTTAACATTCTCAGATATATCACTGAATTTCTTTCCTCAGCGTGCTCCTTTTCTCTATGTATAACATTCGATCTGGATAATGAGTAATAATTTCTTAATCGCAAAATATTGGAATAAAATATCCTTGCTCTTCTTAGTTAGCTTATAAGGAACACTTGTGCCAAATGTCAACCCCCTAACTTCTTGGGAAGAGTCATATTTATTATTGTAATCAGGGAAGTTAACCCTCTTTTACCGGGCGAGTTGGCCGTGCGGTTAGGAGTGCGCAGCTGTGAGCTTGCATCCGGGAGATAGTAGGTTCAAACCCCACTGTCGGCAGCTCTGAAGATGGTTTTCCGTGATTTCCCATTTTAACACCAGGAAAATGCTGGGGCTGTACCTTAAGTAAGGCCACGGCCGATTCCTTCCCATTCCAAGGCCTTTCCTATCCCATCGTCGCCATAAGACCTATCTGTGTCGGTGCGTCGTAAAACAAATAGCAAAAAAAGAACCCTCTTTCATCCCCTTAATCACACAATTTCGAAATTAAACTTCCTCATTTTCCTTAATTAGCTTGTAAAAATTCTTCTGCCAAATTGCACCTCTCTATCTTCTTGGGAAGTAAATTACTGAATGATAATGTGTTTAGGGTAGTTACCTGAGTTTCACTCCCGTTTACCATACAACATAAGAATAAAACACATTTTCTATTCCTTATTACCTCACAAGGAATACTGTGACAAATTTCAGCCTTCTAGCTCTGTGGGAAAATATGAGAATTACTGATCAGAAGGATCAGTCATGACTTTCGCTTTTAAACATAGAGAATATGACAGCCGTCCTCAGTCACGTAGTGGGTTACCTGTTGTCCTTCCGTGTCCCGGATAGCGAGTCTTATTCCGGTTAAATTTGATGGTATTTCAGGGTATTTGAATTCAACAGCTCCAAAAAGTTGGCTTTCTGCACGTTAAGATCTCATGCGGAAAAGAATTCCGACATCCCTGTTACGTACAAGTTACTGCAAATGAAGGCACGTCAATCAAATAAAATTAGTAATATTATGCATTTTACGAGACACTAACTACGTTTATAGTGTGTAGAAAACGCCAGGTGCTGAAACATTGTCCCGCATGATTCCTTAATTATCATTATTGTCCCATGAGCTAATATTGTGAGGGAGCACTGCACAGCTCGGAGGACGACGCTCCCTTGTCGTTAGGGCCGTACTAACTTGCTCTGACGATGATACCAACCCTTACTGACGCACTCGCTGTTAATTGGTCTGCACACCTCCAAGATACCGATTTAAAAAATCATTGGTCTAACACATCAGGGATACATAGCACTCAGCATTTCGAAGGGAGCGTGAAGCCTGAACAGCGGTAAACCTGGTTCATGTTCTTAATAATAATAATAATAATAATAATAATAATAATAATAATAATAATTTATTTATTTATTTATTTATTTATTTATTTATTTATTTATTTATTTATTTATTTATTTATTTATTTATTTATTTATAGGAAAAAAATTAATGGATGGAAAGTGCAACCAGAGAACGAAGTGAAAAAGAAGACTGGAGCAAAGTGGACAGAAGAACGAAAAAGGATCCACGGAGAAAGGATGAGAGCTGTTTGGCAACTCAGAAAGCAGAATCGTTAGAGCGTGATCCATTGGGTCCATACGCACATAATAATAATAATAATAATAATTATTATTATTATTATTTATTTATTTATTTATTTATTTATTTATTTATTCACGAAGCACAAGATAGAGCTACACTGAGCAAATTTCACACGCACTGTCAACAGGCTGTTTAACAAACGTAAACTTTCATAACAAAATATAACAAACATAACAAAATATAACAAGATCAGGTACACATCCTACTAATAACTGTCCAAATCGAAAACCATGAGAATGTCCATGTTCATAGCCAAGTCGTCGTGGGTCAAGATGGCGGTATAATCCCTTCACATCAACTTATCTTTAAGATACTATTTACACACCTCTCGAACACACTTTTATTTGATGCTATATCAAGCTCTTGTCTCCTATTAATATTGTTAAAGAGTGTTTGGAGGCGGATTAGGAAAGATCGTTGAAGTATTGAGTGCTGAGTGTGAGGAATGTGGAGAAGGTCTTTGGTTCTAGTGGAGCGGGAAGGAACGCGGAGAGAGAAGAGAGAAACAAGATGTTCCGAGCGGTAATTTCCAAAGTGGAATTTAGCATTTTTACCCGTGCGAAGGAATTTATGCGAAGTAACACGACTCTGTTCACACGTTTAGTGTGACGTACTAAAATGATATCTTCCTACTACAGCGAAAATACGTTGAAGCTGAACAAATTCGGGAGAAAATAAGGACTGTGCGGTACAGTTCCTGGTACGAAGTTGTGCGAAATTCTCCGTGGTTTCCAGGTTGCATATTGTATCTCTGACTACTTGGGCGGTGCTCTGATGTTGATGATACTTCTCTTAATACCTCCCCTACCGAAGAGAGTAAAATGCCTTTTTAGCTTTTCCCGTTACCCACCCTGAAGTGGCATGCACGACATGCATCACGAGCATTGGATAAAAATCAAATTTTTCGTAACTATCTGCGGTTATTAATAATAAATAGTGTTATTTGTTTTACGTCCCACTAACTACTCTTTTACGGTTTTCGGAGACGCCGAGGTGCCGGAATTTAGTCCCGCAGGAGTTCTTTTACGTGCCAGTAAATCTACCGACACGAGGCTGACGTATTTGAGCACCTTCATATACCACCGGACTGAGCCAGGATCAAACCTGCCAAGTTGGGGTCAGAAGGCCAGCGCCTTAACCTTCTGAGCCACTCAGGCCGGCTCTGCGGTTTTTATCCGTCGTACGGTGACTACGTACATGAGATAAAGGAACGGAAATAACATATTCTTAAACGAATGTTATGTACAGTTTTGTGATAGACCTAATGTCAACGAAAATATTTAATGATCTTCCTATAAATACCAACTCTATTTGGTTACCATGATATCATATGCACCTGATAACACAATCCGGAGTGAGCAGATTTCAAATAAATAGTTTGGTTAAAATAAGTCCACCAGTTTTCCACTTTAGGAATATACAGACAGACAGACAGACAGACTGATGAGAAGACAGACATACACCCAAGGAAAGATTCTACTTCATCTTTCCTCGCTGTTCAGAGACATTAGGTGGGGTTAATTTTGAAACCAAGAGAAATATTATGCATCCACTGATTTTCTCCTGTTACGAATCCCTCAAATAACTGTAGGTGTTCGAGGGTGTCCGTCACTGGCTGCAGAGCATGAAGCACGTAGAAAATAGTATTTTTCTCCGTCATGTGAAAAGCAAGCGAAACTATTACAAAAATAAAATACTTAAAATGAAGCGATGTTTCACATACAGTCCACAGATTTTACATAAAATAAATAGCGTAAGGGGAAATTGAAAAGAAACCTATTCCTGTCTTCAGATAAACCCGCAGTTTATCCAGTGATTGTTAAATGATATGCTTATCAAAACGTGCTCCTGGACGATTACGCTCTAATTATGAAGTTTGGCCGAGATATAATCAATACTGTTAAAACATTGAAAAATTCTTCTTTTATTCTGACAAACCCCCAGTCTGTAATGTGATTTTTAAATTATATGCATATCTAAACCTGCTCCTGGATGATTAGATTCTAAATATGAAGTTTGGTAGAGATATAGTGAATAGTGCAAGAAAAATTTAAAATACCCTTCTGGTCTTCCTTCAAACCCCCAGTCTGTTCGGTGATCTTTAAATGACATGCATATAAAATCCTGGTCATGAATGAGTAGGCTATAAATATGTAGTTCGACATATATTCAATAGCTTAAGAGAAAATTGAAAAAATCTAGACTTCCCATTCCCCCAGTCTATTCAGTGATTTTTAAATGATATACATGTCGAAACCTAATCCTGGATGAATAGGCTCTAGTATGGAGTTTGGTTGAGATACATTCACCCTTTTACCCGTGATGGTGGAACAGACAAATATACAAATAAACAGACACGAAAGCTAAAAACTACTGATTCGATCTCGGGTTGACCTAAAACGGATAAATATATCAAAATTTGGCTAAATAAATAATATTACAGGCAGCGGTCCCGCTGGAATTTCATTTATAAGATGAAAAGGTTTTACCTTACAATTTGCTTTCCGTCGCACCAACACATATAGGTCTTACTGTAACGATAAGATAGAAACAGCCTAGGCTAGCCCTTAATTAAGGCACAGGTATAGGACTGGTGTGAAAAAGGCAAAACACGGGAAACCATCTTCAAGACTGCCAACACTGGATTCAAATTTGGGACTTGGCATAAAAACGCAAGTGTAAGCATTTTGTTGCGTTTGGCAGTAGGCAATGGAGCCTGCCATTATAATGAAAACTCCCCTAATCGATTATGAATGGCTGTATGTAAGTGGATCTGCCATAAAAACTGAAAAACTCGAATGTAACTGGCAGTAGGAAATGGGACCTGGCAATGTGATCATAACTCTCCAACGTGGACTCAACATGAGAAACAACGTATGGGGTGTTTCTCGGGTAACGCCAAGAGACACGCATTTCAATAAAATTTTGCTCGCTGCGCGTACAGTAATTTGCCGGCTCCGTGGTGTAGGGGTAGCGTGCGTGCGTCTTACCCGGAGGCTCTGGGTTCGATTCCCGACCAGGTCAGTAATATTTACCTGGATCTGAAGGCTGGTTCGAGGTCCACTCAGCATACGTGATTAGAATTGAGTAGCTATCTGAAGGTGAGATGGCGGCCCGGGTCTAGAAAGCGAAGAATAACGGTCGAGAGGATTCGTCGTGCTGACCACATGACACCTCCTAATCTGCAGGCCTTCGGTTTGAGCAGCGGTCGCTTGGTAGACCAAGGGCTGTAGTGCCACGGTGTTAGTGTACAGTTATGTACCTAGAAATCCGTATACAATGTAGAAGACCGTAGGGAAGCGCGGGTATATTTGCTAATCTGTAATAATTCAGAACCGGGCGAGTTGGCCGTGCGCTTAGGAGCGCGCAGTTGTGAGCTTGCATCCGGGAGATAGTGGGTTTGAACCCCACTGTCGGCAGCCCTGAAGATGGTATTCCCTGATTTCTCATTTCCACAACAGGCAAATGCTGGGCTGTACCTTAATTAAGGCCACGGCAGCTTCCTTCCCATTGCTAGCCCTTGCCTGTCCCATCGTCGCCGTAAGAACTATCTTTGTCAGTGCGACGTAAAGCAACTAGCAAAAAAAAAAAAGTCAGAAAAAATGGAATATATTGGCTATTGGAACATCGGTGATTAAACGGGCGTTGACGTACGCTGTGAATGTATCCCGATGAACTGAAGAGTAGATGAATATTCACCAGGCCAGGAGGCTGTTCTGAGTGATGATGTATACAAAATTTTGCTACATTGACAACCAACGTCCAGCGAACGTGAAACGATACATAAAGAAGACGAATGATAGACAGAAATAATGTATAAATTCAAAGGAGTTTCTTTCTTTTTTTTCTTTCTTAATCTGTTTACCTTCCAGGGTTGGCTTTTCCCTCGGACTCAGCGAGGGATGCCACCTCTACCGCCTCAGGGACAGTGGCCTGGAGCGCCAGACTTTGGGTCGGGGGAAACAACTGGGGAGGATGATCAGTACCTCGCCCAGGCGGCCTCACCTGCTATGCTGAACAGGGGCCTTGCGGGGGCATGGAGAGTTTGGAAAGGACAGGCAAGGAAGAGGGAAGCGGCCGTGGTCTTAAGGTTGGTACCATCCCGGCATATGCCTGGAGGAGAAGTTGGAAACCACGGAAAACCACTTCGAGGATGGCTGAGGTGGGAATCGAACCCACCTCTATTCAGTTGACCTCCCGAGGCTAGCTGTACCACGTTCCAGCCCTCATGCCACATTTCAAATTTAGTGGCAGAGTCGGGAGTCTAACCTAGGCCTCCTGGGCTGGCAGCTAATCACACTAACCATTACAGCACAGAGGCGGACTCTTTGAAAACTGACAAGATTCTGAAAGAAGAATGTAAGAGAGGTGAAACATGTTACAAATATGGGTGCCTGGAAGAGAAAGAGAGCCTTACGAATTTAATACATTTTTTTCGCTGAGCGTCCATATTTTAAATGACATGATTATGAATTAAAAACTTAAATGATGCGGTGATTCACAAACAAGGACAGTGAAAGTGTTCATGATTACAGCCCAACTGGGAAGCCGAACCTGAATATCTTTCGAGAAAGTTGTGCATTCGATTTGTTGGAATTTTAGGAAAACTGGACTACGGGGGAATGGGTTTGGAAAGTCAAGTTCAGAATAATACATTCGGGAAAATTCTTGCAGCAAATTAAAACTGTGAACTGTATTTCGTACAGAGACGAACGGTAAAGTAAACATTGCAATTCTATGGGAGTTGACGAAGAAACTGCTGGTGCTAGACGCAAGCACAGTAACGATCGATCGATCGATCCCACCGCGGTTAGCTGATTGAGCTGTGCATAATTTAAAACCATGTATATTATTCATAGCTACATGCATTACCTCAAAGAACTTAACTATTAAATTTAATCATTTTGGTTGCAGCATTGCAGTTTGGACAGTCCAACAATCAATAATTAATTTCCCCTACGTTCAAATTCAACACAGATTTATTTAATTATTATTGGCATTTTTCTCGTATGTATAAAATGGGGTATGTTTATAACCTGAATTTTATTGAGAGAAATATATATATTCATGTTCATTACAATTTTCCTACAATATGTTTACAGAATGTAAACATTCTCTTCTATCCTATTCATTCCAGACCTGCGATACAGGGATGCATTTCTATATCTTAGTCACTTACTGGTGTCTGGACTCCCAAATAGCAGCGATTCCTCTTTCATTGATGAATGACAGTTCGCCTTACAGGCCAACTCAGAGTGTTTATTTACTATTACTCTTAAATTTTAGCTTAGAATGGCTACAAGTCTTATGTTAAATCCGATCCCATGAGAATTGGCATTCCATTTTGCTAACATTATTCATATTGACCACGATCCGGACCTTAAATATGATACTAAATGCACATGTTGGCACCAGTCCACAGAATATTATGCTCCTTGTATCATGGCGTTTGAAAGGACTTTATTCCTTACCCTTAGTCAAATAATCATCAGATCATCGGTGATGTATACTGCAGACAGGCAGTGAAATGTCTCAAAACATGAACCAAGCACTATCCTGGCATAGAACTGAGTAGAAGTGAATTTTCGTAGGATGATGAACTGGAGATAGTACCGGCAATTTTTACAATTTGCTTCAAGTAGCGCCGGCATATGGCGACGATGGGCTAGAAAAGGGCTAGGAATAGGAAGGAAGTGGCCATGGACTTTATTAAGGTACATTCCCACCATTTTCCTGATGTACAATTGGGAAAACCACGGAAAACCATGTTCTTCGATTTGCTAGTCAGCATTTTAAGCCCTCCTTAATGCTGTCATTGTTAGTTACCCTTCTATCTCCGTTACAGTGTTAATCTACTTACTTTAAGACTTCATTTCCTAATGAAATACCTGCTTCATCACCTGGCTTCATTCAACAGCAGTTCGTTACGTTTGTTTTGGATTTATTCACTTCCATCTTGTACTCCTCCCTCAAGACTGTGGTCATACAATTCCGCAATTTCTCCAAATCTTCTGTAGACTCCGAAGAAAATAACAGCACAATCGGCAAGTATCAAAATTTGCAATTTTTATTTTCTTCGAAACATATTCTCTGCATCGTCCTCAACAAGAAAATGTATGGGCCGTGCGGTTAGGAGCGCGCAGCGGTGAGCTTGCATCCGGGAGGTAGTGGGTTCGAATCCCACTGCCGGCAGCCCTAAATATGTTTTTCCGTGGTTTCCCATTTTTCACAGCAGGCAAATGCTGGAGCTGAGCTGTACCTTAATTAAGGCCACGGCCGCCATTCCCAGGCCTTTCCTATCCCATCGTCGTCATAAGACCTAGATGTGTTGGTGCGACGTAAAGGAAGTAGCAAAAAAAAAGTATGCTTGAGTGTGATAACTACGTGATTCACATAACTCGAATAGTATTTAAATGGAGTGCGCCTGTTTAAGTTCATAGTGCCATCCACTATCGCATGTTGCTTGATATGTAAATGGTGCAGGTGTTAATATATACAGTGTTAAAATTAGTGGTAACGTTGTTAGTGTAGATATATTTTCTAGGATCATTCGTGATAATAAAAACCAAAACCCCATGGCACTACAGCCCTTGAAGGGCCTTGGCCTACCAAGTGACCGCTGCTCAGCTCAAAGGCCTGCAGATTACGAGGTGTCGTGTGGTCAGCACGACGAATCCTCTCGGCCGTTATTCTAGGCTTTTTATACTCATTCGTGATAATAGTATTAACTAAATGAGTGATAATTATATATCTCAATACTGAAAGCCAGTAGGAACTCTTTGGCTGGCCCCGTGGTGTAGGGGTGGCGTGTCTGCCTCTTATACGGAGCCCGGTTTCGATTTCCGGCCAGATCAGGGATTTTTAGTTGGACCTGAGGGCTGGTTCGAGGTCCACTCAGCCTACGTGATTAGAATTGAGGAGTTATCATACATTGAGATAGCGGTTACGGTCTAGAAATCCAAGAATAACAGCCGAAAGGATTCGTCGTGCTGACCACACGACACATCGTAATCTGCAGGCCTTCAGGCTGAGCAACAGTCGCATGGTAGCCCAAGACCCTTCAAGGGCTGTAGTGCCATGGGGTTTGGTTTGATTTGGAGTAGGAACTCTTTGAATAGAAGAAGGCATTCACTTTCAAATGTGATTTTCTTGTCTTGCTACAAGACAGCTGAAATGTAATGTGCTCATGTGGTGTATTTTATAACTGACCAGATGATTAGGGGAATAATTATGGAATAAATTATTATTCCTTAATGGTTTATATTCTTGTTAATGTTTACTTGAACGTCACTAATAGTTTGTAATGAACCCAAAAATGTAATTCTTTAATTTTCCTAAGAGAGGTATATATGCTTATTGAGAATATGCGTTAGAAAACGTAGCTTTTGAGAAAAAGATACATAAATTCATTCCCTTTTATGTATTTGGTAAAAAATATTACAAGTATTACGTTTGAAAAATATGTTTATAAATTAACATACTAACATTTTATGTGCAGTCGTTTCTGAGAAAATGGGCACTGAAGTCACGTCAGCGTTTAAGGCCTGCATAAATTGGTTTAGAATCTGTTCGACCTCGACAGTTCAATGAACATAATGAACTCCGCCGCACATTTCATAGTGGGCCAGTCTTGCCGCTCAATATAATATCGCTTAAATCAACACCGCATTGCTACCGAAATACAGCGGTTCATTGCCGAGCATCTGACAGAGACAAATACGAGGTCGAAATTTCTGTGGATGTGGCGAACCTGGGTGAGACCATTCATTCGATTGACCCTTTAATTCAGTCTCGCACGCTCGTTATTTACAGATATGAATTTCATTAATGTTTCCGTATTGAACTGAGATCAACGATAAGATATCTATTAGGTTCAACCTTTTCAATACTAATTAGGTACATGTTTATGTTAGGAATACCTTTTATTCAACATGGGGACCGGTTTCGACATATATAATGTCATCATCAGCCATAAAATCACAAATATTTAAGCAAATACATAATCTGTAACTGACCTTTTTTTTAACTTATTTGAGTCACTTGTAATTTATACCTGACAAAATTTTAATACTGATGAATATGAAATAGTCAGTGGTAAAAGATGTTAGTCTTGTGAGAAGGAGATATAAAATGTGGTAGGTCTGGAGGGGAGGAAGATGGGGGAAGGAAAAGATCTTGTCAGGGGATTAGTTGGTTTAAGGTGGGTCTTGTGAACGATGTGGTGGGGGTTTGTAACGTGATAGGGTACTGCGTATCGCGGTAAGTATTGACCTCCTATTCAGAAGATTAAAGTACTTAAATACTTTAGTTAAGAAATCAAATAGGATGTTAGTTTTTTCTGAGATTTCGTTCAGATTCAAATATGAGTTGAAGAACTGGTCTAAGTGAATGAAGCAATTTTCTGCGGCTTTAACAATAGGGCCTTTGTCCATATTCATGAGCACCTCTATATCTTGTTGTATGTTACTGAAGCTATGCTTTGAATCTTGAATGTGCTGACCAACTGCCGAGTATCTATTATAGTTTGTAGCATTAACATGTTCCATGTATCTGATTTTGAAGTTCCTCCCTGTTTGACCAATGTACGAGGATTGACAGTTTTGACCTAAATAGTATTGAAAAGGTTGAACCTAATAGATATCTTATCGTTGTACGCTCGTGTTCACGTCTCATAAATGGCGACTATACGCCCAGAAATGCGTCTCCTTCGTTGCGGTATCTGTCCAGGAGATGCCAGCCAGTGCATACTGGAGCTATTTCTATACGTTGGTGAGCTGATTTGAAACCCATCAGGACGTAATTTTCCCCATATTAAGACATTTCGTCAGTATGTGGCACAACATTTGATGACGGAGACAAACATCTGCGGATAATTCCCGAACAGACCATCGATGGTCTACGGAAACGAGACCATCACGATGTAAATCTGATCTGGAGGAACGGACGGCCGACCTGTACGGTGCAAATCCGCAGTCCCATTCCGTCCCGCACAAAACACCTGGGCCCATCGTGCAACCGTCCTATACGATAATGCATTCTCACCACAGGCTTCACGTCATTCTCCATAATACTTTGATGACTTTTTTCATGGGCAATCTCGGTTTTACTCCATGAACACTGATCACGTTTTAAAAACGTGCTTTAGAGCGGTGAAATCGAAACTCTTCACTTCAGCGCCACACAGCAACAACCCTCCAAACTTTATGCCTACACATCGACAACATTGGCACCTGACCGCACCCATATCCAACAGTTGTATCAAGCTAAAGACGTAGATGATTTGGTTCAGAAACAAGAAGAAGCTATTGATGCTGATAAAATGGAAGACCCAATTTCGAGGTCACACGTTGACAGAGCTGTGAGATACCTAAACAGGAACAAAGCACCTGGAATTGATGATATACCCTCCGAATTATTGACTGCCTTAGGGGAAACCAGCATGGCTAGGTTATTCCATCTAGTGTGTAAGATATATGAAACACGAGAAGTGCCACCCGATTTTCGGCAGGATGTTGTAATCCTATTCCCAAGAAAGCCGGTGCTGACAAGCGTGAAAACTACCGCACCATTAGTCTAGTACCGCATGCCTAAAATTTTAACACGTATTACTTTCAGAACAATGGAAAGACAAGTTGAAGGTGAGTTGGGAGAAGATCAATTTGGCTTCAGAAGAAATCGTGAAGCAATCCTGACCTTAGGTCTGTTGTTACAGGATTTAATTAAGAAGGACAAGCCCACGTACATAGCGCTCGTAGATCTAAAAAGAAAGGCATTCGATAATGTTGATTGGACTAAGCTATTTGAGATTCTGAAGGTGAATGGTATCAGATACCAAGAACGAAGAATTATCTACAATCTGTACAAAAATAATTCTGCAGTGATAAGAAACGAAGCCTTTGAAAATGAAGCAGCAATCCAGAAAGCAGTGAGGCAAGGCTGCCGTTTGTCCCCCCTCCTTTTCATTGTTTACATAGAACAGACAGTAAAGGAATTCAAAGAGGAATTTAGAAAGGGAATCACAGTCCAAAGAGAGGAAATCAAAACCTTGAGATTTGTCGATGATATTGTTATTTGATCTGAGACTGCAGAAGATCTCGAGAAGTTGCTGAATGGTGTGCACAGAGTCTTGGAGGAGGAACACAAGATGATCAATCCAAAACAAAAGTATTTGAGTGCAGTCTAACGAAGGCAGGTAATTCAGGTAATATTATATTAGTAAATGAAGTCTTAAAGGAAGTTACTTGGATAGTAAAGTACCTAACGATGGTAAAACTAAGGAGGATATAAAATGCAGACTAGCACGATCAAGGAAGAGCTTTCGTAATAAAAGAAATTTGCTCACTTCAAACATTGA